>NW_017617471.1:2282500-2882500 GCF_001879475.1 Ipomoea nil
AAAATAAAATAAAATAAAAAAGAACCTTTTTAATTAAAAATATTGAATAATAAATTTTTTTTCTTTAAAAATAAAAAATTGGGAAAGTTCCTTTAGTTGCCTACTGTATCTGTATGTTCTCTGTCTATAAAGTCGCAGCAGCAACTGGGCAAGTTATCACTATCACCCTGTAAAAGTAAAACCCTTTGTGTTAGGGTGATAAGTTTTTGACCTAACTGTATGTTTATGTAAAAAAAGCTTTCAATTTTCTGGGAAAGATTAGACAATTAATAATTAAACTCCGAAAAGCAAGGCAATGGCTTGGGAACCCATTCTCTGGCTAATCTTCTTCCTCTTGAACATCGCCCTTATCGCCTTGATTCTCTATCAGGTACGCCTCTTTTCTCTCGTTTTCCAAAAGTTATCATGATTTGCTGTCAAATTCTTTGATGAATTATGTTTTGCTCATCAATATAGAATCTTGAGCTGCTGCTTTGTTCGATTTTATGCTAATTTGAACATCTTGATGAATTGTGTGTTTATTTTGAACTGCTTGGGTTTGAATGGTTTGCTGCAGATTGTATGTTTATCGGATTTGGAGGCAGACTACATGAACCCTTATGAATCGTCGTCTAGGATAAACAATGTGATTCTCAAAGAGTTTGTGTTGCAAGGTGCATTCTGCATTTTGTTTCTTGTGACTGGGCATTGGTTCTTGTTCTTGCTCACAGTACTTCCCAGTTACTATAATGTAAAGAAGTAAGTAAGGTTTCCTGCCATTTTTCCTCTTGATGAATAATGTTTCTTCAGTATTCATAATCTGCAATTCCTGTCTATGATGAGTATGTTGTGAGTCTGTGAATTCGGTTTTCTTGATGCTGTGTTTCAAACCATTTAGTTCCACTCTAATTTTTTCCTCCCTCCAAACGTTTTGATGATAATGTTCGGGCTTAGCTCACTGGTTCAGCAGACAGTATTTGGGAGAAGAGGAGAAGATAATGTTCATTTAGTATTTATAATCTGCTATTTCTGTCTATGATGAGTATGTTGTGAGTTTGTGAATTCGGTTTTCTCAATGCTGTGTTTCAAAGTTCAAACCATTTAGTTCCACTCTAATTTTGTCCTCCCCCGACGTTTTGATGATAATGTTCGTTCAGTATTCATAATCTGCAGTTTTGATGTGGTTGCTCGGGTTTTCTGAAGCTGAGTTTTGACTCGAAAAATTTGCAGGTTCTTGTCACGGCAGCACCTCATTGATGTGACTGAAGTGTTCAGGGTCATTGATTTTGAGAAGAAGCTTCGGATTGCCAAGCTAGCGTTCTATTTAATTTTTTTCATCATAGTCCTAGTCAGGTCAGTTATGCACTTAAATCTACTGGAATTATGGGCTTATATTTTGGATTAGGCTAATGTTAGACTTTATTTGATCTGGATATAGATTTTCCAAAGCGGGGGCATTTTCTACTGTTCTTTCGGTTCTCAGATCCAATAGCAAAGATTTAGATGTTCGCTCCTCGGTTCTTGAATTTTAGAAGCACAACTGTTTATGCATATCCCACCGAGACTTCAAAAAACTCTCCTTTTTTCTCCCCATTTCTTGAACCAAACAAACCATGCTGTTTTTATATCACTTTGAGAGTACATTGCATATCATGCTAGTGATCTTTCGTTTTTCAAATACGATTGATCCAAAGTTTTCATGCATGCTGGCTGCAACCGGGATTAGAAGTGATGGGTTTCTGGTAACTTTCTGTAACAAGTGAAAAAAACATCTTTGTCTGCTGTAAGCCTGTAACGCGTTTTCATCAGTCAAATGTAATGTTTAGAAGGGAATTCTGTGATTCTCCCATGAATCTTGATGGTTTTTGTTTGATGCACTTTGCATGCTGTTCCTAGAATTCTCTTCTCTGTCTGTCTCTCTAACATCATCATCATCATCCTCGTCCCAAATGGCAAATGTTTGGCAGGCTGGTGATATCTGTTATCAGATGTCTAATCGACGATGAACATGAAGATCTGCATTTTGGTATATTTGGCAGCAGTCCTGTTTTCAGATGAATGTCTGTTCTGTTCCATCTTCATTAGGTATGTTTTCACTTTGGAGCAGAAGCCTGATCAACCAACATTGACCACCCCCCCTCCCCAACCAAAAAAAAAAAAAAAAAAACCTAGTATTTGAGGCAACATAGTTCAGTTTCCACTGATCAATTGTAGTATGCAGGAAAACAGTATATCAGCTTGCACACTCTATGTTTGTCTTGTGTGACCATTCTTTTCAAGATGAATTTGCCAAACTAACATTTTCAAGATTTGGGTTTTTTGTCAATATTCTTTTGTTAAAGAGTTGAAACTCAAAATGGTGTTTTGACTAGGCCTTGTTTGGTAAATGACTGTTAGTTGTTAGCCGATTGTGTTAATTAGATGGTATAACTAGCTGATAACATTAGCTGTTGTAGAAAAGTGTTTGGTAAATTAGCTGTTAGCTGATAGTTGTTTGATATAATTTCTTTTATGAAAAAGTTAATTGAAAAAAGTTGTTTGGAGTAGCTTTTTGAATTTTAGCATTTTGGAGTTGCAAAAAGTTAATTAACCAAACACTTATATTGATATTTCAACTAAATCAAACAATTAATAATGGTCGAATAAGTCAAAATTGACCTATAGGCCAATTTTTTACCAAATAGGGCCTACGTCATACTTCTCAATTTGTTCCTTGATTACTAATTCTGTAACTCATCCAAAATGATATTGTTGCTGTGCAAAATTTATTCAATTTAGTCCTTTGTTGTACTATTTGGATAAATTTTGCTTAGTCGATAAATATTTTGATTGAATTAATAGTTGATGATCAAATTTCTTAAAATGTGGTCTGTTCAAAGTTCCGATTGAATTAATATCTCTTGTAAAATAAAAATAATAATATATGAAGTAATATTTAAAAATATTAAAAGTGAAATAAACTCATGAAACAACCACTTTGGTACCAATGGGTTAGATATATCTCTCCAATATTGAGCTATGGTGAGCTAAATTATTTTGGGTGACGGGGAAAATTTAATCATTACCTATGCATTAGGTAAATCTATTAGTATATTTTCAAGTTTGAGCCAAGGTGAACTCTATTCAGTTGTTACTTGTTTTACCATGGACTAGGATTTACATTGCAAGGTGGACCCTAGTCTTAAATTGTGTATTTTTAGTATTGGAATTATGAACATTTAGAATATAAATTGTGTTTTTAAGTTTTGAGAATTTGTGAATACAATACAGGGCTTTCACTAATTGTGAATTTTAAAAGATAAATTGTGACATTTAGTATGTAAATTGTGTATATTTAGACTCGGGTTTACAAAATAATTTGCCAGCTCTATTACTTTGGACGACTGGAAAATCCATAACCATTATTCAAGGGTGTATTGTGTAAACTTTATTCATATGTAATAGCTCGCAAATCACACAAGAGAACTAATAAAACCTTATGTGACAAACTTGAACTAGAAACTATTTTCAAAGATTGAAAATTTAAGATTTTTAAGTATAAAAATTATGTTCTATTCACCCGGCAACTCCTTTTCGGACAAGGTGTGTTCTTTTGTCTATATAGAGAGTTGAGAGCAACATATAGTGGGCCGGAATGTGGGTTGGGCCTGTACGAGAGAACAAAACATAGAGTGTCTGATATGTAATTTGGGCCAGGATCCAACAGCAGCGGTGACAGCGACAAATGTGTTGTTTTGGGCCCCACATTATCTTACAATTGTCTGACAAGTGAAATTCAACACACACCCCGACATACGATAGGATACAGCACAGCTGTGCAGGTCAAAATTGGAAAATAATTGTCAGTATGGCCCATTCGGGTCATCATATACCCGGATTGAGACATCTGGCTTTCTTATGAGTTATTGCTTTCTTACTTCTTAGGCCATCTTCAATAGAAGTTTTTGGTATGATTTTTGTGAAAGCAATGCTTATATGAAGGAAAGAGGGTGAGAAAAAAAAAAAATCTTCCTGCAAAATATTAATTTTTATCATAATGGTGGGACCCACCAAAAAAATAGATTTTCGTGTCTTGGTCACGTGAAGCGCAACACAGCGCCCAGTCGGGCGGGTTAATGACGCTTTTCTCCTCTTTTTTTTTTTTTTTTTTTTGGTTTTAAGCTTTGTTTCGCTCCCCCCCCCCCCCCCCCCCCCCCCCCCCCTTTCTCTTCCCTCCCATCTTCTCTTTCCTAGTTATTTCTGCAAAAACTACAATTATTAGCGATGCTCTTAGATACATTATTGTCAACAAACTCATCATGAGGTTTTGGATCAGGGTGCATTATGTGCATCATAATTTTATTTAGATTTGCAATTAATACATTAGACATAAGGTTGGAAGTTCAAATTAATATATTTGGAAAGTTATTCCAAATGGAGTCAAGTTAATACTCAATTTAGTCATTGACTATAGTGATTTTTCTCAATTTAGTGCTAAACAATTTTTTGTATTTAATTAAGTCCTTGACTTTGATGGCTTTCCCAATTGAGTCATCTGTTAAAATAATTTGGTAATTTCACCTCTATTAATACCCAATTTAGTTGTCAACAATAGTAGTTTTAGCCAAGTTAGTCTTCGAATATACTGAATTTCTCAATTTAGTCCTTGATTCTAATAATCAATGACTCAATTGGGTAAAACCATCAAAGTCTATAACATAAATAAGCACAAAAAGTCATTTAGAACTAAATCATAAAAAAAAAAAAAAAAAAAAAAAAAAAACTATTATAGTCAATGACAAAATCAAGTATTAACTCAAATGGAGTCCGATTGAAAGTTGATTGGATTATTATCATATCTTAAGAAATAGATTCTAGAACAATATATCTGATAGAATAATTACGGAGCGAAGCAATATGGAGCATATCACACCCGGCACCGAGTGGACTACACACGCGACCGGACAGACCATGGAGGTCTACTTATCACGGGGTCCCCGACTACTATGCACACGGAGTGACGAACCACCCCGGGGTCGACCGGCACACCCGGTGTCGTCCGACCACCCCGGGGTCGGCCTGGCGTGAGGTCAGCTTGCCGTCGAGCCGAGCTCCGTGCTCGGCCAAAGACCGGGTCCTCGCGTGGAGCGAGTCCCGCGGCTCCTCCCACGTGACCCGGGCCTGATCCGGCCGAACGTATAAAAATACTCCTCAGTGTCCTATTTAAGCATCTTCTACTTTTCCTATAACACTTGTATCGTTATTACACGTCTCGAACCTCTGTAATAACATTATTTCATCCAACCAAACACTTTCTATGTGTAAGTATTACTCGGTTAGGAATGGGCTCTAGATGAGTGTGGCCTTTTGTAATGGGCCCACAGATTGAGACAATTATGTCCACTTGAAGGACCATATGAACCTTGAACCCCACCCCATTGCCTCATGTTGGGTCGCTGTCCCAAAGCTTGGGCTAGTCTGGAGTTGTCTTTCCTGTTCCCTTGGTAGGCCATGGGCCTTAACTATTAATCACCATTTTTGTAAAAAAAAAAATAAAAAATAAACAAAGTGTTAATTAATAATGGTACCATTTGCATTGAATATAATCACTTATAGTATGTCTGGTTGTATCATATATTGTATGTGTAGCAAAGTGCATGAGTGTACTTGTACAATATAAATAGGAGACATAATTATATCCGATACAAAAGACACCAGTGAATCAACACAGTATAAATTCCATATGAATTAATATAGATAGATTAAACTTTTAACCTACTTTGATAGAGGGTAAACAATAAACTAAAAGCAAATTATATATACAAAATTTAACTTAAACTCTTCGTGATTTACTGAATTTATCTGGTGCATACTTTCAAATAGTAATCAATGGTTTGAAAATCATGCTTAATTCGAAGTACTATAGAAATAAGGCTTATTTGACAATCAACGGTTAACGGTAAAGGATTATGTTAGCAGTTATCAAACAGCGGAGCGGATTGTATTAGTGGTTGGAAAGGATTGATATTTTGTTGGCATTAAGGTATGGAATAATGGCTATGGCGGCGAGTATTAGTGGCAAACGAGAGGTGGTTGGCTATAGAAGGTGAAAGTATTAACTGGTAGATGTGGACTATTAATTAAGAAGTTTGGAATAGGTGGTCGCGATTTGCAATTTATAATGCACGAAAATTTGTAAGCGTGAATATTTTCATATTTTGAAGATGTTGTTTTGAATCCCTAAAGCCAATGGCCCTCACGTTCTGATCTGACAAAAATCTACACTGATGTAAATTATGATAACTTAGCTGAATACAGAGACTAAACATTTGTTTACTGTGTACAAAGAGCCCTCTCCGTCGATGAGACTCGATTCGGGTCATTATTATCAAACTTCACTTATATGACCAACTGGGCTGTTCATGCGGACTCCAAATTTTGTGTCATGGTTTTGTGGTAGCTAGGTGGCTAGTGCCTAGTGGGTGGTAGTAAACTAGTACTCCGTAATAGAGTAGCAGTGGTAAATGAATAGATGCTTCTCCATAAATGGAAAGTAAAATTGTTTTTTTTTTTTTAATTGAAAAAACAGTATACTTAACAATATGGAGTATTTGATTAACGTGTTACGAATACAATTGGGAAAAGTTAGAGGTTAAAGAGTTCTTATTCGATTTTTCTTCGAATAAGAGATAAATTCTGTAAGCACAACTTAAACCAAATTCATATTAATTTTAGTTAATTCATATTAACTTAATTTCACATATAGCATGATTATGAAACTCCAATAGAATATGTGGCTAAAAGAGAACGAACGCCAAATAATTACAAAAGTTCCTCAAAATTCAAAATCTAAATTTTGAACAAATACCGACTTTCAATCGATATAATAATTTACTTCATGATAGATATAAACAAATTTATACTCCAAATCCCTTCACAATAATTCTCAAGTTGCTTCCAAAATGAATTCACTATATATATATATATATATATATATATATATATATATATATATATATATATATATATATATATATATATATAATTGCAACCTCCCAGTATTCAATAGTCACCTACAGAATATTCATTTGATGAATTACTCCAATTGAAGTTTGAAGTAAATGTTAATGTAGTCAGGACCATTCTACGGACACGTGAAGAGCACGTGGATTACGGTCCACCACGGTGGCTATATAAAATTTTATTTATTGATTTTCTTTTTAGGAAAATTCTTTTTATTGTTGATTAACATTCAAGAATTCATAAAATGTGGCATGAAATTTGTGGTTCAACCCCTTGAAAATGATGTGTGGATGCACCCTGGCAAAGAAATAATAATAATAATAATAATAATAATAATAATAATTATTATTATTATTATTATATATTATATATATAAATAATATATCCAATTCCTCAATTAGTGATTGGGTTGGCAAGCCTATAATTCTCTTGAGACATTGAATGACATATTTGACATATCTATTCCTCTCATTTGAGAGGAGCTAAATGATAGCAATATGTATGTGGCATAGTTCACACTACTTTTTATGATATTTCAATCAAACAATTATTGTTTATCAAACTTCCATCTCCAATTAAATGAGAAAAAAAAAACAGTTTAAATGAATTTTGAGAAAATAAAAATTAAGCTTTCGTCCAAACTTTTATTGTTTGAGTTGAAGTTTAGCTAAAATTCAAATCGTATTTAAAGTGGTTGCGTAAAAGATTAGACAAGAAAATCCAAGAGAATATATTTCCATATGATTGAAGTAGTTATAGAATTACGTGTTGATTTAATTGTTGTTGAACATAAGGGATTGTATAGATATATAATCATGTGAGAACAGTACTATAAGAGAGAAATAGGAATCAATCTAAGTCTTACATCTTGAAAAATTGGAGGGATCAAATAATTTTATTTTTTATTTTGTTAAATGTGGTGGCATTTTTGTAATTATCATCAACTTTACTATGCAAACTTGAACAATAAAATCTGTAATTTTCATACTTTTCTAAGTTTGCACATTTTGTATTAACATTTTTCACATTTAGTATTAAAATATTGCAACTTGAAAAAAATGCAAGGTTGCAAAAAACGTTAGATCGGCGCCTGATTTTTTTTTATTGTAATTTTTTATTTTCTTTAAATTAAGTTTAAAAATTATGAAATTCACTAATAAAATATAAGGTTCCTCTAGTTTTTTCTTACAAATTATTTACATAAGTGGTTGTAAAATCGTTTTGAATATTGTTGAAATCATCTAAATACATAAAAAAAATAAAATTAAGAGCAAAAGAAGTATTTTTTGGAGAAATTAGAGGGCCAAACCGCCTTTGGAAAAATACGCGATTTGAAAAAAAAAAATTGTCCAAAACGGACAACCGAGCCAAAAGTTATGCCTTCCCAAACTTTTAACACTTTAAAACTAAAAAAAAATAATTATATTAAAAAAAATAAAAAACGGCCGAACCGGCCGGCTAGACGATCTAGGTGGCCGCCTAGCCGGCTGGTCGCGGAGGAGGCCGATTCCGGCCTTCCTCGCGGCGGCCGGCGGCCGCCTAGCGCCTAGGCGCGATTTTTGCAACCATGAAAAAATGTGAAAGTGCATTACACTTAGGGGGCGTTTGGTTCAGGTTATATAACATAACCAAGGGAATGTGACATTCCAAAGCTCACATTCCTCTGTTTGGTTCATATTATCCCAGGGAATCTAACATTCCCAAGGAATGTCACATTCCCTCCACACAGGATTTTGAAGGGAATGTGATTCCCTTCAATTTCTAAGGTTATGTAAGATAACCTTGGTTATGTTAGTTTATTACACATACACACACACACAAATATATAAAATTATTTTTGTAATTATATATTTTTTATTTTTATTATGTTATGTTAGCATATAAAATACTCCTAATTTTGTTTCTCAAGTTCAAGATTTTAGTTAATATTTTAAAATCATGTAATTATATATGATACCGTTTTCTTATTTATTTATTTTAATTTTTAAATTTATTAAAATATATGAAAATATGTTAAGGATATTATAGTGTGTGGATAAAAGATAACCATAAACCAAACATGATTATATTACATACCCCAATTTTAACCAAACACAATCTAACATTCCCAGCAATCTAACATTCCCTAAGGTAATCTGACATTCCGTGAACCAAACGACCCCTTAGAGTTTTGATTTTAAAGTTTATGGTTTTTGATTTTATTTGGTTTAGTGGTTCACGTTTTACTGCTTAGGATCTAGCATTTACGGTTTAGATTTAAAATTGAGCTTTTTCATTAATTTTTTAAAAATTTATCCATGTTTGCATATTTAGTTGTTAAAGATTGCATATTTAAGTGTTCAAGTTTGCAAAGTAAAATTGACAATAACTATGAAAATACAACAGTGTTTTTTTTTTTTTTTTTTAATATGATCTAAGATTTCAATTTAAATTTTTAGTTGAGATGGAACATATCATTTAATTGGTGTGTTTTGTTAAACATAATCACGAAGAGGCTAACACAAGTGCCAACCCCAGCTGAATTGGTGGGGCAATCGGCTTGATAACCATAGAGTTTCAAGTTTGGCTCATTGTGAGAGTTGTCTATTGATCTTCTTGGTTTGAGTTGTTAAGTTATGAATAGTCTAGCTAGATTGGTTTACCTTATTGTGGTCTATTACCAGCTAGGTTACAATGCAAGCGGGCCTCAACCAAATGCATCTTCCAATACTAATAACTATGAATTTTTTGTCAATAGAATTCAAAGTCGATACATTAAAATTTATTGATTCATCAATAAGGTTCAAACTCAATATCTTACTTACAATGAATAATGTCCTTTTCACTTAAATCACCTATTATTGACATTCAACATGGGTATTATTATGTTTCATGTATATATATATATATATATATATATATATATATATATATATATATATAATTTCATTTGGTAAGAGCCTTGTGGGCATTGTTCGTCACATTCTTGTACCAGATTCATTGTTTATGACTCATATATATCAAGGAACTAGCTTGTTTTATTTATAATTATAAGTATATTTTATCAAATTACTTATGTCGTTTGTCCACCAAAGACAACTTTGAAGCTTATGCCACCAACTATGTTTGCTAGTACTAATTAAATTGCAACAATCAATTATTCATAATTATAAATATATTTTGTAAACACGATATCATAGATGAAGTAATTGGAATGATATTGAATGATTTATTTTATCATGTTAAATGTGATAAGTATAAATCTATCATAGTTTTTTTAGTACGATTTACTCTCATGTGTACTTGTGTAGTTTGCATGTAATTATACATGACTATGATTTACTCTGTGCACATCATAGAGTAGTATAATTATATACACACACGTCTTCTCATATGTGTTGATCAAATGCTTTTTAATGGGCTATATGCAACATGTGAATATAGTGTCTTTTTAACCGAGTGTTTCTGGTACCAACTTAAAAGATGTGTTCCGTTTCAACTAAAAGTCTAAGTTAATAGTTAGACTATACATTTATATTTTATATATATTGTATATTAGTAGTTTACTTACAAATTATCCTAAGTTTTTTTGTTATTTCTTTTTTATTTACGAGAAAGTTCACAACCTGACCGTTCGTTTGGGTGAAATTTTCATTGTGACTCTAACTAGCAAGGATTATAATGAGGGAAACTAGCCTAGGTTGTCCATAACTGACCGACTCTCTACCCAAATTTTAAACCCACAATTATTTTTATTATTGATGATTTAATTCAATTATATATTGCTGTGTTTTTGGTTTTTTAAAAAAAAAAAAAAAAAAAAAACTTTTTGCATGATTGCAAAAAACCAAAATTCTGGGCAACTTCTGCCTCTTTGCTCCCACTGTCGTCTGTGCTCCCTCTCAAATTCAAAATGTCCCAAAAAAATTTTGAGTCTTATTGTTATTTAGTTTTTTGAGGGTAATTTTTTTTTTTTTTGTTATTTCTAGTAACTTGTGTAGTGACATATTCTAGGTTTGAGTTCTGAATTTATATGATCAAATTCCAATCATTAATTGATTATTTGAGCTAAAAAAGTTTGTGAAAATATATAACATATATTATCTTGTAAATAATCATAAGTGTTTCAAAAATAATAATATTATTATTTCTTTAGAAAATAAAAAATTGGGTTTGAAAATTTATTGGCTTTTGAGAAAAAAAAAAAAAAGAAGAAGAAGAAAATCTGGTTTAAAGTTCATATATTAATTTTTTTTTTTATTTACTTCATCTATCGTTATATGATTGGACATCATCTGAATTAACATAATGAAAGTTTGAAACCTAACTAATTTTTCGAATTGCGAGTGAATTTGATTAATTATTGGTTCAAATAGTTTAATTACGATATATTTAAATATAAATGTTGCCAACTATTATTATGTAGTGTAGTGATATCTCTCTGTTACCATTTTAATTGGATGATCACAAGATCAAATCTCGATAGAATCATGAGTGTTTAAAAAAATTATTATTTTTTGTTTGGAGGTTGAATGTTAAAATTTCACCTACGATAGAATCATGAGTGTTTAAAAAAAATTATTATTTTTTGTTTGGAGGTTGAATGTTAAAATTTCACCTAGACTTAATTAGATCCAAAACTTATTTTCAAAAAAAAAAAAAATTAGATCCAAAACTTGAAATTATATACTCCGTAGTTTATAAATGCATATAACAATAACGTATATATTAAATGAAAAAAATAATCAAAATAAAATTCCAATATCACTCATTCAACCTAAAATTTAAGTTAAAAAAAATTAAAAAATAATAAAAGGGGAAAAATCCATAAAACAAATATATATGGGGTGTTTGGTAAACAACTGTTAGCTAATTATAGAAAATTGTTCGCTAAATTAACTATTAGCTAATAACTGATTATATGTAAAATGACTTTGTCAAAAAACTGATCGAAAAGGCTGCTTTGAGCAGCTTTTTAAATTTTAGCATTTTGGAGCAATAAGCTGTTACAAAAAAGTCAATTTATCAAACACTTATATGAATTATTTAACCAAGTCAAACACTTAATAGTAATCAAATAAGTTAAAATTAATCGATAAGCTAACTATGTTACCAAACAGAGATAATATAGTTACATGTCTTAATCAAAATGAATTAGATCATGGAAAATTCAAGTATGACTTCTTCTTTTATATATTTGGAAACTAGAAAACTACTTTAGCATGCAATGAGAGAAACCAAAAGTTGCTGAAGAAATGATCCGATATGTGAAACATGATTTCGTACTTAATTATTACGAGTTTAATTTTATTAATATCATTTTGATCGAGTATATCACATAAGGTCTTTTTAGTACTATTAATGTTTTTGATGTGATTTGTAGATTATTACACAAAAATAAACTTTATTCAATAAATATCATCACATAATAGTGTACACGCTTAAATAGTGATTGCCAATTTTTCATTTAAAAAAAAAAAGGTGAAGCAAAAGTATCTTACGAAGAATCTTTGGAAATCGTTTTTCCGCAGCCTGTATGTGTAGGGTGTTGCTATTTGCACCCCCCTTTGACTAAAATGGGGTAAAAAGTGCATTGAAAATATAAAAAGTTAAAAACTTACAATAAATACATAGGTGGTGCAAATAGCCTAATGGGTGGTCAAAATGCTATTTGCACCACCTTGTCAAACTTGCATTTAATACTTTGATAATTTAAAATTTAACTAATTAATAAAAAAAAAAAAAGAAAAGAAAATACTCACCTTCTCCGGTGAAAAGGCAACTGCCTTCTCACCGGAGAAGGTAACTGGGTTGCCTTCTCCGGTGAGAAGGCAGCCCAGTGGGTCGCCTTCTCACCGGAGAAGGCGACCCAGGCAGATTTCTACCTGGGTTGCCTTCTCCGGTGAGAAGGCAACTCACAGTGGGTTGCCTTCTCACCGGAGAAGGCAACCTAGGTAGAAATCTGCCTGGGTCGCCTTCTCCGGTGAGAAGGCGACCCACTGGGCTGCCTTCTCACCGGAGAAGGTGACGACAAGTTTTTTTTTTTTTTTTTTTTTTTAATTAATAATTTGATTGTAAAATAAAAATAAATATAAAATAAATATTAGACTTTTGACCACATTAAATGATGGGGTGTAAATAGCATTTTTTAGTTAGCACCACCTATAAAGTGGTTTGACCTATTATATAGGTGGTGCAAATAGTAAAAATGGGGGTGTGAATAGAATTTCCCTATGTGTAGCGTACACGGTACACGGACATAAAAATCTTTTTAAATCCTTTATATTTGTTATTTAAAATTTTATTTTATTGAAATTTTACATTAAAAAAAAAAAAAAACTGTTGGTATGAATGTATGATAATGATAATGTTATAACTGCCATACCAATGAAAATAATGATTAGTTTAACAATATTAATTACTATCATTCATTTTATTAATTTTGGCTATTTTTTAAAATAAAAAATAAAATAATAAAATAACAAATGATACGCTCAACATTCACCTAAGCATTATTATAACATGCTAAGTCTAGTTATCGCCACTTTAGCGATAACTTGCTAAATATGTAATAACAGGATTATAACATGTAATGCGCTCAACATTCCCCTAAGCATTATACACATGTATTATTTTTATTAATTTAAAATACTCCATTAAAATTTTATAGTTAAGAGATCAACTGCACTGTTTATTAGATTTAAGTAGAGGTGACACAGATTGACCATGACTGAATCAACCTTGAAACATATCAAAAGAAAAAAAAAGTTTGCCCTTGTTGACGAACGTTCTAACAAAATCTTTAATCTGATGGGCTTACTCTAAGTTGATATTGGTCCTAGTCTAAGTGGGCAAATTATGCTGTGCATCCGTATGCACGTGCATACGGATGCAAAAACGACGTCGTTTTATTAAAAACGCGTGTCTCCCCTTAAAAAAAATATCAGGTTCGATTCCCAGCAACAACATATGAACTAAAATTCCAGAATCGATGAACTATAATATCAGAATCGATGAACTATAATTCCAGAATCTATGAACTAAAATTCCAGAATCTATGAACTAAAATTTCAGAATCGATGAACTACAATTCCATAATCGATGAACTATAATTCCATAATCAATTAACTAAAATTCCATAATCTATGAACTAAAATTCCAGAATGAATGAACAACATAATGTTGTTGCTGGGAATCGAACTTGATTTTTTTTTTAAGGGGAGACGCGCGTTTTTAATAAAACGACGTTGTTTTTACATCCGTATGCACCATGCATAGTGCATACGGATGCACAACATAACTACTCGTCTAAGTGAGTCTAACCATTGGAAGGCCCGCAAATTATGCCCTGGAAACGTGTTCACCATGAACGGTGAACACAGGTCCAAACGGCGCCGTTTTTACGTAAAAAAAAATAAATTTCGCGGATGTTGTGTTAACGGCGTGCGTTTGGTCAGATTATGAATTTTCTGTTATGAGATTATGAATGTACTGTAAATTCATAATCTCATAACAGAAAATTCATAATCGTATAAAAGAAAAACATTTATTAAATTATGAATTTTCTGTTATGAGATTATGAATTTACAGTACATTCATAATCTCATAACAGAAAATTCATAATCTCATAACAGAAAATTCATAATGTCAAAACAGAAAATTCATAATCCCATGACAGAAAATTCATAAAGCTTGCATTACAGAGGAACAGTCATGGTTTCGGACGGGAATGTGTAGGCATGGGTCCAAAGTGAATGTGCAGGCAACAGTCATGGTTTCGGACGGGAATGTGTAGGCACGGGTCCAAAGTGAATGTGCAGGTATGGATTCATAATTTATGAATGTCCGAAATCATTGCTCACCTCAAATTAAAGTGAAATCGCGAAATGTGAAAATGAAGAAGAAAAGTCACGCGATTAATTTAAAAAAAAAAAAAAAGAAGAAAAGATAAAGATGCAATAACACCGTTGGATGGATAGTGAACACGGTTCCATGGCATAACGATTGTGGAAGGCCGGTTTAGGCCTAAGATCGAGAAATTTGAAACATATTTTAATAAAAAGATTTTGTTACGAGATCAATTTGATAATTTTTTTCTTAAATTTATTTATTGTATAAAAAAGAAAAGAAAAGTACGGAGTATCATTTTTTATTTGAATGAATTTTATGCCATAAAAAATAAAAGGGAGGTGGTATATGCATAAATGCAAAGAAAATGACGGATCATCCGATTTGATGGAAACAGTGTCGGGGCGAGTACGTATCGGGGCCCCAGTTGACTGCCCCACCCGTTTCACATCACTGTAGTCTGTAGGTAGCTTCTTCTCTCCCATATTAACTATACGCAGAGAAGAAAGAAAGAACGTTGGTTGCTTTCACCATCTCTCTCTCTCTCTCTCTCTCTCTCTCTCTCTCTCTCTCTCTCTCTCTCTTATATATATATCTATCTTTAATGCAAAAAAGAAAAGAAATATCGAAAACCCCTTTTCGGAGCATACATAAAAACAGAAAAAATATATGTGCACTTGACCGACCGCCATTGAAGCTGTGTGTACCAAGCAGTTTGTGCTTCTGACAATGATAATAATAACGATAATATAATAGTTAAAGAAAGTTCACCTCCTGTTCTCTCTGTGTCTCCTGGTTCATTGTCTTTCTGGGCAACTGTTTCTCTTCAATAGTCAGTTCCTTCAAGTCGAATTGGTTCAGGAAGTGGAAGTTTTCGGGGTTGGGTTTAAGGAAATAGTGATATTGGGGATTGAAGGAATGGAATCGATTGAAGGTGCTCAGGTTAGATCCATAATATGCGGAACGGAGCACGGAGAGAATGGTGTTGGGGCCCAGCAATTCGGCGACGACGGGGGGCTTCACAGCATGATGACTGTGCCGCCGGAAACAGGGAGTTCGTTCACTGCACTGCTGGAACTCCCGGCGAACCAGGCGGTGGAGCTCCTGGTTCACTCGCCGGCGACTAAGCTACCGGAAATTGAACCTCAGAGGAATTTCTATCCCCGTTGTCCTCCGCCGCCGCCGATTTTCCCTTCTGACATAGCACTGATTGACCGAGCCTCGAAATTCTCGGTATTCGCCGGGAATTCCCCGGAGACGACCTCGATTCCTTCGAATTCCAGCTGGAAACCGAATTTCGTGAAGCCCGAGCCCTTGGATTCGGATTCAAACCCCAACTCTTCTCCGGGCGTTTCCAATCCCACTGTCAATCAGAATCAGAAATCAACCAAGCGAAAGGACAGGGAGAAAAAGGTAATCTAACATTCTAACGAATTCCACTTCTCAGAAACGGAAATTGTATGATCAAAACTCATATTCTTATCTATTTTGATGATGAAAATGAAAATTAGGTCAAAGAATCAAGCAAGAAGAACAAGAAATCTGCAAACAATACCTCAGAAGACGGCGACGAAAGGTGCCCGTACGTCCATGTCCGAGCTCGCCGGGGCCAAGCCACCGATAGCCATAGCTTAGCTGAGAGAGTAATCCTAATCTCATGATTAAGCTCTACCAACCTTGTTATTTATGGTTAAGTAATGTTGTTTAAGTGGCTAATTATAGTGTTTGTCTATGTATAGGCTAGAAGAGAGAAGATTAATGCAAGAATGAAACTGTTACAAGAGCTGGTCCCAGGATGTAACAAGGTGAGCTGTCAATTCCTCATTAGTACTAAACAATGTCATAATGCTCTCAATAATTAGATATTCTCTTGCATACCGAACACGTAATCTACTTCAGTCGCTTTATGTCAAGATAAAGAAATAAAAAAGCTGATTGCTTTTGCACCAATAGAAATGGTCTCCTTGTCATTCTTGCTGATGTTTCAACTTTTTGCTTGAGGAGCTTATAGTGTATTAGTGTAAACATAGGCTTGAACCTCGAGGGGTCTTAGGTTTAATATCCGTTACTTTTTGCTTTACATGGATTCCCAGCTTTGTGTCATCTTGGAAGCCATTATTGTCAATTCAGTGACATATGAAATCTTGTTCACACTTCTTACTCGATGTAAACCAAAGAGAATTCTGCAGTCGTTCCTTGTTCGAAAATGGACTGATGCTTTTGGTTGAATAGGTCCCTCATCTGGTAAAACATAATAGAATTAGATAATCTTTATAGGAATTTGAAAGAAATTATGGGGAATTGTTACGGTGAAAAGGGATTAGTCAACTAATCTAGACGGGTAATCTTTGGGGCTCAGGCTGTTATCCATATCATTGATTGTTGCCCATATCATTAGGTGATACAGCAGGTTTTGGTCAGGCCGTGCTCTTAAATTTGGTCAAACATAGGTTGAATAGTTGTAGTTGTAGCCCGGTGCTCTTAAATTTTGAAGACCTTGCTTGTAGATATTGTTAGCTGGCATTCAAATTAGATGTAAAAGGAGGTTAAGTGTGAAGAAATTTCACTCTCTGTGGTCCTGTGGAAACACTCTTTGGTGTATAAGATGTGTGACTGTGTGTGTGGGCCCCAATCCTACCTACAGATGGAATTAAACTCCTTTTTCTTATTATATATAATCATGATACGTTTAATTTTAAAAACAAATGTGTTTGGTTTAAATGCATAGTTAGAATTTTATTGTGCGCTGAGATAATGTAGTGGTACCCGTAAAGAAACCTTATGTATGAAGTTTGGCAACATTAAAGAACCCATGCCTAGAAGGGGCTTTTCTTCTCTTGATTAGCTGCTAACTAGTTATAGAATACTAAGACTGTGCCTACCTGAGCCTTTTCTTCGTTCTGATTTGCTCTGAAGTCCTTTATTAATTGAATATAATGCTTTTATTGCCTCTATTATCCTCAGTCTTTTTTATTATGTGAAACCATTGCAAAGAGAGGGACGCTTCCCAATGATGCTACAGAGATAATCATTGCATGCTATCCAAGCCATTTCTAAGGCACCAACATGATTTCTCAAGTCCATTGATATTTAATGAAAGGTTTCATTGATCAACTGCAGTGATATTTAATGTTAGTACTTATTCCAAGAATGTGAAAATACAATTCGATGCTTGAATTGTACTTTTGTGTAAAAACATCACTATTTTGTAGGGCAGAATCTTGGTCAAAAATAGTAAACTAAATAGTATAGAGTACAGCCATCTGTCTTTAGTAGGTAGAACAGTGTTTCACTTTGGAAAAAAGCTTAGTTGAAGGAATCCTGTAGTGGCTTGTGGTTCTGCATCTCCCTGGTGAATTATTGCTAGGTCTCAAACTATGCTAAGATTCAAATTCAACCTTATAAGCTATAGTTCACAGCTAAAGTATATTCCATTGTTTCTCCACCTTGAAAGAAGCTTTTAGTGGCCATTCCATAATAAGGATCAACTTGGTGTAGTACCCAAGTGTTCATCCCTGGGATCAAATTCTTGGAAACCGGTTATGTTGCATACATTTTCTTCCACAATCCATGCATGGGAGTCGTATACACCATCTCTGACCTTTATAATAGGTCTTTAGGACTTGCTGAAAGTCATTGCTCCTTTTTAAGCCTATAAATCCATTTCCCTTCTAAATTGCTAATTTTGTGATCATTTTTTTTTGCAGATTTCAGGTACTGCAATGGTGCTGGATGAGATCATTAACCATGTCCAATACCTACAGCGTCAAGTGGAGGTTAGACTTAACGGATCATTCATCTAATTTATCATTGATGAAATGTGTCTTCACTAAAATACAACTGTCTCAGTTACAAAATTGATGAAATATGAGGCTTTAAGTATTCATTTTTGGTGAGTTTTTCGATAGTTGTTACTCTTCAAGAGATGGTATAGTTGCTGTAATGCTATAACAATCCTTGAGTTGTAGTGGAGGTGGGTGGTGTTTCTATATCATAGATGGTTCAGGTAATGCAAAATGATGGAGGATGGGGGGATATTTGATGCTAATAATCGGGAAAAGAATATAACGTCATTTAGTTAGGCCTCATTGTTACAAATCTACTATCATCTAAGGCTACAGTGTTTATTTCTTCGTTCTTTTGATAAGTGGCTGTTGCCTGTTGGTAATCCTGCTCATAAAATTTAAACTTTACCATTGTTGGGTCGTATAGTATTTAATGCTTTGTTGCTTTAAATTTGTTTTCCTGATCGAATGTTTATTTGTCTACAGTTCTTATCAATGAGACTTGCAACTGTTAACCCAAGAATTGATTTTAACGTTGATACTCTCTTTGCTGCTGAAGTAAGTACGATGAAACTCTTTAGTTGTAATAGCTATTTAAGAACTCCCGATTTTAGATTAGATCAACGACACCATTTGTGATGATATTTCACTATGTTAGCTAATATTGCAATTTTCAATAAGCACACTGGAAATCGTTTACACTTTAATATTAAAAATTATTTTAACTAATCAGGTGAATTGTGGACCACCTATTGCATCAGCCATCTGTAAACATTTACACCCTGACATGTTCATATGAATATCTCTCACCATACCCATACTGTTGCTTGCCTTTGGAGTTACCTTCCGTCAGAGTCTGAATAGGTGGGTCCCTATATTCATAAACCGCAATACAGGAAAGATGTAAAACATTATCACGAGTAAAACTATATTCAACTCGTGAACATGCCTAGGACTGTTGTTTTTCCCCAACAAACTTACAGACTCCCATCCTCGTCTAATTGGAGATGGATGTCTAGTGAGCA
This sequence comes from Ipomoea nil, assembly GCF_001879475.1. NCBI lineage: Eukaryota > Viridiplantae > Streptophyta > Magnoliopsida > Solanales > Convolvulaceae > Ipomoea > Ipomoea nil. Next base: position 2,302,119 of record NW_017617471.1, read on the forward strand.
TCATTCTGCAGTTTCTGTCTAGATGCTGGAGATCAGATCTCTTGCAAATGTAATTGAGTTTAGTGCCGTGTTTTTAACTTATAAGCATGATAACCAAAAGCAACATAACCTGATTTTTCTATGTGCATAGTGTTGAGCATATAACCATTAATGTGCAATCCAACTATCAGCTTAGGCTTTTAGTTGAGATGGAGCACATGCTTCAATTTGGTATCAGAGCCAGACCAAAGGTCATGGGTCCGAATCGTTGAGCAATCCAACTATCAGCTTAGGCTTTTAGTTGAGATGGAGCACATGCTTCAATTCATATTGCATAGGTTCTATTGATTTCCATGCACTTTATCGTTTGTGTATAAACATTTGCAGACTGGTTCCCCAGTAGAAAGTAACTTTCCGGGCATGATCATGCCATCGATGTGGCCTGAGGGACAAGCCAACGGAAACAGGCAACCTTATCAACAGCTATGGCATTTCAATGGACTTCATCGACCTGTGTGGAGTAGGGAAGACGAGAACTCACTATTAACTTACGACTCAACAAATCCAGGTGCATACCAATCTAGTACCACCATATCTTAGATAGCAAATTAAAGTATTCCAGACAACACTAGTAATTCTGTATTCTTTATTGGCACAGCTTCTTTGCATGCAAATCAGCTAAAGATGGAGCTATGAAGGTAAAACGCGAAGCTTTTGGCTGTAGTTAGGCATGTATATATGACGACGCAGTAGTAGATTGCAGGGAATTTGAGAAAGGTGGTCACAACTCACAACAACTGGAAATCGGGTTTCCATGATCTCTAAATTGCAGCGACCTGGAAATCCTAGTATTATCTCGCCTGAAGGGATGACTGCTTGCTAGTCTTGATTACATATATACCCATATATATATAAATATATGTTTGATATATATATATATATGTATATATACACTGGTGTTTTGCATCTCTGTGAATACTAACAACTTGAGAGACTCGTTCAATCTGATATTGGGTGCATGAAATGATTGATTGATTCATAGTTGAGACTTGGGAATTATATTAGACCAGAATCGCTGCAGATTATAAGTGATTACTTATGATTATGGAAGTCTGTTTTCTGTTATTATTTAAAACTTCTTTCAAACTATTTCGATTGCATCTGGTGTTAACTGGTGTCAGATAATAAATTTAATGTATAGTTTAAGTTAAAATATCAATGAATTTTATGCTAACTTTAATTTTGGACAAAATTAATATCTATTTCAGAATAAAATAATATGAAAGTCAGTTATAATATATTTATAAAGTTTGTTACACTGAAGTTATATATAGTAAGAATACAATGAAGCCAGTGTAGTAGAGTCGTATACGGCAAATTCTTGACTTATCCAAAGATTATAGGTTTGATAGTTCGATTCTCTTACAAGTGACGAAGTCACCGCTGTTCGCCGAAGCTTCACCGGTCGGAAAATGTTGTCAATCCGGTTTAGTTTTGGTGTCCTCGTTCTCTCCCTCGCCTTCCAATTATATTCAGCCACGTCACGCTTCTCCATCCTCCAGGGGTCCCACCTGCCGCTTTCCTTCTCAGTCGTCCAGTTCGGAGCCACCGGCGACGGAGTCCACTACGACACCGTTGCAATACAGAAGGCAATCGACGAATGCTCTGCTGCCGTGGTGTCCAGCCGCCACCGTCCTTGCCACGTCACGTTCCCGGCGGGGAAGTACTTGACTGCAACGGTCCACCTGAAATCGGGGGTCGTTCTGGATATTAGTAGAAATGCGACGATTCTGGGAGGTTCGAGACTGAGGGACTACCCGGAGGAGCAAAGCCGGTGGTATGTGGTGCTGGCGGAGGGGGCAGACGATGTCGGGATCACCGGCGGAGGGGAGATCAACGGACAAGGGCTGAAATTCGTGCAGAGGTTTGATGAGCGGAAGAATGTGATGGTGAGCTGGAACCAGACGGGGGCGTGCTTGGGGGACGAGTGCCGGCCGCGCCTCGTCGGATTCATTGGTTGCAGAAATGTCAAAATCTGGAATGTCAGTCTCATCGAGCCTGCTTATTGGTGGTTCGTATTTCCTTCAAATTCCTCTAATTTTGCAACAATCATAATCCATAAGAACTGAATCTGACTGCAAATGAGTTCATATTCCCGTTTGAAGCTGCATCTTTCACCTGAACCCTAACTGCTTTGACTAGCTTTACGCATTCTAACTCAATTCTTTTGAGTGATGAGGAAACCACAATCACTATCCATAAGAACTGGAACTGGTTGCATATGAGTTCATATTCCTCTTTCACCTTGAATCCTGCTTTGCATTTACTAGCTTTCTGCATTTGTCTCAATATTGTGTTTCATAATCTTGTAGCCTGCATCTCGTACGAAGTGACAGCATATCTATCCATGATGTTACAATCTACGGGAATTTCAATTCGCCTAATAACGATGGAATTGATATAGAAGACTCGAACAACACGTTGATCACAAGATGCCACATTGATACAGGTGATGATGCTATCTGTCCCAAGTCATCCACTGGACCTGTGCACAACCTTACTGCTACCAATTGCTGGATCAGAACAAAATCATGTGCTATAAAATTTGGCAGTGCGAGTTTTTACACTTTCAAGAACTTCGTCTTTGACAATATAACAATCGTGGAATCACACAGAGGTCTTGGTCTGCAGATACGAGATGGAGGTAAAGCATTTCAATCCGTTCTTAGTCAATTTGAATCCTAGTATGTCTAGACAATTTTGTTGAAAACTCAAGTAATTTGGTGGTTTATCTAATTGCTCATAGTATACATCTCAGTTTAGTAATCACTAGTTGTGACTAGTTGGAACCAGTTATTGTTTCTTGCAACCTTCTCCAAAACATAACCTAAAACCTAGTCAAAATGTTAGCCCTTGGTTCATCAAAACTAGCATTTTGAGCCTCTACTTACTTTCATCGTTTTATGCAGGAAATGTTAGTGACATTACCTTCTCAAACATAAACATAAGCACGAGATACTATGACCCGTTGTGGTGGGGAAGAGCAGAGCCTATCTACGTGACAACGTGCCCGAGAGATGCAAGTTCAAAAGCAGGCTTTATCTCCAACATGCAGTTTGTTAACATCACAGCAACCTCTGAAAATGGCGTGTTCTTATCAGGATACGGAGGTGGACTGCTAAGCCATTTAAAGTTCACCAACGTGAACCTCACGTACAAAAGATGGACGAACTACTCAGACGGAATGCTGGACTACAGGCCGGGATGCAAAGACCTTGTTAACCACCAAACAGCGGGGTTCATGATGGAGCACATTGACGGTCTGGAACTCGAAAATGTGTCCATGAGGTGGTCCAAGGATCCAGCACTGAAGTGGAATAATCCCTTGGATTTCAGACCTTCAACTGTGAATAATATTTCTTTGCTGAATTTCGTCTCGAAACCATTCCAAGAATGAAGATGACCTCCTGCAGGGAATATATAAGCTGTTGTTGTGATAATGATTAGATGACTCATGAACCTTTCTTCCCACTATTGAAATTCCCAGTGTGTTAATATCCTCAATAAAGTAGAGAATAAGAAATTTGGAATTTTTTTGGGGGGGAAAAACTGTGCTTTTTATCGTTTTCTGGCAATTGTTGAGTATATAGTATGTAAAATATAAATGTGTTGTGTTGAAAAATATTTGATACATTAATTGTGATTGAGAATCGATCTTTTCAACTTTGTGGTTATGAATTATTATTATTTTATATTTTAATTTTAATTACTGTTTTTTTTTTGTTTTTTTTTTTTGGGATTATAGAATTTTAAAATTTCAGTACCATATATAAAACATAAACGGGATCGCAAGTTCACAGCTCTGTTTTCGCAGTTAAGCAAAGATGCCGTCCGCGAAACCCTTCGCGACCGCCGCAGGGATGCTGAAATCCAGATTGAGCTCGGGCCTTCGAACCCGAGGAGGGCATGGCCCGAACCCATTCCTTACTCCCGGCCACCAGGAGCGCCCTAATGGCTACCTCTTCAGCCGTACGCCGCCGCCGCTGGGGCAATCCCGGAAATGGGAGGACTGGGAGCTGCCGTGCTACGTCACCAGCTTTCTCACCATTGTGATCCTCGGCGTGGGGCTCAACGCCAAGCCCGATCTCACTATCGAGACCTGGGCCCATCAGGAAGCCATCAAACGGCTGGAGCTTGAGTCCGAATGACTGATCGGATCGATCTATCTATCTTGGTATGCTTTTGATTCGCCCTTGTTTGGAAATTTTCTAAGTTAGGGTTTTGGAAGAGAAGACGGGGAAGTCTTTGTTGATATTTTCTGGTGCAGTTGTTGGAAAAATAAGCATTGCTGTTTATTAACTCGTGATTTGAATTGGTAGCTTACGACTTTTTTCCGGAATAACTTCAATTTCTTGCAATGTTTAACCTGGTAATATTGTGTTGTTTCAATGATAATACATTAATACATTTCCTCGGTATACTACGAAAAGTTGAAAATTTTCCCATTTCCTTAAGTTGGTTGTAGTGAGATTCTGCAAGAGCTTAATTAAATTATCCAGTATGTGTTTCATGAGGTTAGAGAGTGATCTTTGTGGTTGGGTATGTTTTGAGCCCAAATGCTTTGCATAGGTTTAAGTCAACCACATTATTTAGCAGGAAAGTGAATGCAATGTGTTCATTCATTGGTTCTAGTTTAAAAGCCTAGAAGAGTTGTTTGCATAGGATTTTGAAGGCTTAATTATGAAATGATTGTTAGTCTGGTGTAACCTTGTCCCATTGAGATCAGCTATTTCTACTCTTTGCAAACCCCTTCTGCTTTTGAGCTTTTCCTATGACCTCAACCAAAAGTAGAGCAAACAAATTTGATTTTGCATAATAATGGGGTAGTATATCTGCTGTAATTTTGGTGTAATTTCCTTCATGTTACTAGACCTTATGTATGATATATTGATATTTTGCCATATTGGTTGGTTTCCTTGACCATTTAAAATAATACAAACAAAATGGCATTGGAGAGCGTGTAAATAATAGAGCTTCACGAACTTCAGTCTGACAAAGAGAATTGAACTTGATAATTGTTGTTATTATTATTATTGCTTTGTTTTTAGTTATTTATTTCTTTATTTTATTAATTTTTTAGAGGTGATAGTGCTCAAATTGTGACATCAACTTCATGTGTTTTTTTCCCTGTAAATTTAACTTTAATGTTTTCCCTCTCCCTCCTTGATTAAATATATTTGTTCAAGGAAATGGACAATCTAGGGTAACTCCCTGCACTACCTAATGTTCTGTTACCATTAGGTCTTTAATTGAATGTTGTTATCCTGCAATCTATGCACATAATCAATGTCTTACAATTTGCTTATAAAATTTCTCATATATAGTAGTGTTTTGGTTTATGAGGGGTGGGGTAGGATATTAGTGATGATTGATGAGAATATTTGTTCCTTGTGTAGTGCAAGGATAAACAAACCCTTCCCCTCCCCACTGTTTAATATAAACTTAACTTTCGAGATCGGTCGAGGACCACGATTTACAGTTTTACTCCCATTGTAGCAAAGTTGAACCACAGATGGGAGTAGTGGAAATTTCTAGTCCAAACCCCTCTAATCCTATGAACTAAATGAGCCTTCATTTCCTCAAGCCTAACCATGTGTTTTGTAGAGAGTTACCTGAAATTAGCATGGTTAAACAACTGGGTGTCTTCTAGTCTTATAGATCAGACTATAATTTATAAGGCTTGATCAAGATGGATCGAACTGCTGGATGGGCCAGTGGAGAAGTGTTCTACAAGCGATGAGACGTATGTTGCACACATTGTTCACTCTTCCATCCAATGGGTGCATTGAATTCTACTAACCTAGTATGAGGAAAAGAACATTGTCATTCAGGTGTTAAATTATTTGTGTTCATGTTGTGAGATTTAGTTTCTTCCAGTCTTGCGAAGCCAGTCCTATTTTCAGGTCTTCCTTCTGAAACGCGTTTTAGCATTGAAATATAATGAGTAGTAGTAGGTGAGAGTGCATTCATTTTCAGCTTATCTTTTAGAATATGCACTTACATACAGTTTTACTTTGTTTGAATTGGCTTATGAGATTTTGAAAAGTTGTCTTGACCTCATTTCCATAAACCAATTTAAGGAGTTGATTAAAATAAGCTGAAAACAGCTTTTAAAGAAGATGTCAGTTTCTGAACTTATTTAATCTATTTTGATCTTTTCTTATGGAGAGTATTTAAAAAGTGTCCATCATAAAAACACTTATGTAAGATCTTTATCCAAACTTGGCCTTATTCAAGAATATATCAATCCAGACCCTAAAACAAAGCAGTTTGCTACTTTGCTGTTAAATATTCCAGACTATAAGCTTTATCTAATGGTTTTCACTGAATTCTAGCTGCTTAATGAACAATCTGGTACTATGCACAGGTCTCTGATTCTCCACACATTTATTTCCTCTTTTTTTTTTTTTTTTTGGAATTTCATTGTGGCATCATGTATTGTGTTAATACTATATACAATGAAATGAACTTTATTCCTCTTGGCATGCATTTGTACTACTCACTGAATGTGAAAACATGTCAGTCCCTCATTCTTTTGGGTGTAAGTAAGCTGTAAGGTTATCATTGCAGTCTTGCATAGTTGATATTATTTGTTTGAATAATTCATTTGAGTTGGCTTCATCATTGGGACTTGTAGGCAATGTGTGGACCTGAAGCTACTTCTTTCTGAAGGAGGAGGTTATATAAGGAATTCCTTATTTGTTACTCCTTCATATTTGAGTATATCAAGTAATCTAGGGATAAAAGTCTCCATCTTTTTGAGATTGTTTAAAGTGATCTAGTCAACAATAACAAGAGAAATTCTCCTTTTTGTTGGAGAAATGAAAAACTAGAGAAAGGAACCTAGCAACTTGTAATTATATTGATCTTCTTCGAATAAGTGTCAAATTACATAAACGTGATATGAGCCGAATTCAAATTAATCTCATACTTATCCAAATTAACTTTGTTGTTGTTATTGGAGAACTGGAGTAAATACAATCAATATACTTTATCCTATGCTGGTAATAATTTAAAAAGAAGGGCATCATATTAAAGTCAAGAACGGCATTTTCATCCCAGCAAAACAGGTCCCCCACACAGAATACATGAGGAAAGCAATACACACTATAATTTTGGATGCCAACCAATACATGATGACATGATGTACCTACCCATTGTACTCTGAACAATCCACAAATCATATTGATGAGAAGTTTCCTCTTCACTCATTCATTCGACCCTTCAATGTATTGTTTTTTTTTTTTTTTACAACAAGTTTCTTGATTTTTGTTGAATTATATTATACACTTTATAAACCCACATTCAGGCTCATAAGAAAATAAATCAATGTTAGTTTAACTTCGAGACTCTTACCCCACACCTATGAAGAGGTAAATTGAATCAATCTAATTTTAAAAAGTTAACATTAAACTATACACTTTTATGCAGAAAGAGTCCAATCTAAAGGCTAAAGCCAAACCTTCCATAGTCATAGCAGGAATTGAACTTCCATCTTAGTGCTGAAAACAAGTATTTAATGAAATTTTTTATTCACTAAATGAATGTCATGATACCAAATAAATATGGTTATTGATTTGATATGTGGGGAAAGATTCTCTTAGTAATTAGGATATTTGGTGGGTAGTAATGGGCTGTGCAGACAGGGCCATGGTTGAAAGGTGATTGGGAAATTAAAAGAGCAGTCTTGTGACGGCAATGGCGACAAAGCTTAAAGTCACAATCAATCATCCTGTGATCAATACATTTTGTATTATGGCGGTGGACATCCTATCCTTGTTTATGCTAATTCTATTCACCACCCAATCATCCATAAATCTATACCAAATAATGTCCTCATGGACAGCTCAGTTGATCACTCAAAATCGAATCTTACCAGTAATATTGTGAGAGCATCCTTTCAAAGTGAGGGACTCAATAGTATTTAGTTGAGTTACCATGATTTATATTTTCCTAGATATTCTATTGAGACAGGATATAGAGCCCTTAAAGTTAGAGATTTAACATTTTAGAAACAATTTATACCAAATAACTTTTGTGAGAGATATAATAAATAAATAAATAAAAGATAAAGCATGTTGGCTTTCACTGTTTGTTGGTCAAATATGACCGGCGAACTGATAGCCTCCACCGGCAACGCAATTACTCCTTCCTCTTACCGACATGTTTGTCACTCTGTTTTGCTCTCATAAACATGTTTAACCAACTAACATGAGATTGGGGTTCGATCTTCACCTATGTGAATAAAGCAAATTATTTGGTCAGTCCCTTATTACTTAGTATACTGACAATAAGAACGGTAGATTAATCTTCTAACTATCAGCTGTAGGGATACCTTTAAGCAACTAAAAAAAATAAAAATGTTTAACCTCAATCTCTTAAAATGTCATCACCATATTCCGCTATCCTTGATTTTAAGGTACTTGGATTTTTTAGTACAATACTAGAATGTGAACATTTTAATGGAAGTAATAGTAAAGTTGAAGAGTTTGGAAAGGTTCATGTGGTGTCACATGTGGTCTGGCTGCCTCCCATATTTTATTATGATGACTCTGAATTCTGAGAACGTGAGCACCAAGCCACCAACTTCACTTCATTCATCCCATCACCACCAATATATATATATATATATATATATATATATATTTTCAACAAAAAAAACAATAATAAAGAAAAATTGAATTAATGTCAAACATTCAATTACTCAACAATAATAAATAAAAAACCCGAACCGAACAAACAACCAATAATGGCTTAAAATAGGAGCGGACAAGACATCAAATTTAAGCCGTAAGATCAATATCAATTCACAATTCTTATCTTCAAATTAAGATAAGATGAGGAGAAGGCATGCCAATTGTGATCGATCTTAGGGCTTAAATCCATTTATTCTATTTGGATCTTAAAATTGAAAATGATAAAAATACCCTTAAATTTTTAAAATTTCAGCACGTCTTAAACAGATGGGTGACCATAAATTTTGACACTAAAATAATATTCCTGAATGAAAATTGATAGAAATTAAATATGTGGACAAAAACTGTCGTTTTGTTAGTACTCATGAGATCAAAATTGGTATTTTGCTCTAAAAATATATACGGAGTATTAAAAAAAATTGCACAACCACTTATGGTTTGGGAGTCAAAATCCATTACTGACCTCCCACCTCATGCACTTAACCACATCACATCAGCCGCGTAACGTAATTAACCGGGAATCGCCGGTCACTATCCTCCACCGACAACAACGTAAACCCCATGTTTAACTCCTTCTAAGTTCTAATCCCATTTTTAACATCATTAGCTCATTACTTAGCTGCTCTTTCTTCTTCTTCTTCTTCTTCTTCCTCGCACCACTACACTACTCCCCGCATTGCATTCCGATCGTTTCCCTCAACTACATATTTGTTTATTGAGGAGAGAGAGAGAGAGAGATAGATAGAGAGAGAGAGAGGAAACGTTTTTTGTACGAGAAGAAATGGCGGCGTTTTGAAGTCGGATCTCTTTCGAAGTTTGCGTCTAGGGAAAAGCAGGATTGCTCTGTAAGTCCACGTTTCCATTGTTGTCCTGTTAACTAAGCAGTTTTTTTAGCTCATTGTGTGGATTGTTATGCATAGTTGGATTCGAATGTGATTGTAGAGAGTGCGTTTTTTTGTCGTTTCTATTGGAGTTTTGGAGATCGGGATTTAGCATAGCCATTTGGAAACATGTGGATCCTTGCTCTTTCTTTATTCTCTCGTCTTGTCGTTTTGGCCTGCAGTTTTCGCTATCGTCTTTATCACTTTCTCTGCTTTGCCCTGTTCTCAATGGCAGCATTCTTTTGAATTTTTTACTGTTTTTGGACTTTGAGTTTCTGTTTCCGTTTTGCTAAATTTACTGCAGTTCTGGTTATTTTATTTATTTTTAATTTTTAATTTTAATGAATTGAATTTTGGAGATACGGTAATTTACAGTTACCCTTTTGCGCTCTGTAACCGTTTTGTTATCCTCAATCTGGCCTCTTTTTATTGAACCGCCTTTCACACCCCATTTTGTCTCTGGAACTATTGCCTTGGTAATGCTTTGAGGTTAGAGGCAGATTTATCATTTTCATCGAAAATTCTAAGGTAAAATTCAGTTTCCTGCTTGTTGATGGATGATGTTTTTGATGCTCTATGTTGATAGATTAATAGTATTTTCTGTGTTTGTAAGTTATATTTGTATGCTGTGTGTTCTGTACATTATATGACTGATTAGATATTCCTGTCTGTCATTAACAACAATGACAAGAATAGGATTGATGAATTGTCTTAAAATGTCTATGATCGAAGTGGAACAGAATTGATGAATTGTCTTAAAATGTGCATGATTCTAGTGACTCTGACTTGATTTGATTTGATTTCCTAATGGAGTGGAGATGAAACTATGAAAGGGAAAAGGAAAGAAAAGTAACTAATTCAATTCTGATCTGCAGTTTGTATGAATATGAAAATATGGTAGCAATGGTTTATGACACTGAATCTTGCTAATTATGGCTTCCTTATGGATGCTATATTGTGAAAAGTAAAGGTGAAACATATTAAATTCTGTAATTTATTTAGTGATTGATCGGAATTAATGATGTTAATGTGATGTTGTTTCAGTAGAAGGCTACTGGCAACATACCATTTCACGTTTGATATAGTTATCATCTCAACATTAAGTTGGTTCAAGTGTGCATTTATTCTTTGAGTGATTCTTGCTAATTATGGCTTCCTTATTTGCTTCAGTTTATAAGGTGAAATATTTTCAGCATGAGGGAAACTGAACGGAAGCAAGTTCAAAAGACTAATCAAATAAAGCGTGCTTCAAAGCCTGATAAAAAAGGTCAGAAACCACAAGAGAAGAATGGTGGCAGAATCTTGAAAGGGAAAGAAACAGATATTAAAGCCACATCTCCTACAAACTCCCGTACTTTAGTAAGTGATCCAAACACGGGCCCTGAACCCCCTGAAGTTTATGAAAATATGGTTATACACTATGTGGATGATGCCAATAGATCTGGTGATACAATTCAAGATTCAAAAACAGTTAAAATGGTTGAGAAGGAGAGTAAGAATAAACTAGAGGGTTATTCACGTGAACAGGGAAATGATTCAAAGGAGGAAGTGGAAGAGGAATCTGATCCTGAGACAGTTAACGATTCAGTATCATCTCAAGGAGATCCACAAACTGTAGAAGACGAAAAACTAGAAAGAGCTTCAAGAATTTCCAGAAATGGATCCTCTGACAGCTCTTCGCATGCATTGCGTGCAAATTCTGATAACGGTGTGCAGATAAAGACATCAAAAAGTGCACCTAAGAACACTACTAAGCCCACAAAAGGTCCATCTAAAGTGACAACAAAAAGTGCACCTAAAAATATGAAAGTCCATCCAAAAGCAATATCAGAATCCTCAGAAGAACTGGATGATATACCTCTTGAAGAGGTTAAGCAAACAACAGATGAAGCTTCAAGCAGTGCCCAAAGTTTTGGAAGTGATGATGAAACCGTCAACACTGCAGAACATTTTGATCATGAAGACAGGGCAGCTTTAGAGCAACAAGTCCAGGAAATGGAATCAAGGATTGAGAAACTTGAGGAGGAGCTGAGAGAAGTTGCTGCTCTTGAAGTTGCACTTTATTCTGTGGTACCTGAGCATGGAAATTCAGCGCATAAGGTGCACACACCAGCAAGGCGCCTTTCCAGACTCTATATTCATGCTTGCAAATACTGGTCTCAAGACAAGCGAGCTACAGTTGCTAGAAATGTTGTTTCAGGCCTTGTTCTGGTTTCCAAGTCATGTGGTAATGATGTTCCAAGGTGTGTTTTAGCTTAATGAATATAGATGTGAGGTTTTCTTCTTTACTTTGCATGCTAACAGTTGTCTTCTGCTCTCAATTAAGGTTGACATTTTGGCTATCCAATGCTGTCGTTCTGAGGGAAATCATCTCACAATCATTTGGAAGTTCTTGTAGCTCAAGTTCTCTTACGAAAATACTTGAGTCCTCTGGAGGAAAGAAGGGTGATGGGAAACGCCTGTCACTCAAGCCGAGCAGTAATGGTGTATTGCATTTTGTTGATAATTGGCAAGAATCAAGAACTTTTACGGCTGCCTTAGAGAGGGTGGAGTCATGGATTTTTTCTCGGATAGTTGAGTCAATATGGTGGCAGGTAATTAATCCACAAAATAATATTTTCATATGTAGAGGAGGCCAGGAGCTCATGTATGTAAAGCTCATGACAGACCTTTATAGTTTAACTAGTTAATTTTACCTGTCATGTTTTGCATGGTGAAATGGTTCCTGATAGAACTGCAATCAACAAATTAAGCAATTGAGTACAGCTATTTTGGAATTCCTTAAATATTGGGAGTTTATAAGGCAAACACTTATTGTAGACATAGAGGCTGCTAACTCTCTGATACCATTAATAGCAAGGAAGCAACTTTATGAACTTTTTCCTTTAATACTCTTCATTAATGCTGGTTGATTCTTTATGTGCAGGCCTTTACTCCAAATATGCAACCTCCCATTGACAATCCATCAATTGGCAAGGCCGTGGTGAGATTATCTGGACCTGCTTTGGGTGACCAACAGCAAGGCCGCTTCTCAATTGATCTATGGAACAATGCTTTCCGAGATGCTTTTAATAGATTATGTCCTGTTCGTGCTGGTGGGCATGAATGTGGTTGCTTGCCTGTGTTGGCAAGAAGGGTACGTGCCCTAGTTACTTTCATTGTCCATTCATCTCTGTGACTTCATTCTAATTGTTAATTTCTCTTAGTTCTTTTCCAAGTTCTGGCACAGATAATTAAGGAAAGATGACTTTCTCTAGATATTTCATTTTAATTTCTTTTTTGGGTTGACGAGGGAAACCCACAGCGACTACCCAAGGGTGTGCACTGGGTAAACCCCGCCTTGTGACCCTATCTGGCAAAGAAACACAAGGAGTTAAACCAGCCTAGGTTGCCCATAGTTGACCGGCTCAAACCAAGAAGGCCGGCATTTGTACTCGTGACCTTGTGCTTACAAGTTTGTGTCCTTAGCTATCTTGGCTGGGGTTTCATTTTAATTTCTTCATTCTATAGTTGGCTGTCGCCTATTTCTTTACGTGTGGTGCAATAAGCTTTACATCTTTCTACCTTTTGTGCTATCAGGTCATGAAACAATGTGTTGCCAGACTAGATGTGGCAATGTTCAATGCTATTCTTCGTGAGTCAGCTCATGAGATCCCGACTGATCCTGTATCTGACCCAATAGTTGACTCAAAAGTTTTGCCTATCCCAGCAGGGGATTTGAGTTTTGGATCTGGTGCTCAACTAAAAAATTCTGTAAGTAATGCAGAATCTTTTTTTATTAATATTTATTTTTTAACCTATTTTTAACATGGATCATGGGCAAGATGTTAGGCAACATCCTCATTTGGTGGAATGTTATTCATTGATTGCAACAGAACTATTACTTTCAATTCATAAGTGTTGTTTCCAATTCTGATTTTGGTCTTAACACCTTATTTGATGCTAATAATAGACTGGATTTTCTTCACAGGTTGGCAATTGGTCAAGATGGCTAAATGAATCATTTGGCATGGCTCTTGATGATTGTGCAGAAGATGGCCATGGCAACTCTGAGAATGATGATCGACCACATGGGAGTGAAAAAAATCATTTCAATCTTCTCAATGCCTTGAGTGACCTTCTAATGCTTCCAAAAGACATGCTTATGGACCGAACAATCAGAATGGAGGTAAATCAACTACAGAGCAGTTCTGCATATTTAGAAATATATATTAACCGTTGCTCATTCTTGTCACTATGCTTTAACTCTTATCATTGTTGCAGGTTTGTCCATCAATCCATCTTTCATTGGTCAAGAGAATACTATGCAATTTCTCTCCAGATGAGTTCTGCCCCGATCCTGTCCCAGGCACTGTATTAGAGGCACTTAATGCCGAGGTTTGATTGTTAACTTTCATATATATCTTAGTAGCATTTATTCTTTACCAAACTAGTAATATGAACAAAAAATTTAATTTCATATCCTTTCTTTCCTATTTCCAGTGTATCATAGAGCGGAGATTATCGTTGGCTGAATCAACGAGCAGTTTCCCTTATCCTGCTGCTCCGGTTGTATATACTCCACCTTCCTCTGCCAATATTGCAGAAAAAGTTGCAGAGGTGGACAGAAAATCCCAGTTTTCTCGAACCCCTTCTTCTATACAGAGGAAGGGATACACAAGTGACGAAGAACTGGATGAAATAGATTCTCCTCTCGCATCCATAGTCGACAAGACATCATCTGCACAGTCTGAGAATGGAAATGGAAACATCAAAGACAACGAAAATAAAGGTAGTTTGGGATCCAATGCAAGATACGAACTCCTCCGGGAGGTTTGGAGAGCAACAACATAGGTAATAAGGTGGATGAATGTTTCTGGGTTTGGTTGTGTTTGAATTGCTGGAATGCATGGTAAATAGAGGAGAAGTCCAAACTTTACAGAACATTAAACTATGATCAGTGTTCCTAGGTTAGATGGAGCATCCTTACTTTTGTGTTTTTTTGTTCCCTTTTAAGGCGGGTATATGTGAATGAAATATAGTAACCAAAGTTATGACACTTGAATACAAAGCATTGCACTGTTTTGTGCAATATTTACTGTACTTGTATTGTACAAATGTACAATAATAGATTATTACATCACCAAAGTAACATCGACTCTTTTCTTTTGAAATCATGAGTTATTATCATTGAATTGTTTATTGACCTTCTGTGGCTTGTGGGCTATTTTTATTTATTTATTTTTATTAAATTAGCTTGGCCTGGGGTCACCCCGTGCGGGTTGCGGGCCATTGCTGGTCAAACCTGTAGGCTGGCATTTTCACGGACCAGCTTTCTTATAGCCTTAACCCGCTTCATTGTGAGGCAAGTGCGAGCTGGCCCATTAGCTTAGATCTACTTTGATATCTCTAAATTAAATTATGATAACTAATTTTACCCTCATCTCCAATAATACACTATGTAACTACATAAACACATATATTTTTTTTGCACCATAAAAGCATTTGGAATTGATTAGTATAGATAAATTATGCTTCTTCAATGGTGCTAAAGAAGCAAGAAAATTTGATCACAAAAAGTTGTTCTGTTTTGGGTAGACCCATTGTCCAAATTCACAACAAACATACAAACAAACAAACACTTTCAATTCAATTAGCAGCTGGTGGCGGTGGCGGCGACGGCCCCTGCTGGGACGACGACGTCTGAGTCTGTCGAGACATGTTGTTGTTATATTCTTGCAAGTTGAGGAACATGGCCATCCTGAGATCATCATCCCCCTCATCTGTGTCGTCGTCATCATCGTCGTCGTCTTCTTCTATAACCGGCAGCCTCTCCTTTCCTTTCCTGCTCCGCCCTTGCACGCCCTCCGCCACCTTCTCTTTCCCCTTACTGCTCGCCACCTGCACGGCGGCCTCCTTCCCTTTTCCTTGCCCTTCTCCGGCGGGCCTCCCTCCCTCATTGATGGTCACGCCAGTCTCCCGAGGTCTCCCTCCCTCGTTAATACTGACCCCGGTGCTCTTCTTCTTCCTCCCTCGCCGCTCTCCTCCCTTATTCCTCCCCGCCTCCGCCGCCGCTCCTCCTGGAGGGGCGGCGACAATGTTTGCAGGTAGCTGGAACGTCCACCTCGGTCCAACCTCTCCCTGCACACGCAACAAATTAAATTATAATCGGATCAGTACCTTTATAAATAAATAATTAAGTTTATATAATTGAATAAACAATTAAAAAACGAGTAAACTTATAAATAATAAATTAATTATTATTATTTCAGTTTATATAACAATACTTACAAAACATAAGCAAAGCTAAATATCTTTTTGAGTTAGAACAAGAAATTAAAATATTTCAAAACACGATAATAATATTTATAAAAAATAAAATATAATTATTTGGATAAAATAGTTTGAATAGAAAGCATATTATAAATCACACACCTTTTATATTTATATAATTTTTATAAATAGTTTTTCCATTAGCTAGATAAATTATAAACTTTTCTAGATTAATTTAAATACGATAACACATAATAAAAATTGAAAATTAAATTAACTAGATATTTATTTAAAAAAAAAAAAGTAAATTGTCTTCTTTTTAAAAATGATATATGTACTCTCATGGAGTATAAACTCCCGCCACGTGTACCAATAAATTTAAGTGAACGAAGAAAATTTGGGGCCCACTTTGTTAGTTAAATCAATCAATTAATGACACTTCAGCAGGGAGTACAAAATGGAGTAGAAAGTGAGAGTACATGTAGTATTACTCGATTTTAAAATATTGTGTAGATATTTTAAAATCCATAATGGCATAAATGTCGGGAACCCTACAGGTAAAATTGACATCCCTAAATTTAATAAACATTTTGCTAAATTTAATAAACATTTTACTGTGGACTATGGTCCATGTAGTAATGTGAATATGTGATCCATGAAGTAAGTATCATTCTTTTTTTGAAATAAAGTATCATTCTAATTATATTTTTATTTCATTTGACAATATTGCTATGTTTTTTAGTTTCAATTTTTACACATACTAGTTTCATTATAGCAATACCAAAGTATCATTTTAATTATACTACAGTTTCATTTGACAATCTACATTATTGTATGAGCTCTATTTTGTAGTTTCATTTTCCACACACACTAGTTCCATTTTAACAACATTAAAGTATCATTTTAATTATACTACAGTTTCATTTGACAGTTTACATTGTTGAATGAGCTCTATTTTTTAATTTCATTTTTCACACACTAGTTTCATTTTAACAATGCTAAAATTTCATTTTAATTATACTACCGTTTATTTGACAATCATGGTCCACTATATAACAACCCTGTCTAGGACCGATCTTGAATGGAACCAATAAGCTGTGAGTTATACTAAATCTAATAAATTAAAATTAGTGATCTTATAAACTCATATATTTTCTCTTATTTTTTTCAAGTATTCCTAGTGTTGAATATACATGGAAACTTAAGCAATATAATGTTTGTGGAAATGAAAATAAGTGCGGTGTATGTATTACCTGCACGTCCGTGAGAGGGACACTAGCCAGGGCAGCCTGCAAGGTTTGCTCGTCGATCATAGCCCCTCTGGCCGCCGTCGACCTCTGCTGCATCCCCACCGTCGCCGCCCCCTGCTGCATCCCGGCCGCCGCCGACCCCTGCTGCATCCCCGTCGCCGCCGCCATCCTGCTCCCCCTATCAACACCACTCCCCGCTATGAGAATGCTGTCAAGAATTGCATTTCTCCAGCTGTGTCTGTTACAAACATCATTATATTGTTAGCATTTACATAACACATAATCCTAATTATAAAAATCCATCTCAACTAAAAATCTAAGCTGATAGTTGGATTGCAATATGCTCAACACATGTATAGTATTATATTATTTCCTTTATATATATATATATATATATATATATATATATATATATATATATATATATATATATATATACATTGCACGCTGTATGCACACACTGCACATACACACGTATGTGTATATATACTTATAAAGAGATAAGATAACATATATAAACATATAGAAAAAGGATAATATATGGACGAACCTAGAATGGCCATATGGAAAGGCGCCACGACCAAACCCTTTAGTGATACTGAGGTAATAATTATACATGTAATTAGCTCATAATTAATCATTAATCACCCAAAAAACATACATATATATATAGAGAGAGAGGAGATGATGCCTGGTGCTCAAAGCTTGGTAATGACCTAAAAGCCCTTGACCAAACAATTGGATGTTGGATGCCAACAGGGCCGCCGCCGACCGGCTGCTGCTTTTTAGTAGCCCTCCGACGTCCACCCTGCATCATCCTCACAAGTCACAACACAATAACAAAACATGAATGTAAATATGTAATAAATGTAATATAGTATTATATTTATGAATATATTTTCCCTTTATTACATCTATCTCACCTTTAATTTATGTCTACAGTTAATATTATGATATTACTTTAATCATTAGCGTTTGACTATATACCCTATTAATTATAAATTCTAAACCCCAATTAACACATCACTATATCTTTTTTTTTTTTTATCTGATCTTTAATGAAAAATGATATTTATTATCAAATTAAAACGGAACTAATTTTACTTGTTGACTAAAAAACGAAATTTCCTTATCCCATGACCCACACCTTGACCCGACAGTTAGTAAAGAGTAAATCATAGTTATTTAGCAACCAATTAAGTAGGAAGATCAACGGATTATATATATATATATATATATATATATATATATATATATATATATATATATATATATGTTGTGTATTAATGGTGTATGCATATCACATGTACTAAAATATATAGAACAACCAAGTAATATAATTGTGGTAAGTTGTTGACTAGAATTACAAGGTAGTGTAAAGGTAACAAATAACAAACAAATATATCAAAGAACAATCAAGTAATATAATGCACAAATATAAATAAATATTAAATTAATTAAATTTGGGAGAATTAAATATGATATGAAACTAACCTTGGAGGTTGAGGTGCGACGGTATTGGTCGGAGCTCCTGTCATGGTCTTCAGCAAAAAGTTATAGTTGTTGTTTTGGGGCATAACCGGGGAGGGTTGGACCATGTTAGGGTTTTGTTGGACGTCCGTGGGGTTGTAAGAAAACGGCACGGAAGTTGCACCGACAGCTTCACCCTGTTGGGACGACTGTTGTCTTCCTTGAGCTAGTGGATAGTTGAAGGAGTAATCGTCTCTCTCATTAGGAAAACCTAGAAGATTTTCATTTGGGTTGTTAAAATCGTGGTTTAGGGAGACTGACGACTCTTGATTTAATGGTTGAGAGGTGAAGGTGAAATTAGTCAAAGGGTTGTCATAGTTTTGAGGGGGCAAAGAATACCCTTGATTTAGTGGTTGAGGGGTGAAGGAGAAATTGGTCGAAGTGGTGTCATGGTTTAAGTGGCGCCACGAAGACCCTTGACTTAATGGTTGAGGGGTGAAGGTGAGATTGAACGAAGGGTTGTTGTGGTTCAAGGACCATTGATTTAATGATTGGGGGGTGAAGATGAAATTGGTCGAAGGGTTGTCATGGTTTAGGGGGAGAAACGATGACCCTTGATTTAATGGCTGAGGGGTGAAGGTGAAATTGGACGAAGGGTTGTCCTGATTTAGGCGGAGCGACGAGGACCCTTGATTTAACAGCTGAGGGTTGAAGGAGAAATTTGTTGTAGAGTTGTCTTGGTGATAGGATAGATCGGGCACTTGACCCAATGGTTGAGGGGTGGAAAAGAAGTTGGTCGTAAGATTGGCCTGATATGAGGGCTCATATTCTTGAGTAAATGGTGGAAGGAGGGAGGAAAAATTATCAGTTACAAGATTAGGTTGAGGATATTGGAGGTTGAGACCTTGATGATTCCATGGTCGAGGAGTGGAGTTGAAATTCCTCGAAAGATTATCCTGATAATACGATGGATTTGATGACTCTTGATTGAATGATAGGGAGGTGGTAGAGTCAAAGTCGGTCAAAGAGTTCCAATAAGATACATCAGCCCCTTGATTCGACGACTGAGGGTTAAAGGCAAAATTTGTCGAAAGATTGCTTTGTTGGGAAAAGAGATTGGACCCTTGACTTAACGGTTGGGTTTGGATAACATGGGCCAAAAGATTATCTTGATAATATGGGAATTGTGACCCTTGACGACCAATCGGTTGAGGAGTTAAGGTCAAATGATCTTGATACATATGATCAGAATCTAGACTCATCAATCGGGTAGCACCCCCATAATTTAAAAAACCTGACCCTTGACTCAACGCCGACTCAGACATTGTGGCAAAATTAATCAAAGGATTACTACTTTGATCATATGACGACATGAAAGAACACATGCCATCGTTCTGCATATATTCATTACCACTTGGAATTGGCTGAGTGGGGAAGGTGAACTCTTCTTGTTCAACCTCATTTTCATTCCCCACATTCTCATCAACCAAACCATAATCACCATTTTTATTTTGCTGGATCCCCTTGTCCATATCCGGCCTGCATCATCATTAGCACGCATGTTACACCAACAAAAAAAAAAAAATACAAAAATAAAATAAAATCATAGATTTGTTACCCACAACCAAAATCTATTAAAAAAAAAACCATATATAATGATATATAGGACTCTTTACTGATCTTCTTTATCATCCCTATCAATCGTCACGAATGTAAAGAAAGATCAAGTCCAAGTACCGAAAAAAAGATTTAACTATAAAAACAAAACTCGCATAGTTTACTCACATATGGAGTGTTAATTTTGACTAAAGAAACTAAGAGAGTAATGCTTCAATACTCTAAGATAACAAAGGTACATATAAGAGTTGAGAAATGAAGATTGTTGATGGTGTGGGTTTGTCTACTAGTATCATGATGTATTTATACTAGTAAAGTAGAAAATGCACGGGCGGGTGATGCAACGACAGCTCTATTATAACATTCAAACATATCATTATTCCCGCCATAATTTTATCTAATAATTAAACGCGTGAACACGTGTTAATTTATTTTATATTTATTAATTACTTATTATGAAGTAGTTCAAGGACAAATTAATTGTGTAAAATCATATCAAGCGGTAAAAATATAATTCTGACGTGTATATATATATATATATATATATATATATATATATATATATATATCATGAACACATTTTAATTTAGACAGTCTGCGTGCTTTCCTATTAGGTTACAAATTAAATGAGAATCAACAAGCCATATATGAATTAAATTAAATTCCTCTCCCGCTCCCCCCTCCCCCACTACCATAAAATAAAAATTTCCATACAAAGCATGTAATTAATACACCTGCAGTAAATGAACTTGCCAAAAAAATGTTTACCAGCTCATCAGAAGTAAAATTTTCAAATATTATTTGGATGGATAATTGCATAATGATCTTTTTATTATTATTATTATTATTATATATATATATATATATATATATATATATATTAAAGTGCAATTAGGCCCTTGAACTAAAAAAATATTCTCATTAAACCCTTGAACTTGTTAAAATAGTGCAATTAACATATTTAACAAGTTACAGAAAAGTAGAAAAAAAAAAAAAAAGTTAGCCGAGGCCGAATGAAGCCGCCTGTTTCTTCGTTGGATCAGACGAAGAAGCCTGGCGTGCTTCACTGCTTCTCCATCCATATTGAACGGAGAAGCCAGCGACTTCTCCGTTAAATTTGAATGAAGATGCTAGCTAAAGGGTTCTCCGTCCGAACTGAACGGAGAAGCCATGGCTTCTCTGTTAACCATGGCAGCTTGCCAAGCTGCCATGGCGTTGCTGCTTGCCTCATGTTTTTTTTTTTTTTTTTTTTTTTTAAGATTTGAACGGAGAAGTCATCGGGTTTCTCCGTCCAAACTGAATGGAGAACCTCACCGGCTTCTCCGTCAACCATGGCAGCTTGGCTACTATGGCGTTGCTGTTTGTCTTTTTAAAAAAAAAAAAGATTTGAACGGAGAAGCCAGCGGGTTTCTCCGTCCAAACTGAACGGAGAAGCCCACCGGCTTCTCTGCAACCACGTCAGCTTACCTCTTCTTTTTTTTTTTCTAAGATTTGAACGGAGAAGTGAACTTGGCACCTCCTTCGCCGGACACCCATTTCCTGGGACGGCGACGTCACTCGCTGGCGTTAGAGCAACAGGATATTCACTTGTTGCCGCTCCGTTGTTCATCGTCGTTGAGCAAGAAGCCTAAATCGCCGGCGTTACAGCTCAGCAAAGACTCCGGCTTCTCTGTCAACCATGCGTTGCTGTTTGCCTTTTATATATATATATATATATATATATATATATATATATATATATATATATAATAAATATAAGATTTGAACGGAGAAGCCAGCGGGTTTCTCCGTCCAAACTAATCGGAGAAGCTCACCGGCTTCTATTCACCTTGGCTACCATGGCGTTGTTGTTTGCCAGCTTCTGTTTTATTTATTTTATTTTTTAAGTTTTAATTTAGATTTTAACGGAGAAGTCAGCGGGCTTCTCCGTTTGAACGGAAGGGAGAAGCTCGTCGGCTTCTCCGTCAACCTTGCGTTTCTATTTGCTATTTTTAGTATAATAATAATTATTACTTTTGTATTTTTTAAAAAATAAATTTAAAAATATTATTTCACGTGACGTGGCATCTTACATGACATCTTGGGTGGTATGTAATTTGGTGATAACTTGCTATTATAGGCTAAATAGGTTAATTGTATTTTTTAAACAAGTTCAAAGGTTTAATTGAATGGTTTTTTTTTTTTTTTTTTAATTCGAGGATCTAATTGCACTTTGATATATAGTTTGTGGGTCTATTTGACCCTTATCTTTTAATTTATAATTATTGCAAATGTTCAAACTTTTAACATTTATAAAATTGACCTCACTTTCTTTCTCTTTATTTTTCAGGAACCCTCAACTATTGATCTATACATACAAATGGATAGATAAAATTAATCATTACTTGTTACACGAAGCGTGTTTCACATAAACATTCTCCTATATATTATAGTTTGTATACTTTAATGTAACTTTTATAATAAATTAGTAATTATTGATGAGTCATTTAATTCATGAGAAAAATATAATAATGATATATGACTATATGTCATGGTACATATTAAATGGTATAAAATTTTAATACTTTTCTATATAGAAAGTGAGGAATTATATGAAAATGGTGCATACTTGTATTATTATTTTTATTACAAAGGAAGGGGGATACCCATACAATCTATGCCTACACTGAGGCTCGAAACCTAGACCTCCCACATAGGGGAACAATCCGATACCAGTGGACCACAAGCCACCGGTATTATTATTGGTTACGATTTTATCTAGTTAACTGGCAAGATACATTCAGTATGCAAAATTAATAAAACAAAAGAAAAGCGAAACTATGAATAATTTTAATTATAAATGAATACAATTTTATAGTTTGGTTCGTTATATAAAATAAAAATAATTATATTTCAATTTTGATTGGTTTACGTAGTTATATTTGGAAATTAGTATATAATAATTAAAATGAAAAACATACCCACATAGTGTAATTAATGTGTGTGTGTATATATATATATATATATATATATAGTAAATTCATTATTGTAGAGAGTGAAATTCAAACAAAAAAAAAAAAAAAAAAACATGGGGGAAATAGATGGATATGAATTGAGAAGTCTAGAATTTAGAAGCCCGAAAAAAATTGAGAAAAAAATAAGAGCTAGAAAGTGATGAATTATATGTAACTTTGTTTGATAAATTTGTAATTGATGAGCCATTTAATTCACGAAAATTAATGAATGAGAAAAGTAATGATATATGACTATATGTAACGGTACATATTAAATGGTACAAGATTTTAAACGAATAATGGTATACTTTTTGATATAGAAAGTAATGAATTATATAAAAATGTTACATATATTATTGGTTACAATTTTATCTAATTAACTCGCAAGATAATAAAACAAAAGAAAAAGTAATTTGTTAGCCCCCGGGTCCGTTTGAATTTACAATAATGAATTTTATATATATATATATATATATATATATATATATATATATATATATATATATATATATATATATATACATTAATTACATTATGGAATTTTTGTCATTTTAATTATTATATATTCATTTAATTCTCTAATATACACTCCGTAAACCAATCAAAATTTATACATAATTCTTTTTTTTTAAAAAATCATGAACCAAACTATAAAATCGACCAGGACTATGTGGTCCAATGGTATCCGGGTTGGACTTCTATTTGGAAGATTATAAGTTCGAGCCTCAGTGGAGGCGTTATTGGTTCTTTGTGTTTCAGTAGGTTGAGAAAGTATATGAACAGATACTACAATGTAATAGAGCCAGTAACTTTCAAAAAAACTATAAAATCGTATTCATTTTAAATTAATATTATTATTATTATTATTATTATATAATTAAAAGTAAAATCCTTCTTATACCATTTTCCCGCCCAAAATTTGATGACATTTTTGTAAAACCAAACTCATAATTATTTTAGTTAAAATTATTAATTTTATTGACTAACCATATATATTTTCATTAAATTTATTGCCTAAGAAATTATTTTCACTAAAATAACCATATATAGTTTTACTCCTATTTTCTTTTCACACACACACAAAAAAAAAAAAATCATATATAATTTTACTAGAATAATTATTACAATTTGTGCTATATATTATTCTTCCCAAAAAAAAAAATAATAATAATAATAAGAAGCCGACCATCACTTCCAGCAAGATCCAGACCGGCGTGAGATTGGTTCTTCCTGGCGAATTGGTAAAGAACGTTGTCTCTCTGAAAGCACTAAAGCATTCACCATATTTACAAGCTCTTAGATGAAATTATTTAAATATATGTTTTCTTTTGATATAATCTGAATTTGGGTTAATAGATGTAAAGTAACTTGGATTTGGTTTAATTTCAGATTATACAGTACTGTTATCTATCTTCAACTATCAGTGAATCGATTAGCATTCTCCAAAAAAAAAAAAAAAAATCTTGAATGTCTAGGATAAAATGAAAACAAAAAAAAAAAAACTTAAAATTCAATATATATATATATATATATATATATATATATATATATATATATATATATATATATATAAATAATACTTTAGAGGAATAAGGCCATCGAACTTTAAAAAGCTACAATTGGGTCCCTGAACTAACCAATTCTATTCAATTAGTCCAATTTGTAGGTTTTTCAAGTGGTTAGCAGGTCACCAATTTTCAAAATATTTTTTAAAAATTATTATTTAATATTAATAATTAAAATTAAAAAAAAAAAAAAAAAAAAAAAAAAAACAAACAAACAAACCAGATCGCCGGAGACGAAGAAGGTTTCTTCGTCTCCGGCTATGGAGACGAAGATAAGTTATCTTCGTCTCCATAGCCGGAGGCGAAGAAGTTATCTTCGTCTCCATGGCCGGAGACGAAGAGACTCTTCGTCTCCGGCCATGGAGACGAAGAGTTTCTTCGTCTCTGGCCGGAGACGAAGGAACCTTCTTCGTCTCCGGCCAGAGACGAAGAAGTTAACTCCGTCTCCATGGCCGGAGACGATAACTTCTTCTTTTTTTTTTTCTTTTTTTTTTTTTTAATTTTGAATAATTATTTTAAATAATAATTTTTAAAAAATATTTTAAATTAGAGGTGACCTGCTAACAACCTGAAAAACCTACAAATTAGACTAATTGAATAGAATTGGTTAGTTCGGGGACCTAATTGTAGCTTTTTAAAGTTCGGTGGCCTAATTGCATTATTGAGTGTAGTTCGATGGCCTATTTGACCCTTATTCCTACTTTAGAATATAATTCAGAATTTAATGAATCGTGAGCCACGGAGAGACTTCTTTTGCAACAATATTATCTAGAAAATAAATTTAAAATAAAATAAAACAAAATCAGACAATTAATTAATAAATTCAAAAAATTAAAAAGATTTATACAATTAATTAATTAATTGTAATTACAATTATGATTATTCTAATTAAAAAATTAAAGAATTAATTGTAATAATGGTTCAGACCTTCATATTAATACACTAATAATAATTATTCGAATTAAGCTACTAATTATACATTATATTATACATATATTATTATTTTCCAAAATTAAGGAATTAATTAAATATATTTTAATATAATTAAGGAATTATTACTTTGCTAAAATTAAGAAATTAATTTTGTATTAAAGGTAATAATGATTAAATTAGTACACTAATAATTGTTATTCTACTTAAGCTAATAATTATTTATATTACTATACAATTATTACTATTTTCTAAAATTAAGTAATTAATTGTATTAAAGTTAATAATGATCAGATTAGTATACTAATAATTGTTATTCTAATTAAGCTAATAATTATTTATATTACTATACAATTATTACTATTTTCTAAAATTAAGTAACTAATTGAATAAATTTTAGTAAAATTAAGGAATTATTATTTTGTTAATTATGGAATAAGGTAATAATGATCAGATTAGTACACTAATAATTATTATTCTGATTATGCTAATATTTATTCATATTATTATACATTTATTATGTTTTTTTAATATAAGGTAATTAAGTCAACAAATTAGTAAAATTACTATACATATATTATTCATTAGTAATATTTTTATTCAAGTATAATAAAAATCCTAATTTTAATTAGTAATAGAATAAAAATCATAATTGTGACCTGCCGTCTTAATAGGTAATATAATAAATACCATAACAATAACCTACTTTTAATTGGTAATAATCGCATATTACTATTTTCTCACCTATATTAATATTTCAATAATAATATTATACATTATCAATTAAAAATGGAACAGAAATTAAGTAAAAATATCATTGCATATGATATTATAATTGACTAATTGACTAAAAAAAAGAAAAGAATAATTGGCTGAAAATGAATCTGATATTACTAATTGACTTAAAATATAAAAGGATCGCTAATTGACTAATATTTTACCATTATATATATATATATATATATATATATATATATATATATATATATATATATATATATATATATATATATATATATATATATATATATATATATATATATATATATATATATATATATATATATATATATATATATATATATATATATATTTCACCCGAGTCACACATCCTGAAGGACTGAAGGTGTTAGCTATAGGCGATGATGGATGAGATTGTGTTGCTACTACCAATGTCGTCTACAAAGAGATTTCAATAATGTATAAATACAATCGTTGATATTATGTTTTTTTTAGAAGGAATTAATTCATTAAATCAGCTTCAAGAAAGCTTACAAGAAAAGAAGGTGGAGAGTCTAACCACTCCCCGCAATCTGACATAGAAAAGGCCGCCCTAGCAAGAGTATAGGTTGCACTATTCGCAGACCGCTTAACACAATAAAATTCAAAATCACCTATGACGGAAGCTAAATTTTTAATATCATCTACCAATAAGCCAAAAGCAGAACTAATAGGAGAAGAACGAATGGCATGAAAAAGTACTTGAGAATCCATTTCAATATCCATTTTTAAATGACAAAATTGCTATACATCTAGACAAAAAATTATATCTTCCATATAAATGAATTAAGATAGCAATTCATTCCTATAACTGAGTTGCTAGAGAACGAGCGCATTTGCCTAATTTATAAAAAATAATAAACAATGATAAATAAAATCTCCAAAGTTACAGCACCGCATGCATACATCTGCACATTAGCTATTAATTTGAGCAATTATTTGCTCAAATTCAAACAATAATAACATCAAAACACACAAATGATCGAACATTTTCAATTGCATTATATAATACAGAGTATTTGATGCTCTATTTAAATAATTATATATGCATTCAAATATTCTTAATATATTACAACAAATTCATTATGTGTATCGCACGGCCGAAATACTAGTTATTCATAATTTCAATTTCTTTTGTTTTATTTTGCATACAAATGTATCTTGCAAGGTAATTAGATAAAACCATAACCGGTATCATTTTCATATAATTCTTTACTTTCTATATAGAAAAGTAGGTAATACATCTTGTATGATTAATATGTACTGTCACATATATCATAACCTTTCCCATTTAGTAATTACTCATGAATTAAATGACTCATTAATTACAAATTTGGGGAAAAACGCTCTCGACCGTTGACCTATTTTTGGTAAGTCTGGAGCGATCCACCTTTTACGTTCTTTCCTTCCGCATGCAGACTCCGGCGGATCCTCCGCCAATGTCCGGCGCCCCGCCTGATGGCGACAAAGGGAGGAATTTCAAACGGTTTAGGGCGACGAAGAGATCCTTTGCTGATGCAGTAACGGCTATTCCGACAGCCAGTGATGATACGATGATGGAGGCTGACAACGATGATTGGCTCAGTGACGAGGTGTTGGCAGTCTTGAATGAAGAAGTTGTTCCTCCGGCGAACCCGTTGGGCCTCCCGGTGGTCACTTTCTCAAAGGAACTCCGCAAAGAGATCGTTCAGCCATGGAGAAACGCCCTAACTCTCAAGTTCCTTGGTAAGCGTATTGCGTTCAATTTTCTCCTCAATCGCCTCTCCAGGATGTGGAATACTGAGGGGAAGTTCCAACTTATTGACTTGGGATATAACTGGTATGTCGCCCGGTTTGATCGGGCTAGAGATTGCATGAACGTCTTAGTCGGCGGCCCCTACAAGGTAGCTAACCACTATGTAGTGCCTCAACGGTGGACACCGAGGTTCAAACCTGCGAAGGCCACAGTGGAGAAGATGATGATATGGGTAAGGTTGCCGGAACTCCCATTGGAATTGTTCCGTGAAGATTTAATCCGACAGATCTTGACTCAAGTGGGAACTCCGGTGAAACTCGATAAAACCACCACTGGAACAGAAAAAGGACGGTTCGCTCGCGCTGCTGTGGAAATCGATCTCAAGAAGCCACTCGTGTCCATGATCATCGTTGAAGACATGATTCAGCAGGTGGAATTTGAAGGGCTACACACCATTTGCTTCGAGTGTGGTGAAGTAGGGAATAGGTCTAATGCCTGCCCAAAGAACATGCCGGTGACTGCAGTGCAGTCGGAACAACAAGTCGATGCCCCTATGGAGCAAACTGCACAGCAAACTCAGACTCCGGTCGCCTCTGCTACGCAACCTCCAACTGAGATGCAGAGGTATGGCCAATGGATGATTGTCCAAGACAAACGTGCAAATCAGGGGAAGCAAGCCAAGAAAGCTCCTCCAAAGGCCACGCAAATGGACAAAGGGAAGTCATCAGCTAAGCCGACTAATATGGCGCAGAAAGGAAAAGGAAAGAGCCTGGATCAACCTTCCAACATGTTTTCAGCGTTGCAAGAAGTCTCGGAGGAACCCCTTACGAGCGACACAGTCCCGCCGGCGCAATCGAACGACTAAGGAATCACCAAAGCACCCGCTGTTATGTCTGGTAAGGATACGACCCCCTTAGCTTCGAACCAGTCTAAGTATATTTTTGCCATGCAGGAGCAACACGTGTGGAAAAGGACTCTGGAAAACAGGACAAAGTGAGCTCTTCTGGAAGAAAAAAGGGACCTCCCAAGAGGAGTAATAAGGGTTCATATAATGCAAACACACATGGCGAAGGCTCCATCACTGCGACATCGAGGCTTGCTTCGTCTAGCACTAGCACATTCATCTTTGGCCATCCCTCGCCTGACTTGGTCCAACCTATGGACTTGAATAGCGCTCCGGAGGAAAGCGGTAATCTTGATCCCTCCACTTCTGTTATTGCTCAATGATTTTTATCGCCTGGAATTGCAGGGGTGTGAGGAGTGGGGGTACTAGGCGGCATGCTAGGGATCTCCTGAAAATGCCGGATGTTGGCGCGCTTTGTTTCTTGGAAACAAAAACTAAGGCAGCTGATGGTTTACTAAAAATGGCTGATAAGTTTGGCTTTTGTTCTTCCTTTATGGTTGATCCTCTCGGTTTTGCGGGAGGTTTACTCTTAGTTTGGAATAAAGACCGTGTTCCACTCTTTGTGGTCGAACACAATTCTCAGACCATCCACACTTTGATTCCGCAGCGGGATGGTAAAAACATTCGGATTTCCTTTGCTTATGTTAGACCCAATCGTAGGGCGAAAGAAATTTTTTGGCAGGGTTGCAAGGACTACTCTACTTCCTTTCAAGACCCATGGGTTGTCCTTGGTGATTTTAATGACATCTCAGGGCAAGCAGACCAATGGGGTACGGGGGAGATCGTTGTCAGTTCAGTTGACAAGTTTTTGGACGCGATGAATGACTGCGGCCTCATGGATCTTGGGACTTCTGGGTCCAGATTCTCATGGTACAGGAAAGTGGGGGAGAGGGTCACGCTCAGAAGGAAGCTTGACCGGGTTCTCTGGAATATGGAAGCACAGCTGTCCTTTCCTGAAGGAAAAACCCACATCTTGCCTTGTACTCATTCGGACCATCATCCTGTCCAGTTTGATAGTGCCGCGGGTACTCCACCACCTAAGTAAGAGAGACCGTTCAGGTTTGAGGTGGCTTGGCTCTTGAGAGATGATTATCGAGGAATCTGGCATCAAGCCTGGAGCTCCTTCTCAAATAATATCCCAAGCGCCATTGATCACATGGTTAAGTTGTCTAAAGATTGGAATCACAAAACTTTTGGGAATATCTTTCACAGGAAAAAAAACACGCTAGCAAGAATAGTGGGGATCCAGGCTTCGCCCAACTACAGTTCTGATAGGGGGTTGTTAAGGCTCGAAAAAGCTCTTCTTAATGATCTCAACAATACCCTGAAACAAGAGGAGGTTTTCTGGTACCAAAAATCTCGTAAGGACTGGGTTCAGGATGGTGACAAAAATACTACCTTCTATTGATAAGTGCTTATTTGTCTATATTTTCCTCCCTTTCACTAAGTCATTTTGCCTATAGTTCATTCCAAATTTCATGAGATTATGATTAAATTGTATTATTTTGCAAGGAGTTTTGTTTGGAAACAAAGATGAGTATTTTCAGGCATTTTGGTGGACATTGGAGTCAAATGGAGCATTTTGGATGCATTAGGAGTCCATGGGAGCCAATGAGAAGTTAAGAGGATGGACAAAATACTTCCAAGGGAGCCTAAGAGTGGTGTATTCAATGGTCTTAGTCATTTGGGCAAACCAAAACAAAAGAGGAGCAAAAGATCAAGACATTGTAATTTTCTCTCATTTCGGACACTGTTCGGTTTTCTGACCATATCTCGATCTAGGAATGTCCAAATAAAGTGATTCTTGCACCATTGGAAAGCCAACTTAAAGTGCTACAACTTTGTTGAAGACCACAAGTGCAAATAAAATGATTTTAGAGGAGAAAAATAGCATAGAATTCAAAACAAGTGCACAGAATTCTGTTTCCAGAAGCATCGTACGCCCTGCCGTACGCCCATACGCATGCCAGTACGCATCTCTTCTCCCTGATCCAGTTTTCACTGGAAATGCAACAAAAATCGTACCCCATGGCGTACGCCCATCCCTGAGGCCATCCCAACCTGCTCTGCCTCTTTTAAACCCTGTTTTCTCTCATTTCTATTCGGTTTTGACTCTTGTTAGAACCCTAGACACTCTCTTTCACTTCCTTTCATATTTTAGTGTTAGATTAGGCTTAGATTTAGGTTCCACAACATATTTCAAGCTTGTAATCTTGGATTTGAAGCTTGGATTCTAACATTTGAAGATTCTTCTTCCATTTTCAATACATAAGTTCTTCTTCCTTTTGTCTCTTTATTTTGCAAGATTTATGTTTCATGCTATTTAATCATGAGTAGTTAGTTTTTGGACTTGAGTTAGGGTTGTATTATCTATCTTGATGCTTGATTTGTGATTATTGCAAAAAAGGGGGAAGAACTCCAACCTAGGGTTCATGTGTTTGTGAAGGTTTTGTATTTATATCTTGTTAATGTTTGATGTACACATTCATTAGCTTGTTTTTGGAGGATTCCTTGCCTCAACGAGAGTTGGGTGATGAATCCAAGCCACCCCTTGCATAGACCCGATTTCTTCCTACGAAAATAGGGGAAATTGGGGGCTTTAGATGCTTTGTGTGCTTGATGGGCTTGGAATTGATTCATCACGAAAGTGGGGCAATTCCTTGTTCTAATCCTTGTTTATTAATCATGAGAATGGTTCGTAGACTAGGATACCTACGTGCATTCCCGCTTGATTCCTTGGTTACTTATTCTCCCTAATCCCTTAAGTTGTTAAAGCATCTAGATGATAATGCTCCCTAGCTTGAGTCCTATTTCTTTATTTCGTGTTTTCATCTTGTTAATATGTGTTTGTGTTACTTTGTTTAGTTACCGTAGCCTCAATCTCGCTATGATTTGCTTAGCTTCTTGTTGATTTCCTTATGCTAGTGTCTAGTTTCTTGTGATTGCATATTGCGTGCCATAACCCCCAATCCCCTGAGGACGACATAACACACCCGAGCTCACATCTTATTTTTGCTACAATCATCTATCATAGGGCGACCTTGGTTAGAATGAATCGTTCGAGGGTCACCATGCTAAAAATTAACGGTGAGTGGATTTCCGATCCCCAAACCATTAAAGACCATATCACTAACTATTTTAAATGCCTTTTTAATAGGAACCAAGACACAACGAAGGAGACTCCTACCCTTAGGAGCGGGCGTAATATCAATAACAGGCAGGCACAAAGTTTGATCCGGTATGCTACGGTGGAGGAAGTCCGCCACGCTGTTTTCGGCATGAAACGGTTTGGGAGCCCGGGCCCGGATGGGATCCAAGCAGCCTTCTATCGGCATTACTGGGATATCGTTGGTGACTTGGTAACGAATTTCGTTAACTCGTGTCTCATTTCAGGTACCGTTCCAACTGGAATGTTGGAAGCTTACATGACTTTAATTCCCAAAAAAGATTGCCCAGAAAATGCAGGGGATTTTAGGCCAATCACTTTGCTTAATGTGATCTTCAAGATTGTCTCCAAAGTTCTTGTCAACCGGCTCAGACCAGTCATGAAGAAATTGGTGGGGCCGTTCCAAAACAGCTTTCTCCCGGGAAGATCTACTCTTGATAATGTTGTTATGACCCAAGAGATTGTTCACAATATGTCTAAAGCCAAGGGCAAGAAGGGCTTCATGGTTCTCAAATTGGTTATCCACAAGGCCTACGACAGCCTGGATTGGGGGTTCCTAGAGTCGGTCCTTTGCAAATTTAACTTCCCGAATTGACTGATTTCCCTGATCATGTTCTCTCTCAAAGAAAGCACTATATCTATTAATTGGAACGGAGGTAAGCTCCCCGTCTTTGGGGTGGGTAGGGGGGTCAGACAAGGTGACCCCTTGGCCCCCTATTTGTTTATTCTTGCTATGGAAACCCTCTCTTGGGCAATTCAAGAGGAGGTCAGTGCTGGAAGTTGGAAACCCTACAAAGTGGCACGTGGGGGCTCGAACATCTCTCATCTTTTCTTCGCAGACGACCTTATCCTCTTCGGGGAAGCTTCTGAACAACAACTCAAAATTATTCTCTCGGTGGTTGACAAGTTTTCATGCCAATCAGGTTTGTCTATCAGCTTTAATAAATCTATTATTTTTTGTTCCCCTAACACCTGTGATAGGGTCAAGCGATGCCTAGGTGAGATTGCGGGGATCCCGGTGTCTGACAACATGGGAAAATACTTGGGAATCCCTATTCTGCAGAAAAGAGTTACGAAAGATACTTTCAGGTATATTCTGGAAAAGATGAAGAAGAGACTCTCTGGTTGGAAGCGTGACTCTCTTAGTCTTGCGGGAAGAAGAATCTTGACCCAATCGGCCTTGGCGACTATCCCTGTTTATACCATGCAAGCCCTGGCTCTACCGAAAAGTACATGCGATAGTATCGATAAGATTTGTAGAGATTTCTTGTGGGGGCATACGCAGGAAAAAAAGAAAGATACATTTGGTTAACTGGAACAAAGTGTGCCAACCACGTGACTTGGGTGGGCTCGGTCTTCGGAAAGCAAGCCACTTCAATGAAGCTCTTCTTGCTAAGCTCGCCTGGCAGATGTGTGGTTAGTCTGATAAACCTTGGATACAAGTTATGAGAGACAAGTACGTCAAAAACGGTGACTTCTTCTCTGCCACGGTACCTGGAAATGCTTCGTGGGCTTGGAAAAGCATAATCAAGGGAAGGAAAACGGTCATCTCCAATGCGGTATGGAAAGTTGGCGATGGTCACTCGATAAATCTTTGGAAAGATTGGTGGGTTGGAAGCATGTCGATCGGCCTGGATCAGAATATCGATATCCCGGAGGAGCTCGGGTCTTGCATGGTAAGTGATTTCATCCTCCAGAATAGAACCTGGGATCTTCCCAAGTTACAGGAGATTCTCCTGGAAAACATTATTGATAACATCCGTGCGATCCCGATTTCGCTCGATGACAGAAAGAGAGATTCAATTGGGTGGACAAATAGCGACACAGGTAAGTTCTCGACGAAATCTGCTTACACTTGTGTTGCAGGTATTGAGGAAGATAGCATGGACTGGTCTTGGCTCTAGAAGCTGAAGTGTTGGGAAAAAATCAAAGTCTTCCTCTGGCTCATTCTCAAAGGACGTCTGTTGACTAACACAGAACGGGCGAGGAGACACCTTGCGGACTCCAGCTTGTGCTCTTGTTGCGGCTTAGCAGAAGAATCCATCAGACACCTTATCTGGGATTGCAGCGCTGCACAGACGACATGGCGCCTCTCGGAGACTCCAATAAATTTTGGCTTCCCTATCCACTGGACAGTTGAACAATGGATCAGAAGAAATTGTTCCATCCATCAGAATAGCGGCTGGCCTTCCCACTTTGTGTTCAATCTTTGGGCAATTTGGAAAAACAGAAATGCATGGGTCTTTCAACATCAGCGGATCAACCCCCTATCAACTGTCGAATGGACTAAATCTCAGGTTAAAGAGCCGTTTGATCTTTCAAAGATAGGGGAAGTGGTCAAAGCACGGTCAGATTGGGTCCAATAGCTCCCGCCGACCCAAGGTTGGTACAAGCTTAACACGGATGGAGCAGCCAAACGTAACTCGGGCATTGCATCCGCAGGCGGACTGGTGCGCGATTACTTGGGAGGCTTGGTTTGGGGATTCACCACTAAAATTGGTAAAGCCAATACCTTCGTAGCCGAGCTGTGGGGCCTAAGGGAGGGTCTACGGCTCTGTCTCGAGAAGAGGATTCGTCGGGTCACGGTGGAGATGGACTCTAAAGCCATCATTGACCTCTTACATGGCGATATTGATATGGACGATAATGGCTGTACTTTGCTGCATGACTGTCTTGCCTTGGTGCCCATTTTTGAGGGGATCTCTTTCAACCATATTTTTAGGGAAGGTAATGCCTGCGCAGATTTCTTGGCTAACTTAGCACAAGCTACAGACTGGGGTACAGGGTGTTCACAGAGGCGATGGAAGATCTCATCCCCCTCTTGGTTCGTGACGCAGGAGGGGCCAGCTCTCGTAGAATCTCTTAATCTGAGGTTTAGCCTCTAGTTCCTCACCAAAAAAAAAAAAATAATAAATAATTACAAATTTGGAGTCAATGATATGGTCCTCAACTATAGTAATTTTTTTCAATTTCATTCTAAATGATTTTGGTAGGTAGTGACCTAATGTAATCCCATACTTTTATGTTTTTATTCAATGCATCATGCATATAGTCTCCCGTTTGTTATTTCATCAAATTGACGTTAAATAGATGAACAATTAAATAATTTCAATATTGATATCTCTTTTCTCCCAGACCTGCGAAGTGCGATATCCATCTTTCTTTTACAAATTACTTCCAGAAAACATGTCTCCATATGTATGTACTGCGCGTATATTGCAATTGTGGGAGTAATTCGTAAAAGAAAGAGGGATTCTGCACTTCGTACGTCTGTGAGAAAAGAAAGACTAATATTGGAATTACTTAATTGTTCATCTATTTAACACCAATTTGACGGAATAACAAACGGAATGCTACATTAAGTAAAAACACAAAAGTCTAAAACTATATTGGATCACCAAAATCATTTAGAAAGAAATTGAAAAAAATAATTATAAATTTAGAGCTGTCAATGCGGGCTGGCGGGGCGGGGCCCGTCAAACCCCGCCTTTTGGCGGGGCGGGCTAAAAAGCCCGCCAAGAATACGGGCCTAGGTAGGGGCAGCCCGCCCCCCCCCCCCCCCCCCCCCCCCGGGCAAATTATGCCCTGGACCCGTGTCCACATTGAATTGTGGACACGGGCCCAAAACGACGTCGTTTTTAAAAAAAAATGCGTCATTTAGTTAAAAAAAAAAAAAAAAAATCGCGCGCGTTTTGCCGTTAACGGCGTTATTATTTTTTTTTGGATTATGAATGTACAGTTATGCCGTTATGAATATACAGTTATGCAATTATGAAATTATGAACACAGAGCTCTAACATTATGAACTTACAATTATGAACATTTTTTTTTTTTGAAAATTACAATTACAATTATGAACATATATAGTGATAAAATTATGACCATGGAGCTTTAAAATTGTGAATATAGAGCTTCGAAGATTATGAATGTACAGTTATGGAGTTATGAATGTACAGTTATAGAGTTATGAATCTACAGTTATGGAGTTATGAATCTACAGTTATGAGATTATGAATCTACAGTATGGAATTATGAATGTACAGTTATTGATCAAATTATGAACAAAGAGCTCTAACATTATGAACTTACAATTATGAACATATAGTGATAAAATTATGAACATAGAGCTTCGAAAATTATGAATGTACAATTATGGAGTTATGAATGTACAGTTATGGAGTTATGAATGTACAGTTATGGAGTTATGAATGTACAGTTATGGAGTTATGAACGTACAGTTATGGAGTTATGAATGTATAGTTATTAACATATAGTAATAAAATTATGAACATATACTCTTACAATGAAGCGGTCTGAAATTAAAAAAAAAAAAAAGAAAAAAAAAGAAAAAAAAAGAAAAAAAGAGATAACAGTGCCTAACGACACGGGTCCAACGCATAACGATTGCCCCCCCCCCCCCCCTAGGCGCGCAGGCCCCCGCCAAAGCCCGCCTCTTTTTTTTTTTTTTTTTTTTAAAAAAAACCATGTGTGAAGTGTCCCTAAAATCTAAACTCTAATGTGACTATGTAAATAACTTAATTGCTATCTACTTAAAATACTTATTCACAAGAAAATAACATAAATTCGTTCATCACAACATGACAACAATAACACCAATAGGAGTAAGTATAATTACCGAAAAATCGATAACCGATAATCGAACCGACAAATAATTTCGATTAACGGTTATAAGGCAAAAAAAAAAATATCAGTTATTCGACTATTCGATTATAAAGGTGTAATAACCGCGGTCACCGAATAACCGATACTATTATATATATTATTATATTATATATATTAATTAATTTTATATATATATATATATATATATATATATATATATATATATATATATATATATATATATATATATATATATATATATATATATATATATTAGTAATATATATATTAGTTACTGTATATATACAGTAACTAATATATATAAATATTAGTTATATATATAACTTTTTTTTTTTTTTTGAAAGTTACTGGCTCTATTACATTGTAGTATCCGTTCATATACTTTCTCAACCTACTGAAACACAAAGAACCAATAACGCCTCCACTGAGGCTTGAACTCATAACCTTCCAATTGGAAGTCCAACCCGGATACCATTAGACCACATAGTCCCAGTAGTTATATATATAACTTAAAAAAAAAAAAAAAAAAAAAAAAAAAAAAAAAAACCGCTAGCCCGTCCCGCTAAGCCCGCGGACTAGGCAGGGCGGGCAAAAAAGTTCGTTTTTAAAACGGGCTTTAAAAACATAAGCCCATCTCGCCTTTTTGGCGGGCGGAACGGGAAAGCTCGGCGAGCTAAACCTATTTTGACGGCTTTTTATAATCAATGACTATTTTGAGTATTAACTCATTACAGATTTATCAAACAAAACCCACATTCTATGCCTTTGCACCTTATTCTTTATACCTTTTTGCATTTTGGCCCCAAACATTTTCCCTTTATTCACTTTATACCCTACCCCTCACCCTTTGAATCATGACACTCTATACTTTAGGGGGTGTTTGGTTGGCATGAATTGCATTGGCATTGAATTATAATTCAATGAAATGATAAATTACATTGTTTGGTTGGAGGGTGTTGAGCATATAATATTACATAAATATAAATGTGCAATCCACTATCAGCTTAGGCTTTTTAATTGAGGTAGAACACATGCTTCAGTTTAAGAAATTATAATTCTCTCAATTCATTGAATATTGAGATGGAGCACATGCCCGCGTGTGGCCCGCAATCGAACTATCAACTTAGGCTTTTAATTGAGATATAACACATGCTTCAATTAAGGGAATTATAATTCCCTCAATTCATTGAATTGCAATTCATAGGGGGCCCTATGAATTGCAATTCAATGAATTCATCCATACAATGAAAAGGGGAAAAGGTAGGAAATGACATATTTGTCCTTGAATGTTATTATTACAGAAAGGTATTTAAGTCTTCATATCACTTCTCCCATTTTCAATATTCTTTCCTACCAAACAATATAATTGTAATTCCTACTTTATTCCCACCGAATTACCATTCCTTTCCCCCTTAATTCTCCAACCAAACCAAACGCCTTGTTATATCTAACTGCATTTTGCCCTTGAACTCCCTACCTACATTTATCAACAAACATTAAATTGAAGCAATACATGAAAAACTGAGCAATAATACAAAGCACTTCATTTTTTTTCCTTTTATTTTTCATTCCACCCTCATAAATAATGGTGCTGCTAATTACTACATGCATGAAGTGAAAGAAGCAGGCCAAGCAGAGAAATTACAAATAGCACGTACGAGGATGTCATGTCCACCAAAGCAATCACAAATAATGATATACACACTGGTAGTTTAAGAATATAAAGGACTTGAGAGAGAGAAGAAGTTCATTGAACTTGCCCCCATTTTCACTGCCTTATACCCCAACAGATAGATTGGTTTCACTTGTCTCAGATTCAGGCACATGAAGAAGATTGCATTTTGAATTTGTGGTTCTCATCAGCTTTCAGGTTGGGGCTGCTTTCTAGATCTTATTAAGCTTTTCTGCGACCACGACAGGGTTGGCCTTGGCGATTGCGTCCCGAGCGGCGTTCTGGTAGTCGAACGGGCAGTCGTGTTTGTCGGAGTAGCGGTGGGTGGCGCAGAAGAGGTTTCCGCACTTGCAGCTGAACCCGGTTAGGCCCACGCGCTTGCGGCAGGCGGTGCACCGGCTTGGCCCTTGTTTGACCTTCGCTTCTGGGGTCTTGCCTGTGGATGGATCGGCGGGTGCTGGCAGTTGCAGAGAGATGGCCTTCGGTTCTGGGTTTCCAGCTTGGGTGTCGATGGCGTTAGGAAGCATCCCCACAGATTCTTTCGCGTTACTGCTTGAACCGCCATTGACAATGTTCTCGATTGATGAAGCAGCGAGCTTAGCCTGCTCCTGCTTCAAGATCATGTCTTTGTGACACTTGGAACACATGTTCATCGTGGCTGCACTCCCGAAGAAGCCACAGTTGTTGATGCAAAGGATAGGGCCTTCCGGAGCTTGGAACCCGGTCTCTTTCGATGACTCCATTTGGGCAATCCTGCACCACTTAGAAACAGATCAGCTTTACACACATACTAAAACAAGCAAAGGGCACAGAAGAGTTTCTCTACATATTTAAGCATGAATAGAAATCCATCAAGAAAAGCATATCTAACTGATCCAAATATCAAACAACGCTAAAGAACACAAATTAACATGTACACATAACAAATTAACAATATGTTGCACTTTAGCACATTACAACACCAAATCATTTCTCTTTCAAACTACATAGCAAGCCTCTATGAACAATCGAGAGGAAAGAACAGTAAATGGGTATACATCATAGAAAAGACGGGATCATTTCATCATGATACTGTGAACCCAATTAATGACCCGACCAAGCTGAAAACTATATAAGGTGAATTACAAAATCAATACTATTCTGGACAGGAAACTTAAGAATGTAAGGATTGAAAAAGGGTGAAAAACTATCAATTGACTACAATTCAAAACAATTATGAATTGACTGCATCTCCAATACAGAATCCAAAATATCAGAATTACCTCAGAGTAATAACACCACCAAAGGATCCCACTCACATAATCTTATCACAAAAAATTGAAGCAAATTGAAAACGAGGATACATATACATATCACCTAATCCATTTTTACTCCCACAAAATTTAACTAATACAATATTAAGAGAAAAAACCACCAACTGAACTAAACATCTGCACATAGAACAAGTTGCTCAAAGCCTCAAATTATCAACTTTTGCACAATACACTTGTACACAACAAAATTTAGCCCCCTCTACTTTTCCCTGTATAGAAAGTTAAAACAATTTGCAACACCCAGCATCATCACAAAGCAATTTGGCCATCAAACTCCAACAGATTACAAAAAGATTACATTTTTCCAACAAATAAACAGCCAAATATTCACAATTACTCATCAAAGACCAATAAAAACCTCATAATTACAATAAATAAATATATAAATAAAACCCTTTCAACAAATAAACAATCAAATATCCATCAATATCATCAAAGACAAAGTGCAACCTCAAAATTAGGGGGAAAAAAGGTTGGGAAGGCGGAAAAAAACAAAACCCTAACTAAAAAAACGACAAAAGCATCAAGTAACTTCGCACCAGCTAACAAACGGGGAACTTCTACACACGATCGAACAAGTAGTTTAACGTTGTAACCCAAAAAAATAAAAAAAAATCAGTACTTGATACAAAAAGAACATAAATGATAACAAAAACCTTGGAAATCAATCGGAACAATTCAGGGAACAAAAAAAAAACGCATGATTACCTGAATTGACGAGATTGTAACCAGAGAAATCGAGAGAGCGAGAGAGATTAGAGAGAGAGAGAGAGAGAGAGGGAGAGAGAGCTTAATTAAGATGATTAGAGAGAGAGAGAGAGAGATAGAGGTGTGGAGTCGTGGAGAGATGAAAGCTTGGAGAAGGGAAGAGGGACTACGGGGTAAAATCGTAAAATCGTCGTTATTTTTTGGTTAGGGGTCTTTTCTTTCAAGGAAAAAAAGTCATCTTGTCCTTATACCAACTAGAGTTACTCAATTTGTTCAACCGATGATTATAAAATTTTATTTTAATATAATAGTGTGGGTTCGATAAAATTATTGATAGACTTTGATCGATTAGAAAAGATAAAAATCTTTTTGTATGTATAGATAAGATAATATCTCTAGAGATCGAGATTAAATTATACTCTATCATAATCTAAGATACATAATATCTTTTACGTCCCATTTTACCTGTCTTACTTATTATTTATTGGTCAAATTAATTTTGTATTCTCTTGTTTATTTTTTTAAATATATTTTTAAATTTAATATTTTTTTATTTAATAATAGTAGTTTTTAAATGTATAAATTTTGCATACTAATACTAAACTTAATATTATGAAAAATTGAATTAAAAATAATTTAATTAAATTTCATTAATCAAATCAGACACAAAATGAGACGGATGGAGTATATATATTTATATAAAAAAAAAAAAAAGTCATCTTTTTCACATGCGCACACCCAACTCATAATTACCATTTTGCCATTCCGTCTATCTTACGCAGGAGAGGATAATTAAGTTTTCTTCTAATTCAAGTTTAATTTCATGATTTTTCTAATTTATTGGGCCGCGTTTGACCCCACTAGGCCCATAGAGTATTCTAGATTCCCATATTATCTGTTCGTAGCCCATCAGCCCATTTCGACCCGAATCATAAAATGGCGGGAACGAAGCAGAACGAAGGCCCAACGTGGCGGGAATTCTTCGATCTTTTCTATATAGACGCTTCTGCAGTTCTGCCGTGCGGTGTTCTGATCTTCAGATTGCGTACGGTTTTGGTGTAAAGCTTTTTCCGGTTTGCCGTAATGGGGAAGAGAAAGAAGAACCCTAGAGTTTCCGACGAGGACTTGGAGGAAGAATGCGAGGAAGCGAGTCAGAATCGAGATTCAGCTCACGCTTCTTCTTCCGATGCTAATGAGAAGAGCCTCTATGAGGTATTGGTGCCAGTTCTTAGCTCCATGCGCAATTTCGATTTCTATGTAGGCTTTATGCGTGCGTGTTTGCGTACATGTGATTTTGCCCTAATTTGTGCTTAGGTATTGTAAATTGTGATAATTTTGGGGTATTCTTTTACTATTGTTTCAGTATGAGCTTGACTTCAGTTTTTTTTTCACTGAGAAATTTAAAGATTCATGATACTCGCAAATAGGACTTGTAGTGTTGTGGAAGTATTTGCACAATTGCATGTTAAAGTTTGGGTTTTTACTTTAATTTAGATAAAGTGCTTATGAGATGATAGGTCCTATATGATAATATGAGTGGCTCGGAAAGATTTCCAAAAAAGTAAAATCTTTTGAAGTTGATAAGACAGAGGGAAGAGTTATGCATACACGTGTTTTCTTAGCACATAATTCATGTAGAAGCTGTAATTTGCTGATGAATAAGTTGTTGGTTTGTAGATACTGGGGGTGGAAAGAACAGCATCTCAACAGGAAATAAAGAGAGCATACTATAAGTTGGCTTTGCGCCTGCATCCAGATAAGAATCCTGGTGATGAGGTAAAGTTCAATTATCATAGATGATTAGTATTGTTAGTGTGAGTTAAAGCACCATTGTAAAGGGATCAATAAAATTATCATCTTATCCTTTTTACAGGAGGCCAATGAGAAATTTCAGCAGTTGCAAAAGGTGATGTCAGTTCTTGGCGATGAGGAAAAACGTGCAGTTTATGATCAAACTGGCTGTGTTGATGATGCTGTAAGTGGTTATATGGACCTTCTACATTTGAAGCTTCTATTTAGTATTTTAGTTTTGTTTGGATATGTACCATAGTGTTTGATCCTGTTGATGTTTTCTTAAGTATACGCACCACTCTATGGTGTTCTACTACACCTGAATATTGAAAATTGTCACCAAAATAGAAACAGCTGCCCTTACTGACTCTTTCTAGTGATATCTTAATGATATGAACCATGTAAATAGTCTGAGAAATTCCATTCAAAATGACCTGAGATTATGAGAAGCTGGGATTAAATTGAAACTATCTTAATGGTGTGGTGATAACCAGCTGTAATTTCCTGTATTATTAACTTGGTAAGAAACTGATGTGAGTATGAAATTGTTTTGGGCATTATTGAGCTATGCCATTATCAATACTGCTTTCTACCAACTTTATAGTGTTGAATATAGTGCATAACTGAATTCTTTTTATTACCTGAAAACTTTTTCGGTGTAGCCCGTCTCCGATATTGAACCTTGCTCTGAAATTTAGATTTCTAGTAATTAAAGATTTTAAGGCTTTGGTTGCAAGAGTTCAATGGAGGATCTAGCTCATATTATTTCTCTTATTATATATGAGTCTTATATATATACTGGAAAACATTTAATAAATTTGTTTGAGGTAGAAAGCCTTATAATCTTTGTGCAGTCAACTTTGCTTCCCAAAATTCTTGGTTAAGTTCTTAATCAGATATTCCTGAATATACCAGTCATACTTGCTAGTAGTTTTAATCAAATTGTAGTGTTACTGGACCGGACTCATATATTCCTTACATAAAAGCAGTGGTAAATGTTGCATCTGGTGATTTACAGGACCTTGCAGGAGATGTTGTCCAGAACCTAAAGGAATTTTTCCAATCCTTGTACAAAAAGGTTAGATGGTTTGTTGCATCTGTAAATTATATATCTAACCCTGTACGTTCCTTCAATGACATGCATGTTGGTTATAGGTCACCGAGGCTGACATTGAAGAGTTTGAAGCAAATTATAGGGGCTCGGATTCAGAGAAGAAAGATCTACTTGATCTGTACACAAAGTACAAGGGTAACATGAACAGGTACTACCACAGAAATGTGCTATAAAGCATTCATTTCCTTTGTTAATCAGATTTCATTCAGTTTCTCATTCCTACAGGCTCTTCTGCTCTATGCTCTGCTCGGATCCAAAATTGGATTCACATCGTTTCAAAGATATTCTTGATGCGGGAATAGCTGCAGGTATGGAGACACACCGGAATGTAATTTATGCATCACTTCTGACCTTTAGACATCATGACATGATTTTGTGTCCTTTTTGTTTCCCGTTTTCTTCATTGACCATCAACTGCATGTTTTTTTGCGTATATAGGTGATCTGAAGTCAACCAAAGCATATGAGAAGTGGGCTAAGCAAATATCTGCAATAAAACCGCCTACAAGTCCTTTAAGAAGGAAGAAGAAGTGAGTG
Organism: Ipomoea nil; assembly: GCF_001879475.1. Lineage (NCBI taxonomy): Eukaryota > Viridiplantae > Streptophyta > Magnoliopsida > Solanales > Convolvulaceae > Ipomoea > Ipomoea nil. The sequence goes on from NW_017617471.1 coordinate 2,346,175, forward strand.
ATTGTGATTGTATCTTCTTTTCCCTAACTCTTACAATGTTACATTAAACCTAGCTATGTTCTCTGATCATGGATCCATTGAACTCTGCAGATCTAAAAAAGAACCGGAAGATTTGTATGCCATAATTGCACAGCGACAGAGTGAGAGAAGAGGCAAGATGAATTCTCTGTTCTCATCCCTTGTGAGTAAATATGGTGGAGAACAATCTGCTCCAGAGCCTAGTGAAGAAGAATTTGAAGCTGCTAGACAAAAACTTGAGAGGAAGAAGAAGAAGAAATCAAAGGGGAAGTGAATGGGATATATGTGCAGAAAACTTCAGTTCTAGCTCTAAGTTTATCTTTGAATTCTTGTTTGTTCTGTTTAGTGTTGATTGGTGCCATTAATGTATGCATCAATTTTCATTCCTCTAGCTCCATATCCCAAGTCTAATCATGAAACAACATGAGAACTTCTAGGTTTCTGGACAAATTTTGAATGCGAAAATGTTTCTAAAATAGGAAAATGCTACTGCTGCCCCAAAGTATTTTTCCTTGTGCATATGCTCATCCTTTGTATTCACATTTCAAATCAAAAGATAGCAGAAAACAACAGAAAATGATATTTTGATCTCTGAATTATAGTGATTTTGGGTTTTTGGCATATACACATTTGTCTTTCTTTTTTTTTTTTTTTTTGAAAATTTAAAATTTTTAATTTTGCTGAACTATATGAATTGTCTCCAATTTCATGAAGAATAAGTAAAGGGCAAATGGGGATGTGACATTATTGAAGGAAAAAAAAAAAAAAAAAAAAGTGCTCGATTATTTAGAGGTCAAAAATGTTACAGTATTTTCAACCAAAAGAAAAAAAAATAAAGTAAAAACTAGAGAGCTTTCCGTGACAAAAATTTTAGCAAAAAAAAGTTCTAGAGCCTTCCAATTCTAATCAACCACACAATTGGTGGGACCCACTGTTTGTCGCCTTCACTTTGAAGTTTGAACTCATTAGTTGACGGCTTCAGTTTCACAATTCTGTGGTAAAATTAAACAAATGACTAATAGCGTGTTGCGTGTTTTTTATTTTATTTTTGGTTAGTCCAACATTTTTCACCTAAGCTCATACTTCGTACTTTCTTAATTACATTATTTGCTTGATATTTCGGTGAAGTTTGGTTCTTGAGTTTTAAATCTTATCATCATATTCAAATTCAATTATTTTGTTTATTTTATTAATTCTATTTTTTGTCCTAGATTATAAATGTCAATCCAAGTTTAACCTTAAACTTAACAGCTTTCACAATTCTTGTCAAAAGAACATATATATAAAATAAATTATGAAATATTTTTAATTAGCCTAAGAAATTTATATATAACAAACTTGATTAAAATAATATTGATAAAAATTAAATTTGTAGCATTTAAATACAACAAGTTATGTTTTATTGACTCGATTATCCTTTTAGAATTAAGTAATATTTTGATTAATTTAAAAAAAAAAGTAATATTTCAATTATTATACGGAGTATTACTATAATTATATAACATAAACGCGTATAATTGCTTATTGCTCGCATTATTCTAACTGTCAAATTGTCAATCATTTTCCATAAACAAATAAAAATGTCACAGACAACGTATCTTCTTATTTGTTTATTTCTTTTTTCTTTTCGGTTGTATTAAAAAAATAATAATAAAATAGTCTTTCATTTTCCAATAGTGGGACATCTGTTGCAAACAGTGCACGTGAAGAAGTCCAGCGCTATCGACCGTCCAACCAGCAACCGCAACGTGTCCAGCTAATACGGCGCCGTAACAACTAATAAGCCCAAGCTGGCGAAATTTCCACTTTTCACATTTGCGTTTCCTTTCCGATTTCGTCACGGCTCGGTTAGGTTAACGGCTCCCATCAATTTAGTATCGCTGTCTCCAGCTGTCCGTCTCACGCGCCTTCCTCACTTTCACTCGCCTCCGCCCTATAAATACCACCGCCTCCTCTCCCTCTAACCTCACTGCAACCCTAATACGCATCACAATTCTCACTCTCCAAATTTCACAAAAAACTCATCGTTGTTGCGAAAATGGCGCAAGTTAGCATCGTGAAGGCATTCCTCTTTGCCGTCGTCCTCGCCGTCTTCTCCGCCGCTGCTACGGCTCAGGAGATCGGATCTGCTCCAGCTCCTTCGCCTGATGCCGGAGCCGCATTCTCTCTCCCGATCTCTTCCGCCGTGATCGGAAGCTCTCTCCTGCTGTCCGTAGCTGCTCTCCTCAGGCACTGAGTTTTGAGTTTTGCGTTCGTTGATTTGTTATCTGTATTCTATCTCATTTTGAGTGATACGTAGTTACAGAGATTATGATTCTATTAGTGCGATTTATCAGTAGGATTGTTATGCGAGTGCTTGTTCTACAGTGATGTTCTTGAGACATTCTTTTACTGGTATATAATATGTTATATTTTATTATACAATAAATTTTTATTTATATTACTGTTGTTTAGTCTACTTTTTGATTATTTTGTGTTATCAGTTTTTTCGTTCAAACCTATTAGATCTACCGAGTACAAGCACTATATCAGGGGTCCATTATTTGAAATGAACAATTTATTAGTTCACATGCTCATCAACTACAAACCATTTATGTGCCATTAGGTATGAATTTTAGAAATTTTGGTTATCAATTAACTCAAAAGTTTTTAATCAAATTAACAAATCAATCGGGAATTCACCAAACCAAGCGACGAATCTTCCATGTTTCAAATATCAAACAAATCGGAAAGTGGAAGAAGAATTCTAAAATAAATAAATAAATTGCGGGTGTCGTGTCATGCACCTGATGCACTTTGCTGAAATTGAACGCTGAAACTTTCATAGTAAAGATTTTGTTTATAACTATTCCTTTTCTTACTTTTTTTTTTTTCGAATGTAACATTAAAGAAGAAAAAAAAAAAAGCGGAATTAAAGAAAGATGAAATTATTATATTCAAACATCATCATGTTTTGTCTTTGACTCTTTGGCCTTTTATTTAGCCTATTTCGTATTTTTCTTAGGTAGGAAGAATATTAACTATTAAAAGATTAAATTTTATAATATTAAAAAATAATAATTTTTATAAATTAAATTAAAAATAATTAAAATTTGTATACCCTTTCAAGCTCAGCTCATGAGAGGCTCGAGATAGGGAAAATTTTCTGAAAACGGTCACCACTCCTCCCTATAATTATTCTAATTATACATACATATAGATATATACATACATATATATATACTAATTATACACTAATTATATATACTTTTAAATTAATACTTAGTTTTTAAAATGAAAAATTATATACACTAAATTAAAATTTTGACTAAAGATTAACCGGAACGGTATCCTTGTCCCCACCTAATTTTCTGCGAAGATGGGGATGAGGACTATCTTCAATGTCCTACTCATTGTTATCCCTAGCTCGAGACTTAGGTCTAGAGCCAGGACTATCTTCAATTTTCTGTCCTACTCCGTTGTCATCCCTAGCTCTCTTCAATTTTCTGTCTTACTCCGTTGTCATCCCTAGCTCGAGACTTAGGTCTAGAGCCAGATTGGAGAAGACCAATATTTTATAGCAAATTATTTCATGGACCCGGGTCTACCTTACAAGGTTGACTCATGTCCAAATGTTCACAATTTCTCTTTTAAAAATTCACAATTGGTATATTATAAACATACAATATTAACATATATGTAATTGCTTACATTGTTTTGTATTAACAAGTTCCTTTCAAATACTAGGATTTGATGACCCTGTATTATATTCACAAATTCCATTCTACAATTGTTACTACAAAACATTTTGTCCTATACAATAAATTTGGACCCTTATCGGTGCATATTTAGGGGATATTGGAACATTGATGGCTAACAAATTGGAGAGAAAAGACAAGAGAGAGAAGAAATTGAAACCTCTGCAAATTCAAGTTTTTTGAATAGTGATGGCGTACTCAAAAGCAGAGTCTCTGTGCGTTTTCGCACACAGCAAAGCCAAGCCTGGCGCGTTAATCACGTGATTTTTTTTTCATTTTTTTAAAATGTCATATTAGTTTTTTTTTCTTTTCTATATTTTCCTTTCTAATCACATTTACAAAAACTTTTCAAAAACCACAAAAAAAAAAAAAAAAAAAAAAAAAAAAAAAAAAAAAAAAAAAAACTTCACTAATATGGATGTAACTAATACTCCGTAATTTACAAGTTATTCCTAGGCATTACAATGTATAAGAGCACCTCCAATAGGGGGTTTATTCATGATGTTGGAACAATAAAGTCTTCCTTTCTTAGCTTTTTACAGATGAGAGTTGGAGATTTTGGAGATTTCTTTCTCCTATAAGGAACCAAACTTTTGTCAATTGTTTCTTTTTTAAATAATTAATAAAGGATGAGAGTTTCAGAGTGGCCGCCACTCTGAAATTAAATTTTAATTGGCCGTTGCCATTGCCATAAACTCTTCTTCCCATTAAAAATAAAAGACAAGATTTACTAATTACCTTCAATGGACCTCTGACTGTCGTTAAAATTGAAGAACCCTGGCTCTGTTATGCTAGTCGGAGACTCGCAGTGGTCGCTGGAGGGAGTGGAGGATGTGCGGACAGAGAGCTTCATTGCGTTGAGCACGGAGGTCAGAGAATGGCGAGAAGCTGGAGATAAAGAAATACTTATTTCAAATAAATAAATAAAATATAGAGATAAAATGGTGGATTTATAAAAAATTGTGAAAAAAATTAAAATTAATGAGAATAAGAATTTTTGTGATTAAGTGAGATAGTAAATGATAAAGTAGATATTGGGACTACAAAAAAATGAGAAAAATTTCCTACTATTAAGAATGTCATAAATACTTGACATGTACATTGCTATTTTTTATTACAAAGAAAGGGACACCCACATATACATTCTATGCCTATAACGAGCGATGTGCATTGCTATGATTTGCTTAATTATTACTCCGTATAGTAATTAGCAATTCAATAAAATTTGTCAGGCATATTATATTAAAAAACCAACTTTCTTAATCTAAGAGATATGACGTAGATCACATGGAGGCGTGGAACACGTGAACCAAGATAACCCACAATTTTAGTAATCAATAAAAAAAATGCCCGTTTTCAAGAAAAAAAAATTCCCTAAAATACTTTTCTTTCCAATACTCCATCACTTTTTTTTTTTTAAGTACACTAATTTAGTTACGATGCAATATCTGTTCATAATTACTTTCTCAACTTATTTAAGTACAAAAAATTAATATTACTTTCACTGAGGTTCGAACCTACAATCTCTCACATGGAAGAGAACTTGGTGCTATTAGACCACAAGGTCATTGGCATACTCTATCACTTTATTCTAAGAACAACCACAATAGTGATTTTTTTAGAAGATTCTGACTAAGTGAAAGATAGAGAATGAGGAAAGAGAAGACGTGAAAGCTTTCTACGAATCTACGAGAATTGATTTTATTTTTGATCTTGAAATGAATCTCACCAAATATGAAAAAGGCATATCATTTCTCGCTTGAGACGCAACAATAGCGCCTTATCATTTTTTTTTCTTTTCTGAAAACTCATTTTTCTTATTTTTTTCCTCCTTCATTCTCTTTTACTTGATATCTTAAAATTTGTGTAAAAAAATAACTATTCAGGATGCTCTAAAATGTACATTAAATAAATCTTATTCGTGTATATATAAATATATAATAGTCAATAAACCACACATGAGAACTAAATTACTAACTTTATTTTAAGAGTGTAACTAGCTTAAGCTAAGAGAATAGTGGTAAGAGTGAGATTGTGACTTTTTAAGTACAAATAAATTAACTTGTTACTTTCAATGTCTTTTTTTATAAATATTTTCACATTAATAAAGATCTCGATCTATAGATGGGCTCATGGACCCTTCAAATCTTTATACTTCATTATCCTCCCCACCACCTCTCTCACAAAAGTTCACCAACTCCGATCCACACAACAATACTCCATTATTATGGACACACAAATCAAAGCTAGTCGGCGTTTGGAGGTTTTGATGCTTCCATTTTTGGCCATCGGACACATCTCACCATTCTTGGAGCTAGCCAAGAAGCTCTCCGACAATGGCTTCTCCATCCACCTATGTTCAACTCCCATCAACCTCACTTTCATCAAAACCAAAATCCCAACCAAATACTCACCCACAATCCGCCTCCTGCAACTCCACCTGCCGGAGTCGCCGCATCTTCCCCCTCACTATCACACCACCAACGCCCTCCCGCCCCATCTCACCCCCGCCTTCGACGCCACCCTCTCGGCGGCCGAATCCGCCTTCTCCGACGTCATGAAAGCTCTCGCCCCGGACTTGTTTGTTTACGACGTTCTCATGCCGCCCTGGGCCGCCGGCGTTGCAGCGTCGCATAATGTCCCGGCGGTCCAGTTCTTCACTTCGAGTTCCGCCATGTGCGCCTACTTAGCGCACATGTTTCACAGGCCCAGCACGGAGTACCCATTGGTGGACCTTAATCTGACCAGACATGAGCACGAGAGGATTCGTAGGTTGATCGGAGACAAGAGAGATTCCGGGCGCGGTGTTTTCGACGACAACGTGATGGCGATCAGTACTTCCAGGGAGATTGAAGGGAAATATGTGGATTATCTGGGTGAAATTCTTCAAGAAAATAATCTTCAAGTCTTGATTCTTGGAGCAATGGTTCAAGATCTGGATCTTGGAGACGAAGGAGATTCTTCCGAGGTGATTGAATGGCTTGGGACGAGACCGGAGAATTCAACTCTGTTCATCTGCTTCGGCAGCGAGTGTGTCCCGTCAAAGGAAGCCATGGAAGAGATAGCTTTTGGGTTAGAGCTAAGTCAAGTTAACTTTCTATGGGTCATAAGGTTTCCAAAGGGGGCGCTGCCGGAGGGGTTTATAGAGAGGGTGGGGGAGAGGGGGAGGGTGGTCGAGGGGTGGGCCCCACAAGCAAGAATCCTAGCCCACCCAAGCGTTGGAGGGTTTCTGAGTCATTGCGGATGGAATTCAGTACTGGAAGGCGTCCGTTATGGCGTTCCGATTATAGTCATGCCCATGCACCGCATCGATCAGCCCGTGAATGGGAGGTTGGTGGTGGAGATTGGGGTGGGTGTGGAGGTTGGGAGGGATGGAGATGGGAAGTTTGGTAGGGAAGAAGTGTCAAGAGTTGTTAAGGATGTGATGGGGGGAGAAGTTGGGGAAGATATGAGGAGGAATGTGAGGAAGATAGGTGAAAAGGTGAGAGTGTCAAGTGTGGAAGAGATGGGGGTGGCTTCTAATGTGCTAGCACAACTATGTAAGAACAACAACAATAATGGACAATTTGTATTGTAGTTTGGAATATCTCTGTGAGCTTTTAACTGAGTAATACTTAGCTTCTTTCATATCCTCAATCCAATCGTTATACAATTGGATCATGGTACATATGTTTGTGTTTTGTGTTATGACTTTTTGTGCCTTTTGTTATAAAATTCTGTACTCTATGAGTATGAATTATGTACATATAACAAATTAGTAATTATGTTTTAATGTTATGAATTTCTGCGTCTTGTGTTGTGAAATTTTGTGTCTATGAACACAAATTATGTATCTAAATCATATTTAAAAAATGAGTAAATATATAACATGTGTGTGTGTTGTGTTATGATTTGTTGCGTCTTGTGTTATGAGACTATGTACATTATATTACTAGCGTGTTTGGTTCATGGAATAGGTCGGGAATGGAATACCGTTCCCGGGAATAGACCTATTCCATTGTTTGTTTTGTCATTTTATTAACAACACGTTTGGTTCACGGAATGAAGTTTGAGGTAATAGGAATGCTATTCCATAAGGAATGGAATATGCAAGGAATAGAATATGAATTGTATTATATTTTTGTTTGGTTCACGGAAGGAATAGACTTTAGGAATTATATTACAGTGTTTGGTTGATTTAAGGAATAGAAATGAAATATGTTTTAAAAGACATAAATACCCTTATAAAAATATGTGATGGTGGCGATGGTGGTGGCGGTGGTGGTGGTGGCGGTGGTGGCGGTGGTGGTGCTGGTGGTGGTGGCGGTGGTGGTGCTGGGGTGGTAGTGGTGGGGGCGACGGTACGGTGGTGGTGGTGACGGTGACGGTTGTGGCAGTGGTGGTGGGGGCGGCGACGGTTGTGGCGGTGGTGGAGGTGGTGGCGGCGGTGGTGGTTCTGGCGGCAGTGGTGGTGGTGGCGGCGGCAGCGATGGTGGTGGTGCTGGGGTGGTAGTGGTGGCAGTGGTGGGGGCGACGGTACGGTGGTGGTGGTGACGGTGACGGTTGTGGCAGTGGTGGTGGGGGCGGCGACGGTTATGGCGGTGGTGCTGCTGGGTGGTGGTTCTGGCGGCGGTGGTGGTGGTGGCGGCGGCAGCGATGGTGGTGGTTCTGGCGGCGCCGGCGGTGATGGTGGTGGTGGCGACGACGGTGGTGAAATAGGATAAATAAAATATATATAGTATAAAAAAATTAGGTTAAAGAAAGGGGTAAAAAAGAAAATAGATTTTAAAATCTATTCCTCACCGTTCAGTAATAGGCTAATACCAGGGGACCCTAGTAATAGCTATTACCTTATTTGAGGTAATAGGCTATTACCAGGAATATTATTCCTGGTAATAGAAATGGTTACCAAACAAAGGAATAGGCCTATTACTGGGAATGTTATACCATTCCCGGCCTATTCCGTGAACCAAACGGGCCATAAAGGTAATAGCGTTCCTGGGAATGAACTATTCCCTTTGTAGGGGGGATAGCCATTCCTGGGGATCCCCTGGTATTAGCTATTCCCAAGTATTTGGGAATAGCTTTAGTACTATAATATCGAAAATACCCTACCACCGCCACTACTGCCGCCGTCTCCATCACCACCCCACAACCTCCACCACCACCATCATCGCCACCGCCACCACAACCACCGCCGGCACTGTTACCGCCACCAACACCACCTCCACTGCAACCACCGCCGCCACTACTACCACCGCCACCGCCACCTCAACCACCATTACCACCGCCGCCACCACCACCACTACCACCAACACCAACACCAACACCACCATATATTTTTATAAGGGTATTTATGTCTTTTGAAACATATTTCATTATATTCCTTAAACCAACCAAACACTGTAATATAATTCCTAAAGTCTATTCCTTCCGCGAACCAAATAATAGAATAGAATTCATATTCTATTCCTTGCCTATCCCATTCCTTATGGAATAGCATTCATATTACCTCAAAATTCATTCTGTGAACCAAAGGTGTTGTACGAGTATGCATTTTGTACATCGTCTTTTCAATCTAGTTGGGTCTATAATCCTATGCTATGTGTTTTATGTTGTGATTTTTTGTATTTTGTGTTATGAAATTATGTACCATACGAGTATGAATTTTGTACCTCATTGTTTCAATCCATGGTTGATGATATAAATTGCCTCCACAATCTTATTAGGTTTTGGGGAGAAAACTTTGTTTGTTTTTGTTTTTGTTTTTGTTTTTTTTGTTTTTGTTTTTGTTTTTTTTTTTTGTTTTTTGTTTTTTTTTTTGTTTTTTTTTTTTTTTGTAGTTAAAAACATATTTTTCTAGGAATTGCACAAAGATGTTATGGTGAAATTGTAATTTTAGATAAAAGATTACAAGTTGATTTTTTAGATATTATAAAGAAAAAAAAATGTTTATAGTTTTTCTTTTGAATACTATTGACGCAATCATTTTATGCGGCTTGACCATATATCGATAGTATTGCCCACCCCTTGAGAAACTGACGTCTGCGACGGCTTGCTCTAGACGACTCACACTCCGGACTCTTCTCAGCACCAGGTAACCTTTTTCTCCTTTAGATGGTTTCACTCTGAACCTTATCAAGCATCAGGTAGTCTTTTTTCTAGGTCGCCCCCTCCGCTAGGTTAGCATCGGATGAGTGGACGGCTTCCCTCTGGAGAGTTTTCACCCCGAACTCTTTTCGATTCCCTTTGAACATTATCAAGCATCGGGTAGTCCTTTCCCACCGCACTCCGGCCTCTCAACAAAAGCACCGAATGATAAGGTACTCAAGCCAAGACCCTAACTCCAATTCAAGTAATTGTTGTATTTTTAATTTGCAAAAACCCTTTTAAAAAAAAAAATTGCAAAAACGTGCCGCCGGCGCCAATTCAAGTTGAAGGTCCACCCTGCTCTGATGAAGCGGCGGCTGACCACTACGCCACTTACACGCTCCTCCCGGCACTGAAGATTCCCGGGAAAACAATTCAACCTTTTTGGGTATTACTACTATGGGATCAGCCATTGTTCTCCAGCTGCCGCTTTGCAAAACCCCCCTGAAACCCTAGTTCCTCTAAAAAAATCCCCAATTCTTCATCCAAACACTTGGCTGCTTTAGGTAGTGTCCGTAAACAAAACCTGTCTAAAAAGAACAATTTCCACTAAATTTATCAAAAATTTCATATGGGTTTCTTATTCAGAGCACACCCAAAGCTAATTGGAATTTATTTTATTTTATTTTTGGTTTGAATAGGAGAAAAGACATAGCAATGGCACAGCCATCAGTTGTGCTAGCTACAGCTAGCTATGATCACACTATTCGGTTCTGGGAGGCAAAAAGTGCCCGCTGTTACCGGACTATCCAATACCCAGAATCAGTAAGTCATTCAAAGCCTGTTTATCAGTTATGCTATATAGAAAAGGTTAATTTGGTGCTGTGGACTGTATTGATCAATCATTTATTCATTTCCAGAAACCGGATGTATTAGTATTTGGGATGAAATTTCATAAAGAAAAGCATATAGATGTTAGTCTCTAAATTGAAACCTAGAAACTTTAATGGATTGTACATGGTAGTAGAATGTCAAGTGTAGTATTCTGCACCATGCTCCAGATGCTTCTTTTTCTTCATTGAAAAAAGAAGAAAAAGTTTTGAACATTGGAATGGCTCTGGTTTGGACATTTTTATTTGAATGGTGTCTATTGGCTGGTGGAAAAAGAGAGGAAAGTGAAATAGCTGAAGAAGCTTATGTGACAGTTGCACATATCCCATTAATGAACACTTGATCTGATGGAAGAATAGGTTTTAAATTAAAATATACATGGAATATAAAACATTGGGATTTGAACTAATTATCTTTCATTTTCTAAGTGGAATCTGATGCGTCTTGTTTGTATTTGCTTTTGCAATAGCAAGTCAATCGGCTTGAGATTACGCCAGATAAACTTTACCTGGCTGCAGCAGGCAACCCTCACATCCGATTGTTCGACATCAATTCTAACAGCCCTCAGCCTGTAAATTTCTGGATCTTCTTTCTTCTTTTTTTTTTGTCCCTTCTTATCATTTCTCCAGTGGTTTCAAATATATCTAAGCTTGTGTCCTCTTTCTTTTGCCTAATAAAGTGTTTCTTGCTTCTATGGCAGATACAAAGCTTTGATTCACACACTAACAATGTTATGGCAGTAGGATTTCAATGTGATGGAAATTGGATGTATTCTGGTTCTGAAGATGGCACAGTAAAGATTTGGGATTTGAGGTGCATTAGATATCTAACTCAAGCGCATGCTATATATTCTATTCATTGTCATTTCTAATTTAAGTTTGTTCTTTTGAAAAACAGGGCACCGGGGTTTCAGAGAGAATATGAGAGCCGTGCAGCTGTCAACACAGTTGTTTTGCATCCAAACCAGGTTTTGTTTAGTGTGTTGAAAGGATTTTTTTTTTTTTTTTTTTTTTTTTTTTCATTTCTACTGTGGAAGTTGGAATATATATTATTGACTTTGTAGAATATGTTCCATAAATTTCTCCCTTAATATTTTCATTCTTTAAGATTTGAATGGAGTGTTTACTATCTTGGTTGCAACTAGGGATCATCTTCATTCTCTGTTATGATTTGCAGACTGAGCTTATATCTGGTGATCAGAATGGAAATATTCGAGTATGGGACTTGAAAGCAAATGCATGCAGCTGCGAGTTGGTATACAGTGCTATCTTGTTTCTTTTCGTATCTCATGAAACCTTGAGGTCATAATATGAATTGAAACGTGGAGTTCTCCATGATAAGACATCTGAATATGGGAGCATATTATAATCTACTTATCTGTTAGTTAGTATTGTAAATATATTGTTAATGCAAACTGCTAACATACTCTTTATTGAAACATGGCATTATTCTTTTATAAGCACATTTTAGTTTTTTTGGAAATTAGGTTCCTGAGGTGGATACTGCTGTTAGGTCTCTGACTGTAATGTGGGATGGAAGCTTGGTTGTGGCTGCAAATAATAATGGAATATGTTATGTTTGGCGCTTATTGCGTGGAACCCAGGTGATCAACCCCACAGCCCCCACCTAATTCTTTGTAAATCAATATTGTCTTTAAAAGTAAAATATTTTCGTATATTAGCATCTTGTAAATTAAGATTTTTGCTTCAGCTCTTTTTAAAGCTTATTGCTATATATACTGATATTTAGTTTCCATTTCATTGCAGACTATGACCAACTTTGAGCCACTGCATAAGTTACCAGCACATGATGGATACATTCTCAAATGTCTCCTTTCCCCCGAGTTGTGTGAGCCTCATCGGTAAGACATTCATAGCTATACCAGACTACTGGGATCCCAGAACGATTTGTTTGCGATTTTCTGAAACGATGATCTGCAGGTATCTGGCAACAGCATCTTCTGATCGTACTGTCAAAATATGGAACGTGGATGGATTTACCTTGGAGAAAACTCTCAAAGGTACTTACCAGTTACCAGTTACCACACTCAAAACCAGCATATGTTTTTTTTGTGTTCTTTACATCTTCCACTTTTTACCCCCCTTATCTCAACGCCCTTTGGATTCTTCATCAAGCTAAATGTGAACTTTCTTGCGGTTAGGACATGAGCGGTGGGTTTGGGACTGTGTTTTCTCCGTGGATGGTGCTTTTCTAATCACAGGTACCTATTTAACTTTGTTCCTTAAGGCAATCTTCCTTTTCCATAACACACTCTTGACTTTCAGTCCATTATCGTTTCTGATTGTGCTGTTTTGTAATGTGCACGTCATTGAAGTTTACGAGTACTCCAACTCGATTAAACATTATAATGATCTCAATCTTTTAAACGCTACAGCTTCTTCTGACACAACGGCGAGATTATGGTCCATGTCAAATGGTAAAGAGATCAAAGTGTACCAAGGGCATCATAAAGCAACAGTCTGCTGTGCCCTCCATGATGGTCCTGTACCCTCTTCTTGCTGAATGAGGATTGGCTTCCATCATCTTTATATATTCTGGATTTCTGGGTGGAGTCTTTTGCCTGTTCTTCTTTCTGGTCTCTTTGTGATCAATTAGTTATCTTGTATGAATATGGATAATATTTGTATAGGTTCTGAATAAATTGCTGGTATGATTATTTGCAGAACAATGTTTCACATTCTCAGTTCTCTCAATTAAAGCCATTTTGAAAAGTGTGTTTTCTTGAAATAAGTATAGAAGAATTGCTGGGCAACAGAAAACAATGCATTATACCTCATTTTCAGAAATAGTATTCTCAAGAATTGTTGTAAGAATCTGACATCTTTCATTCAAGAATTGAAACAAAAAACATGTTCCACAGCAGCCAAAATTACATGCTTGGATCAGGCAATCAAAATAAGTACAGGATAATTACATCTGATCCTTGAAAACGAAGGCCGGCGAGCAGATGACAGAAAGAATCACTTCTCCTTACCTTCTCCATTCTCGACGACTTCTTTTTTGGGCTTCGCGGATACAACCTTAGCAGGCGTCGAGCGTTCTGACTGAGTAAACATGATCAAGATTTGCATGAGAACCGTCACAACTGCCAAGACGGTCGCTGAAATAGTGATTCCTTTCCACGAGGACAAAACCCCAGAGGACTGGAAAAATTTTACGGCCCCTAGAATCAATAAACACGACCACGATAAAACCACCTATGGATTGTACAAGAACAGGAGGAAGAAACCATTAGCTCACTCATTAACAACTTATAATAGATATAAAATTACCACACGTAGTTTGTATCTATACACTACCACGAGGGATTTTACTGGCCGGCCAAGGTCTTGTACTCCTTCTCCAAAGGTGTCTTCAGCAATGTGTTTGTCTAATAATTTATCCTGCTTATTTGGAACAATGAAGTGTGGATAAGTTGTTGGTTCGTAAAAAAAGATCAGAACAATATTTATGCTTTCGGGGAGGATCACTAAAACCTTGGCAACAAAGACGTCTTTACACCATTGAGCAATTGCCTCTTCGTTTTCTGGCAGTTCACTCATCAGATGGCGCTTGATATGAAGATGGACCTGCACCATCATAGGTTTACCATAAGATCACTCTAATGTGATAAAATAACCCGATCCCCCGTTTCAATGCACCATATCGAAAAGAGAAGAGTACATTAATGGGGGAAAAACTGTTTCTAGAATGAACAACAGGGAAAATAAACGAGCAAACAAAACAACCGTCAAAACATTGAAACTGAAAAACAATATACCAGAATTGAACTTCATAGAATGTGATCGGCTTACCACAGAGGGCTGTCCCTTAAACATCCTTAACATTGTCGCCCCTGGAGAACTTTTGGGAATGGCAACTGTCGAGTCATAAATAGCTGGAACAAATGTGCGCATTTGACTTACTGTCATAACAAAACCCTGAAATCAAAGGCGGTTATATGTCTTTAGTTCAAGTCGAACCACATCTAAACTCAAAACCAAGGTTGAAAAGATCGATAGGCGCCTGGGACCGCATAGGGTGCCTAGAGCGCCTAGGTGGCCGACCGCCTAGCGCCTAGGCGCGATTTTTGCAACAGTGCTCAAAACAGATAGCATACAAAAGTACTACACGGGAATGATTGTTGTGCACGTAACAGAATATACGAAAAGCAGACAGATGATAAATCGGTAACTAGTAGATTCGATGTGTGCACCTTGGTGCGAGGAATCAAGACATTCCTTGGAACGGGTAAACCAGATGTGACAGCATATTCTTGAGCGGCTAAAAGTTTCGCCTGTGTAAAGCGCGTACCTTCAACAAAAAGTGCCAGCCAAAATGGCTGTGGGTAATCCCGAAGCCTTCGTAGACCTAACTGAAAGTAGGATCCCCAAAGTCTAAATTATATCTCAATTGGGCGTTTCAAAATCAGACGCAAGAAACAGAATACAACCACGGACAAAAAAAAATACCTTTAATGTGCTTTCGTCCTTCGCCCAACTTCTTTCAAGGAATAGATACTCAGAAAACCACATGGACCAACCGATTACCTACACAGATTTGATAATAAGTACGGAAGTTTTTTAGTCTTAGGAGCAAAGAACCGACGGGGATAAAAATTCACAATGAGTAAACACTTTGCAGAAAACATGCAAAAAGACAAGATTCTAAGTAGACTTTAACGACAACCTATGGAGTACTTTCAGATTTTTTCCTCCATCCCGAATATATTGAGCATCCTCACACGAATTCAAACAAATAAAGTTCAAACCGAACCACCCACCCACCAATAGTTAGAGTATTATGGTTCAAATCTTCAAAAACTATTGATCTACTAGAAAGACGAAGAATAAAAAGAGTCAAGAATAACATACGGGAAGGAGCTTCGATGATTTCTTCGTTACAGCTAATGCGCTACCAAGGCAACCTGATCGCTGCAGTTGTTTAACCCAAAACCAGATCAGCATAAGTCCAATTTCATATTCATTAAATGAAATGAAATCATATAACGAAACCAATAAGACATGAACCTGAGCTAAAACCCATCCAACCAGCCAATCTATATCGCTTCGGTGATTGCATATGAGAAGAGCATGCTCTTTACCTGGGAAAATTAACAAATACACCAACAATAAGAATCACTCGAGAAGACATCACAGCAGAATTTATAAGCTTATGCATTCAACAAATAAAAGCCATACCCATTAATTTACGGGTCTCTGGGTCTGTGTACACTTTAATCTGCAAAAATAACAATTCAACTATGAAAACAGTATAAAATATAAGTTAAATCGTCTGTTATTAACAGTTATTCCACTGTCAGTAAGTTGCCAGTTTGCCACAGAGCTCAGTTGGCAATAAAGACACAGAACAGTTCTATCAATAAACTAATACGATTCAAACTGAATAATGCAATCAAATAAAGGATGGAATTCGATGATTACCTTAACACCTGCCCACCAATCAACAAGCCAAACCACCTCCAGCCACAACAATTCAGCAAACACCCTATTTATTCTCCTATATAAGCTCTTTGACAATGGCCTTATAAGGATAAAGCATGTGGCCTGCCATTTTTTACAAGAAAGGTAAACCCCATTATCTCCAAAGAGTTTTATCACACACTCAAAACATAAATTTATGGATAAAAAACACATATATGCTTGAGCCTAGCAGCCCCAGTTTGGGAGTTTCGCCCTCTTGTGCGGTGGCTCCTTTGGGAGGCTACCATTGAGCCACCATGATTTACACTGGGGGGCGAGTGTTTTCGCCTTTGTGGGCAAAAAAACACATAAATGCTTTGTACCAATCACCAATAATTAAAAGTTACCCACCCTACCAACTACACAAAAGAAAGTACAATCCAAACATGCAATGCTACAGAGTTCTATTCAACAACAAAAAAGAATATCTCCAAATACCCAGACAACATCAACCAGATATCCCCACCAACTTTAACTCTCATCCCAGTCGATTTAAACGGCCAAGATCAAATTTTTATGTAAAGGGCATCAGGGAAAAACCTGAATGAGATTGGTAATGAGACCAGAGATGAAGAACATGAGGCCCAGAGGGAGAATAATTGCAGCCGCAAACGCCATGATCGAATCCCTTTCCGGTCCCGACCAATACAAAAGTATAGATAGATACAGGGAGATAGATATACAGGGTGAGATCAGGGATCGAGGTGAATGAAGAGAGCTGAAATGACACTGAAGAGCAGAGTAATCTGTGCAATGTTCCGTAATCCCTATAAACAAATAAAATCAATAACAAGCCGATAATCTAGCAAGGCATTCTTTTGATGATGAAGATTTATGTATTTATATATACTGTATATATGTGTTTCAGTGAATCCGATGGGAACTTGGAAGGTTGATGAACAGCGGAAGAATCGAGGGTGGCACTGCAATCTGCTTTTGAATGCCCTTTTCCCGTTTCAAGAATCTCCAGCAATTTGTATATTGATCGATTATTTTAAATTATTGTTGTGCTCTTCTAGTCAATAACTCAATGCTCACGTAATTATATTAGTTGCAACTAATGATGGGAAAATCATATGATTCCAAAGCTGCTTTATGTTTTATGAATTTGTTTTGATTTTTAACTTAACAAGAATTATAAGTCATGGATTTAGTTAACCTAATATACTAGTTTTAGACTTTTATTACGTAAAGTGTCTCAATATATTGAGAAAATATCAAATAGGTCCATAAACTTTATTCGAAAAGTTAATTAAGATTCTAAATTTTTGAAAGTTGTAATTAAACCTATAAACATGTCATTTTAGTGCATTTAAGTCCAAACATGTCAGTATGAACATAACTCGGGTGTTTTTGATAAAAAACTAAAGGTACCTCCAAAATGGTGAACTTTCTTATGGAGAGCCTTATGTGATATTCTCCACACCACAAACAACTTGCTTTTAAAGAGGGTAGAAGTGGATCCTACATGCCCAATGTGTAGTTTGACACATGAAAATGTTATGCATGCATTTAATATTTTGTGATTATTCTAGGTTTGTGTGGAATGTTTTAGAGCTTCCTATCACAAATATTGTAACAACTTCTTTTCCAGTGTGGCTTATTTTTACGGAGGAAAATTGCAGACGTGTGACGGTTGTGCTCTATCACTTGTGGATTGCCTGAAACTCCGCCGTATGGAACGAAGCACTGCTGCGGGCGAGCCAAACTTGGAGACGAGCAACTGCGGCATTGCTTGCATATCAGCAGGCTCACAGTAGCCACTCACACCGAACCGAGACGCCCAATGCCGTAGAGGAGACGCATGCTACCCGGACTCGTTGCTACATTGATGCAGGATTCAAACCGACGTTTGGGGAGGCTACGTACGACGCCGTATTGCTCTCTCCGAATGGTTCTTTCATGGCGACGACAAACGGAAAGCTACCAGACTGTTTTTCCCCGCTTATGGCAGAGGCACTAGCTTGCAAGGAGGCGCTATCTTGGCTCAGGGAACGAAACATGTCAGATGTGGATTTTCTAACCGACTGCTCAGAACTGAAGAATTCCGTCCTATCACACTCAACGACCATTATGTCCTACGTTGGGGTCATTGTGGACCAATGCAGGGCATCTATGTCTTTATTTACTCGTTGCTCTCTGAGCTTTATTTCTAGATCACTGAATTTACATGCTCATACATTAGCTTCGATAACATTTACTTAGGAACACTCTATGTACTGGGACTCTGTCCCACCTGACTCTATTGCTATGTTCGTTCATTAATATATTGCAGTTGATTGCTTTAAAAAAAAGTCCAAAAATTGATTCATGATCTATAATAGCATGTCATTAGAGTTCCGGTGACCTTCCGATCAATTCCGTGCGACTTTCCTACCAAACACCAACAAACTCGCGAGAAAGCGACCGGATTTGGTCGCTTTGTACTTTGGAACCTTCTCCGATAGACCAAAAGGCAACCATATATGGTCACATTCTATTTCGGAAGAAGGCGACCATATGGTAGCCATATCCAGAAGACTAGAAGGCGACCGTTTTGGTCTCCTTCTTCTCCTAGAGAAGGCAACCAGCATAATTTGGAGTAATCATCTACAAATAAACAAAAGTAGCGAAAACTACTAAGTGACAATACAGGGGAAGACCCCCAAATATCAGTAAATATCAAGTCTAGTACATTTTTGCTAGAATGTGACATGCTATAGTCAAGGGACCATTTTGGTAATTAACTCGTTTTGTTAGCTGTTTGATCATAATTGATATTTGACACACACATTAATTTATTTGGACTTTCAATTTTGTGTTTGTGTAATATGAATATTAATTGGGTTGATCTTTTAGTACAATAACAATAATTCACCTGCTTAACTATTTTTTCGAGATAATTATACTTTTAAAATTTATAAAAATTTACAATGAGTATAAATCAAAAGTTTTAAGATATTGTCCCCTCATACTTTTAGAGTAGGTAAGAGATTTATGAATTTATTATAATTATTATAAATACCATAAATATATTAGGAGGTGTTTGGTTTACAAAATGTGAGGCACTAATCGAACAGTAGACGCTATTTAAAATGATGATATAACATTATCAAATTCACATTACCTAGTAATTTTAGTTTAAAAAATTCTCAATAAAATTATAGAAATTTTGATGAATCTAAAAAACATAAATAGAAAAATTAAATTAAATTATTCAACCAAAAGGAGAAGGGAAAAAGATAAGTAGCAAAAACCCCAGAAGGGGATGATTCATACTCAGTGTAACCCGGGACGGATAGAGGAAGGCAGAGAGCACAGTAAGAAGCGGCAACAATGGAGAAAGCAAAGAAGAAGAGCACCAATAACGACAAGAACAATAGCAACAAATCTTCGAAACCAGCTATAACACTCGAACAGTTTGTCTCAATCATGACTCCTCTGATTGACTTGGAAAAGGTTATATTTTTATCCATCATCATACAATTAAAGCTCGAATTTTTGCAGTATGTTATGTGTCATTTAAATTATCTTCAATGTCGCGGTGTTGTTTACTGTTCGCAAAATGCTGATATGATTCTCTGTTGTGGGCACATGGTGTTAATTAGGAAGCTGAGATTTCAGCTTCGGTGAGCTCCGCCGAGACGAGAAGTTTGGATGCTGCTCAAAGGAAGGGATCCACTATTCTCAATTTGAAGTGTGTAGATATTCAGGTAGTGTGTGTGTATGTATATCTATTTTCCTTGTTGCTTTGTGTACAAATAGATATATGTAGTTGGTTTGGGTTGGTAAGCTTAGTGTTGTCTTTGTGTGTAGACAGGGCTGATGGGCAAGACTATTATCGAGTTCCAGTCCAATAAAGAGGATGTTCTTCCCCCTCACAAGGTATTATCAATAGTTTATTAGTGTTGATTGCTACTCTTATGTTGAGTATGCACAGAGAGTTCAAAAGACAATATCAATGGAGGAAGGAAAATGTAAAATATGTTGTGACTTTACCTCTGTTTTTCAGCAAGATTGTTTATAGGACTTGAACCTATGACCTAAAGGCCGATGGGTGAGCACTTGGACAATATGTCAAATCCAACCTCTGAACTTTATGCTTTTGAGTGATGACTAATTGACTATATTCTATTGACTGAGACCCTTGAGTATATTTCGCTTGACATTGAGTTATTCTATGTTTCTCACACATTTCCTCTGAATTTTGTTTATAGGATATTCTAGGTTTCTGACATATTTCCTTCTAGTTATTTTCATTTTTGGTCCTAATAGTCTCTGGCATCTTTTCCTGAATAAACTTTGGATTGGCAGTTTGGCACCCATGATGTCATTATTTTGAAACCAAACAAGGCTGATTTAGGCTCTCCTTCACTTGGACAAGGAGTAGTTTACCGACTCAAGGTAATGTTGCTGCTTGACATTTATCAACAAACAGAAGTAAAAGGAAAAAGATATCAAGCATATTTTAAAATATATGGAGTAATTTGAATCTAGCATATAGGTGGTTTGCTGGAACATTACTTTGATATTCATTATTGCATTTTGTATGGAACAGGACTCATCTATCACTGTTGCTTTTGATGATATTCCAGAAGAGGGATTAAATAGTCCATTACGTCTTCAGAAAGTGGCAAATGAGGTAAAGTATGAATTAGGAAGCTTGTAGTTCACTTTGATTTTAGGTTTAGTTGATTTTTATTTCCTTATTTTATGAAATGATTTCTCTTCTCAATTACGGAGTATTATTTTACAGAGTTCGGTTCACTGTGAAATGTGTATGTACAGAAAGGAAGTTTGATAATAACACTGCTAAGAGGCTTTCTAAAGTCAAAGTTTTGAATCTTTCCAGATTTTTTTTTAACATTATGAAGATTTCTTTGTGTCTATCCACGAGTTGAAATACTTTTTTATTAGTTCTCATATATGTCATCTTATTAAATTTGAAAATGGGCAGATTCAATATGCATTTGTCTTGTGAAGTGTCATGAAGGTCTTGAAATTCTCCAGATAGAGGAAGAGGCCATTTTCAGATTATTGTTTCATTTGGAGTTCTTTTTGCAGGTGACATATCGCCGGATGAAGGACACATTAATACAATTGAGCAAAGGTGTTCAGAAAGGCCCTGCTTCTGACTTGGTTCCTGTTTTGTTTGGAGAGAGATCACCGACAGTGTCTAAGAAGGATGCCAAGTTCACCCTCTTCAATTCCAATCTTGATCATTCCCAGGTCTTCAAGTTCTCATCATTTTCTATATCTGTAAAGGATCTGAAGGTCTTGAAGCCATAAGAGAATTACTGTTCAAAATCCGCTGCCTTTAAGTCATTTTGTCTATTTATGCTTCCTTGTTTAATATCTCTGCCAAGCAACATTTATGCTGCATTCTAGCTTTATAAAGTTGAAGGGATAAAATAAAAGATAACATGCCTTTTTTGCTAAATAATTAATGACCCTGCAAGCTAATTTTCTATCGCAGTGTTGATTCTTCTATTTTGTTTGTACCAAAAGTTTTGCATCTGATACCAGTGGACGCCATTGTAGAATCAGTATATCCAATGCGACCCCATAGTGGAAAAGAGCTTTGGTTTGGTGTTGATTGCATTTTGATGGAACTGTACATCTTGTCTCATTTGACAATTCAACCAGCAATAGGCTCTGATTAAATGATTCTTATTGCTCTTTTAGACTCCATATTTTGTTCTTCCTTGTGTCATCATATAATGGTTTATATAGACAGTTTATATTTGTTTTAATCTGTAAGTATAGCCTAAAAGATATTCTCTTCATTTTCAAAGAAAGATGCCATTGCAAAGGCTCTTTCATCCAAGGATGTATTTTTGCTGCATGGACCTCCTGGAACGGGGAAGACAACCACTGTTGTTGAGATCATCTTACAAGAAGTGAAACGGGGATCGAAAATTCTTGCTTGTGCTGCTTCAAACATTGCTGTTGATAACATTGTTGAGCGGCTTGTTCCTCACAAGTAAGACTACATTTTGGCAATTGCTTTGTTATCTTCATAAGCAACAATGCCTATTTACAGTGAGATTTAAGATGAAATTTGAAATGGTCAGAAACATGAAAGTATTATTGCGTTATACTATTAATTAGTCAGCAATATCTCCTCTGACCAATATTTTGGCATTTGCCTTTTGCTCTTACCACATGTATTCTGAATTGTCTATTTATAATGATGTTTACTTTGGGTAAGACTAATACAACTTATTCCAGAGAGATGTTATCTCAGTTTCCTTTTCAATGTGATTCTCATCACCTAATACTTCCAATTAATCACAATTCCTTATGTATAATTGCTTAATACATTTTGGTAATGTAATATCTTGTGGATGCTCAAATTGTTTATTGTTGTGTCTATTATATGACCAGAGTGAAGTTGGTGAGATTGGGGCATCCTGCTCGCTTACTCCCTCAAGTATTAGACAGTGCTCTAGATGCTCAGGTAATATATTTGCTTAAATGCTTATATATGTATATGTGTGTGTATTAATTTTCAGATATTCACTGAAATACTGTTATATTGCTTTTGCTGTTGTTTCTCTTGTTGTATCACACTATCACTGTGTTATGTGGGTTGATATTGGATGAATGCTATTCTTTTTAATAGAATTTTCCTTGGGGAAGATTAATGTATTTATTGTGGTTTGATTTTTTTTTTCTCAGGCCTTTTTATCTTGGGTAATAACTATACCTTCAAATCTATGTCATGTAGGTGCTTCGCGGTGATAATAGTGCACTTGCAAATGACATACGCAAGGAGATGAAGGTAAATGATGCCTAAAGCATAACCAGTTAATTTATTGACTTGGCAAGAAAGGTTTGCTTTGCATTAGAAATTTATGACTTTGAACATTGTAAAATCCTTGGCAGTCATACTCTAGTAATTTCCTAAGGAATTGATGACACAAATTATGGACAAAATTCTATTCGTTTTTGCAGTTTCCCAACCTTTTATGCCAAAATGCTATTATGTAAACTTGGAACCTCAATCTTCATGTATGTGTAGTTCATAATTTCCCTCTGCAGGCTTTGAATGGGAAGTTGTTAAAAGCTAAAGATAAAAACACTAAGAGAGACATTAGAAGAGAGCTCAAGACTCTTTCCAAGGAAGAGCGTAAAAGGCAGCAACTAGCAGTGACTGATGTAATCAAGAATTCAGATGTGGTATTAACAACCTTGACTGGCGCATTGTCCCACAAGTTGGACAACACTTCATTTGATCTAGTTATAATTGACGAAGCTGCCCAGGCACTTGAAATAGCATGCTGGATTGCTCTACTGAAGGTAATCTGGAAGTCTGATGATTATGTCTAGTTATTTTTCTACTCTCTAAGCTAATCTAAAGGATTAATTTCAAGGGTTCAAGGTGTATATTAGCTGGAGATCACCTCCAGCTTCCTCCAACCATTCAAAGTGTTGAGGCTGAGAAGAAAGGATTAGGGAGAACCTTGTTTGAACGTATTGCAGACTTGTATGGGGATGAAGTCATGTCTATGCTCACTGTCCAGTACCGCATGCACGAGCTTATAATGAACTGGTCATCCAAAGAGCTTTACGACAGTAAGGTATGGAGCCATCATACTTAAATATTAGAGCATGAAAAATTGATTGTGATTGATGTGAACTGCTAATACATTATGTTTCTAAAAATATTCAGATCTAATTCCATGTGTCATTCTGCTGAATTGTTGTTCCAGATTGAAGCACATGCGAGTGTTGCTCAGCATATGCTGTATGAACTTGAGGATGTGAAAACGTCATCTTCAACAGAGTCAACCCTTGTCCTCATAGACATAGCTGGGTATGCTATTTATGATTTCAACTGACGTTCTTCCAGCTCATGGTCAAATGAAAAGTTTTTGGGGAAGTAGATTATGGTAAATTAAAACTCAAATCGTTTCTTACTTGAGACGAAATGAGTGGCTCTTTGTATACACATGCGTTTTGTTTTTTGTTTTGTTTGTGTGTGCGCGCGCTTAGGGAAGAATAAGTCAGATATAATTTTGATGTTTGCTAGTTGCTATATTGTGTATACACACAATTTTGCTAGTGTAAAGTATTCCATGGCAATGCCTAGACAGGATGATAGGTACAGGATAATTTTGCTGTTTGTTACTGCTCACTCCTTAATGGCATCTGTTTCAGTTGTGACATGGAAGAAAAAAAGGATGAGGAAGATAGCACATTGAATGAGGGTGAAGCTGAGGTTGCTATTACCCATGCAAAAAGGCTTGTCCAAAGTGGGGTGCGAGCTTCTGATATTGGAATAATCACCCCTTATGCAGCACAGGTATAATCATTCTAAGATATGCCCAAAAAACATAGGTGCATTCGGCTATCTACAGTACTCACATGGTACTAAGTTGCTGTTGCGATTTAGGTTGTCTTGTTGAAAGTGTTGAGAAGCAAGGAAGACAAGCTCAAAGATATGGAGATCTCTACAGTTGATGGTTTCCAAGGTCGAGAGAAAGAAGCCATCATCATTTCAATGGTGCGATCAAACTCAAAGCAAGAGGTATTTATGGTTTTATGCACTTCTGGAGGAATTTTAGTTGCTACTTAAGCAGCTAATATCTTGCCTTGAGTCAAAGCCTGATTATGAATTTCATTTTTAGGTTGGATTTCTGAGTGACCGCAGGAGAATGAATGTTGCCGTGACACGAGCAAGAAGACAATGTTGTCTTGTCTGCGACACAGAGACTGTCAGTAGTGATAAGTTTTTGAAGCGTTTGATTGAGTACTTTGAAGAGCATGGTGAATATTTAAGTGCTTCAGAATATGCACATGATTGAGTTCTTGATTATTTGAAGAATTTGTATTGGTGGTATACTGAGATTTGGAGAAAACCAGCTTACCCCTTGGTGCTGCACCTTCAGATGCATTTTACCATATTTTGAAACAGAATAGTTTCATGTATAAGTAATTCATTCATTTACGATGCTGGCTATGATACTCTTATTATCCAATGGCATATGAAACATTTTGCCGCGAATTTTGAATTGATGACTTGCAATGCAATCATGCAAAATTATGTCTGAATTTTCATTTGGCTTAAGAATTTGGTTCTTTACATGGTGGGAAATAGCTTGTGTGTGTGTTTGCGTGCTTGTGGTGAAGCAGCTGACTTGACCCCGTAAAACCTTTCTACAAGGATTTTCAACCTGCCAGGTACCTTGTATTCAGGTTCAGTTCAGTTACGATTTGATCATTCATTCACACTCCAATACTGCATATTTTGTTTGTGCAGATCTAATCTTGCACGGCGTAGATTGCTGACAAAGGCTCACAGTGATAGTTTCACGGGTTGTGATGTTATTGTGAGTGTTTCTTTTGCCTGCCAAATTATTTTGTCATCGTAGAACATAAGAGTATTTATCTGATAACCGGTATTTGTATCATCTTGTATTAACCTGAAGTTGAAATGCCTGATAGAAATGAATCTGTTAGTTGTTTGTTATGGAGTATATGATTTTTGCACCAAAAACGTGTTAAATGAGTTATCAGTAAACTGTTACCGGGAATAATATAGGTTTTCAATTACACATCACAGCTATGATATTTTATTAATTTATTATACGTATTTAAATCTAGTGACAACAAAATCCTTGTACCCTTTTCCATACTCAAAGGCCAAGAGGACTCAGACTATAATAAGTTTGATCCTTCTCCCCTGATATTGCCCCTACCAAGAAGTATAAATTTTAGACCGAGTATTGTTAACTAACAAAATCACCTCATTTCAGAAGTTCCATACAGACGGGGGAAAGCTGAGGTCATCATTGATATCATGTAAGTATAAGCTAGTGGCGTCTACTGTTTGATTATCTTCTGTTCCTGGTATTGCTTCCAGTGTGTCCCAATTGTAGGTTTTGTCAGCAAAGACATCAGCTTCACTGTCACCGAGTGAAGGTTCTGGTTCTGGTTCTGGCTCTGGCTCTGGCTCGGGGAAACAATTGGACAAGTCATGCACGTCTGACTTATCTTCTTTTTGAAGTATTCCCAACTGCTGGAGGAATTCATTTAGATCGATCTGAGGCTTCTCTTCGCGATTTACTAGTTTCTCCCCAGATGAGAAGTCCGGTTCCTTCTCCGTTGTTTCTTGATTAACCAACCCGGGTTGTTCCATCATGTTGAGCATCTCACTGGAAGATGAGCTCGACGAGGAAGCATGGCAGCTTGCTTCCGTTTTCTTCAGTTCTTGGAGGCGTTGGTGAATGACGTGTACACTCGGCTGGGCGCTCAGGTTCAGCAACCCGCTGCTGGGGAACAGGGAAATGAAGTTGGTGGAAGGGAACCACTTGAACTTATTGTGGTGCGTAGATTTGTTGATGAGCGGGTTGATGTTGGATCTCAAGTGGGGAAGATTGAGGTAAGCTTCCGGGCCATAAAGCCTCCTCGCGGCCTCATCATAAGCCATGGCAGCCTCTTCAGCCGTGGCGAAAGACCCGAGCCATATCCTCGTCCTCTTCTTCGGCTCTCTTATCTCCGCCACCCATTTCCCCCAGGTCCGTTGTCTAACTCCCCGGTACTCGCACATAGCGTTCTGCGGCCCGCCTTTTCCTCTTGCGGGGCCTTTCTTCCATGGCTTCAATGGGTTTCTTCTATAGTTGTCCATTGTTGGGTTGGAGTGAAGAAAAGAAGGAAGTGTGTTATGTGGAAGTGATGAGTGTAGAGAATGGAGGTGAAGGCGCGGGATATGTATAATGTGATGAGATGAGTGTATAAATGTAGTCACGTTTGTATATAGTTTTAGCGCCCATGTGACCCACCGTTGCTGCTGAAAATTTGTATGCATTGTGATTGTTTCATTGGTGTATGAACATTCTATTGCGATTCCACTACTTACCACTAAGTGACACCTCACTCTATATATTTTGATTACCTAGGTTTTGTGCTTTGCCATATTATATCTTGGATTTCATGAACTCGCTCATCAAATTGTATATTTTTGCGCACAGAAAGCTTAACTCAAAACCTTCAATGTTCGTGGAAGGAATCAAACTCATATCATGTTGCTGGAAGCAAGTGATGCTTCTCATTCACTAAACTAATGTCATAGGGCATGCTTTATTCTAGATTCAGGAATAGCGATAAAACGTCAATTCAGTTGTGATATGTTATTCCAAAGGCCCTAAATGGGATAGTCAGGTGAATGAAGCATGATTTTTGTACCAAGAAATCATCACGAATTTAATTTTTGTCAACATTTTCTCAGTCAAGTCCAGAACAACCCGATAAAAGTTTATCTGTCTATCAAGATTTATCAATGATACCTGCTTATTTTGTTAAAAATTGATGGTTTTATTGAAAACTAACCCGGCCTATTCTCTTTTATTTTTCAACAATCTTCAACTGTTAATCTATAGATCCTATTCTCACCTTAACTCTCCTTATATAGGTGATTAGGTGTGTGAAGTGAAGCAAGAAATATATGGAGGTTTGAAGTGCAAAAAATGTTGGCATTGCAGGTTGGTTAGAATGAGGGAATGGAAATGGTGAAAACAGAGCGTTAATGGAAATATGGTGAAGGGAGTAGATAATGGAGTCACATTCAATTCAGTGGTACAGTTGAGCTCCTTGGATTCTATCCCATGACGGCGGCGCGGCGGAGGAGGGAGAAGCAAGCTAAGGTGGTCGGAGTAATTAAGAAAACCACTTCTACATTGTACATTTTAAACAGTCACAAGCTATTGTAATATTCAATTTTTTTTTCACATGTTTTTCTAACATTCACACCCTGATTCCTGAGACCCTTCTCTCTCTCATCACCATTATCCCATGCATAGACTGCACACTATATTATATATATATATCCACAAACTAACCTTCTCCCAGTTTCTCTTTTCAACAAAAAAAAATAAAAAAAAAAAATACAAAAACTCAGAAGGCAAGATTTTACCTTCTGCACATTTGGATAGTGATTATGAGTTTTCCTCATCACTCAAAAAAATTAATTTAACGAGACATAATTGAACGAAGAAATTAAAGTCCTACATTGGTCCACTATGACCCAAACATAGGACATTATACTCATTGATTCCTGACGTATAGCATTTCGAAGCAATTGACGTATAGAGCCTCCTTACATGTCAAGGCCTCTGGATTTGGATTATATGATTATGTGAATATGTAAATATGTATTGTTTGGTAGTATGTTTGAAAAATTAAAAAAATGTTGAAATTTGAGGATCTTAAATTGAATCAAATTAAATCCGAGCCGAAATCAAACCGTTTCAAACCGAATGATTAAAACCGAACTGAATTCTAATGTTAAACCAAATAGTTTAAATTTTTTAAAACCGAAAAAACGAAATCAAAACCAAATCCAAAAAAAAAAAAAAAAAAAAACGAATCAAAATTCGAAACGCCTACATTGATTAATAGATCCCGACATCAAATCTGGAGTAGTATTAGTTTAGTTTTCAGTTCATTTTTTTAATAAATAAATTATAGTCCGTAACATTCAAAAAAATTATGGTGTAATTACTTTGTCATATATAGCAACCATTTTAGACTAGAAGTAGTTGACTAGAAAGTGGATAAAAAGTCAAGGTCCTTATAATAGTTAGACATATATAATTAAGTTTTAAATTTTCTTAAATAAAGTCAATTATATTATTAAATGAATGATGGTTACATATATGTAAATTTACTTTTCTCGATGAAATTAATAGAGTAAGATAATTTCATCATTTTCTGCACAATTTTTTTGGACGACATAAAAAATAAGTAATATATTATAAGAAAAGTAATATTTGTGCAACAAGTTCAACAAAAAGAAATATTTAACCAGATCTAACTAGTAACCTCTAGTATTAAGAATCATGTTTGACCACTTTACCGTTCGGGACTTTCTACACCATTTTAGTCATGGAATCAAGCATCATGAAAGGTTTCAAATGGTAAAAGATTACATAGCATATGAAAAAAGAAATCAAGAATTATAGACTGAAGAACTCAAGAAAGCAACCTTCTAACAACTATGTTTACTTGATCAAACATTTGTGAAAACAGAGGTAGCAGTACTAGGTTTGTTCTGCGGCCAAGAAACATTAATCTTCCCTTTCTTCTTCTTCTTCATCCACATGAAGATCAATCGAACCGTGTTCCCGAACATCAGCAAACTCATGACACAGCACCAAACCGTGACAGAAATCTGAATCACATTACTCAACTGCGCCCGGTACTGCTTGGGGGTGATGATGACAATGGCGATGCCGTAGGACAGCGCAATCGTGGTGACGGCGAGCCACATGATCACCATCAAACCCCACAGGAAAGGCCGGCGCCGGAAGGGCAGTCCGCTTATCAGAAGCAGAATGGTGCTGAGGGAGGCGACGAAAGCTGTGGTGTTTGTCTTGATGAAATAGCGGTATGCCTTGGCGTGATTATATGCCATCACCGCTTCCCCCGCCTTGTGCGGCTGCGGGGATTCTGAATTCTCCTGCCAGACTCCTCCCGGAGGGTTTACTCCGGCCTGGAAAGCCATGGTGGCGATGAGGGACGCCACCACCATTATGGAATCGCGTTTTCTTGATAACCAGTCTCCGGCGGGGGTTTGGTGGTTGTTGTTGGTGGTGGTGGTTCTGGGTTGGTGATGATGATGAGTGGTGGA
This sequence comes from Ipomoea nil, assembly GCF_001879475.1. Classification (NCBI taxonomy): domain Eukaryota; kingdom Viridiplantae; phylum Streptophyta; class Magnoliopsida; order Solanales; family Convolvulaceae; genus Ipomoea; species Ipomoea nil. The sequence continues at coordinate 2,375,985 of NW_017617471.1, forward strand.
GATTTCCTTGGCTCTTAAGGCTCCGGCGTCTCGGAGCATCTCTCCGATCTCGAAATCGTTTGTGTCTTTCTTCAGGCCTTGTGCTAGAACATCTAATGCTGTGTAGCCATTTTCATTGGTGGAGTTTACAGCTATTTGACTGATGCTTAGCAAATGTTTGATAATCTGCATTTGCAAATATGACTAAATTATTGTTTGAAAATTTTGATGTTTTGGAGATTTGGGCCCTGTTTGGTAAAATGGTTGTTAGCTTGTTAATTAGAGGGTATAAATAGTTAATAACATTAGCTGATTGTAGAAAAATGTTTGGTAAATTAGCTGTTAGCGGATAACTGTTTGGTATAATTTCTTTTTCAAAAAGCTAATTGAAAAAGGTGCTTGGAGTAAACTTTTTGAATTTTAGCCTTTTGAAGTTGCAAAAAGTTATTTAACCAAACATTTATATTGATAGTTTAACTAAATCAAACAATTAATAGTGGTCAAATAAGTCAAAATTGACCTATATGCCAATTTTTTACCAAAAGGGCCTTGATGGGAAGGGAATCAGCGGATCGGGCATACCTCAATTTGTTTGTCGGAAACAGCCAAGTGCAAAATGGTGTTCCCATCAGAATCTGTTGCATTCATAATCTCATCAATAATCTGTCTCTCAACAGTCACCATTAACGTCTTGAGAGCTTCAATCTGATTATGCTTCACACACAGGTGGAGAACTGTTTCCCTGCCGGAGACCGTTCTCTGCTGAACCGCCGCCGGTTGAACTCCCAGCAGCTCTTTCACAGCTTCAACCCGGCCTTTCATGGCGGCAAGGTGGAGGGGATTCCTGCCGTCTCGATCAGAGGCTAAGCACATTTCTGGGTCAGCAGAAAGGAGGAGTTTTACCATCTCCAAATCCCCTCCGACGGACGCCATGTGAAGCGGCGACGATTTTCTTGAATCCAACTCCGCCGCAAGCTTAGGATTCCGGCCAAGAAGTTCCCGGGCGAACTCGACGTGACCTCGCATCACCGCTATATGCAGCGGAGTTTCGTGGAAGCAATTCAGAGTAACTCTGTCGAGAACCAGCTCGTCTTCTTGGATCAACTCACGCAGAGCTCTCACGTCGCCTTTAATGGCGGCTTCATAAACCCTTCTATCCATGTTCATCTCTTTCATCATCTCAAACCACCGAAATTAAACCGGATTACTTTCAATTCCGTTATTACCCCAATATATATATGCTACAAGTCAATGCTTAAAGAAGTAAACTGGTTTTGATTCAGTCGTCTAATTCTTTGCTAAGAAAGAACATCGTTAGTACCTATGAATGCTGGGGATAATTCGAAGAAGGTGCAGTGCAGTGAGAACACGCCTTGGAGTCATCACTAACCCATATAAACGTCACCACATTTTACTATTTATACGCGGACAACCTTAATTTATGTGAGTTCTTTCTTTTCTTTTGTGAACTCCACCTGAGAGAATGGATAAAAGTATCTATGAGGTTTTTGTATTATAGCGTTTTGTTCAACTTAATCTTTATACTTTTATTTTGTTCAATTTAGTCTCTATATTTTCAAAAGTTGTGCAATTAAAGACAATAGTTAACGGTGTTGATGTGATATAAACCCAACGGGCTTGAGGCCCAAGAGAGGAGAAAGAATGGGCCAAGGATCAGGCTTGCCGTAATGGGCCCAAAAGAGATTAGAGGAAATCTACGTTGTGGGTCGTGGGCAGGCCCAGAGGAGAGTGCAGTCGAGTCCAGGGAGTCGGCATTGGGACGTTATGCCATGGAACCGTGTTCACCATTCATGGTGAACACGGTTCTAACAGTGTTAGTACACCGTTATCTTTTTTTTTTTTTATATAATTAATTGCGTGACTTTTCTTCTTTATTTTCACATTTTGCGGTTTCACTTTAATTTGAGGTGAACAAAGATTTCGGACATTCATAAATTATGAATTCATGCCTGCACATTCACTTTGGAACTATGCCTACACATTCCCGTCCGAGATCACGGACATTCATAAATTATGAATCCATGGCTGCACATTCACTTTGGAACCATGCCTACACATTCCTGTCCGAAATCACGGACATTCATAAATTATGAATCCATGGCTGCACATTCACTTTGGAACCATGTCTACACATTCACTTTGGAACCATGAGATTATGAATTTTCTGTTATAAGATTATGAATTTTCTGTTATGAGATTATGAATTTTCAGTTATGAGATTATGAATTTTCTGTTATGCGATTATGAATTTTCTGTTATGAGATTATGAATTTTCATTACATTCATAATTTCGGACATTCATAAATTATGAATTCATGTCTGCACATTCATTTTGGAACCATGCCTACATATTCACGTCCGAAATCACGGACATTCATAAATTATGAATCCATGCCTGCACATTCACTTTGGAACCATGCCTACACATTCACTTTGGAACCATGAGATTATGAATTTTCTGTTATAAGATTATGAATTTTCAGTTGTGAGATTATGAATTTTCTGTTATGCGATTATGAATTTTCTGTTATGAGATTATGAACTTTCATAAAATTCATAATCTCATAACAGAAAATTCATAATTTGATCAAATGCGCGCCGTTAACTCCACATCCGCGAATTTTTTTTTTTTTTGCCTAAAAACGACGTCGTTTTGCCTTGTGTTCACCATTCTCGGTGAACACGATTCCATGGCATAATTTGCGGTCGGCATTGACAAGAGTCGGCCAGCAAATGACCGTTGCCCTTTAAAGAACGCCTTTAATACGAAGTCAATTCAGCAGTTGGGAAGTTCGATAACGACGACCAACGGCCCTTAGCTTTGATAAGCCCTCATTATTTCACATTTAAGTTGTATTTAAATTAGCAAGAGGTGGCCACCTATAAATAGGCCCCTTGGAGAATGTAGAAGCAAGTTTTTTTGGAACCATAATCGTCATCGGAAAATTCCTTCAAAGTCGCAAACAAGAATAGTGAAGTTCCCAGTTATCTAGTTCCTGTATTTTATTTACCGGTGAATCCACCAACCAACGGTCGTGTTGGACCCCTCCTTGGGTCCAAAAGTCCTAAAACCAACAGGTGTTAATATTATCGTTAACTTATGTTACGTGGTGCTGACGATATTTATATTCCTAATTATATATTACTTTATAAATATTAAAAATTAATTATTTTTACCATTAATATATTAAATTAGTATGTCCAAAATAAATAATTACTACTATGTTCCTAATAAGATTTAGACAATTGTCAATAGTTTCACCACCTTTTTAAAGTAGAGGGACTAAATTGAATAGAATAAATGTATAAGGACTAAATTGAAGAAAATACGATTGTACAATAAGTTCATAGGTACTTTGACTGAGAGAATGTTGACTAAAATTAAATTTTTAATCAAAGATAAATTTCTAATTCTCAAAATTTATAGTGGTTATTGAAATATCTATTTGATGAAAAGATTAATATTTATCATCAATTTATCAACATTACGTGTAACTCTCACACCAACTAACCAGAAATATAACTTATATAAAATAGAAAATGTTTTGGATAATCATTTGCAAGTTTAGAACATTCAAGGTTGCCCATTATTTTCCGCAGCCTTCTTCTTCCCGTCTAACTCCTTCATCGTTGACCTCCACCGGAAAAAAGTTCCGAACAGAGACTCCGTCTCTTCCAGCGTTCTCCCCTGCGTTTCCGGCATCAAGGTGAAGAAGAAAACCCAAGCGATGACTGAAACCCCAGAGTACATGAAGAAAGCCCCGCCGATCGTAATGGCTTTATACAGCGATATAAACGACATTAACAAGCTCCCGCTCACCGCACGATTCACCGCCACCCCGATCGCGCAGCCCTGCGCCCGCAGCCGCAGCGGGAAAACCTCCGAGCAGTACACCCACGGGATTGGCCCCAATCCGATGGAGAAGAAGGCTACGCACAGTAACGACATGATAATGCACCACGCGATCGCCCACGGCAGCTTCTCCGCTGTGTGGTCGATTATTGTCAGCCCCGTCGCCAGCCCCAACATCGATGCTATGAGTCCTGCGGGCACAAACATGTAATAAATTTATAAGAGTATATGTTAGACTGTTGAAGATATAATCATTAATGTGCAATCTAAATGATAAGCGACTATAGTCATGTGTTGCTTGGAACCCGATGCAAATGTGTTAAGCATTTGCAATTCAAGTATCAGCTTAGACTTTTAGTTGAGATGAAGCATGCTTTAATTTAATTAATGGATTGAATTCGGTCTTTTTAGAATAACTAACCGCCAACGCTGGTGAGAAGCAACACGCGCCGCCCGACTCTGTCGAGAAGAAAAGTGGCGACTAAACAGAAGATGGTCTTGGAGAATCCGACGCCCATGCTGGCGAGCAGCTTATCCCTGTCGGTTTCTATGCCGGCCTTCTGGAATATTCTGGGACTGTACATAACCACCGCGTCGATGGCGCTCAGCTGCTGAAACAAATGGATGCCGACGCCGGTCAACAGAATGTGGCGGACCTTGGGCGTCGGCCGGAGGAACAGCTCCCTCCACACGCCCTTGCCGCCGCCGGATTCCTTCTTGACTTCTATGACGTCATCCTCGTAGTCCTCCGGTATCCCCGCCGCTTCTTTGATGTCTGCTAGCCTCCGCCGCGATTCTTCCATGGAATCCGAAGTTTTGTCCAGAACCTTCTTCGCCTCGCCGAGTTTTCCCTGCATCACCAGCCAACGAGGTGACTCCGGCATGGCGAGGACGCCGAGGGCCAATATGGCCGACGGAATCACCCCGATTCCCATCATTAATCGCCATCCCAGATTCAATGGAAGCTTCGCAAATGAATAATTTGCAACGAATCCAAGTAAAACACCTGTCCATATTATTGTCCAAAAATTTGAATTAATATAACACACAAATACTTATTAAAATCTATGGCATAATATTAATATATTAACTATGAATAAAACCTAAGCTGGTCATGATAATTTTCCTTTAAAAAAATGATAATTGTATAGTGTTGTAATAAATAAGTCACGATTGCACTACTAAACAAAGTAACAAAAAAGTTATAGGAGTGAGCACGATAAAGATGACACAACTGAAGAAGGAAAAGATATTGTCGTTTAGCACTTTAGCAGCCATCATATGTATGTAGAGTATCAACAACAACTTTTTTTTTTTTTTTTTGGGAAACAGTATCAAGAACAAAATTAAATCACATTTTGGGGAATATTTTAAAAAAATAAGCATCTATCGTCCAAACCCTATCTTACCTATATTCGAGAATAAGATACAATCACACAAATTAATAAGGAATATACCCCAGGCTACGATGCTCTTCATATATACCCAAGGTTTAATCAGGTATAAGTTGTCTCAAGATCTGAATTATTTTTTGACCTGAATCGACCAGAGTGTGGCATTTGACCGACCCTAGCCGCTAGTTAATTAACTCGTTGCCCTAATAAGTTGTTGCCTTATTCTTGTTGCGCTCGGGTTCGACATGGATAGATGCTCATCCCAAACCCCCGAGCATGATTACTCAACGAATCATGCAAGCAATTAACTAGACAGAAACATTCTTACACGTGATTGGTCCTCTTTAATCAACCGGATTATCGAATGCATGGAGGACCCACGGTGTATACATGCCGACCTCTCGGCATGTGTCCTATGAATTCTTATAAATACCCCACGACGCAATGATAAGGAAAACTAGGTGGCTACTTCTCTATAACCCTATTTAGCTCGGAAACCTCCGGCCTCACCCTTAATTATGAACTTAATCTCTTGAACCAACAAGTAGACTTCTCAAGGACCTAAGCCCGATCCAATCTTCTATAAGGCGGTATTTTATCACATCACAAATATTGCATTTAATATTGTATATGAGTAAATTGTTTTATACGGAGTATATATTAGAACGTGCAGGCTAAAGTTCAAAATAAAAGTCAATGTTGGATGTCACTTACACAAGATTACAAGTTAAAGATAAAATAAAATAAAAGGAATACCACGTACCGATACTTAGCTTTTCGATGCGTAAATTAAAGAAGTGGATCGGATCATAATTCTTATAAATTTTCTACTTTCTCTAATAAATTCATACTTATACGATACGAAAGTTTACTTATCATTTTCAAGAAGAATATTAGGAAATAGAGCAAAGGGTAGAAGTGTAAAACCTTGAAGAACCACCACCACACAAAAAGAAAACGTACCAAAGTTGATAAACACTTCCGGGAAAGAAGTGAGGAAGCCACGGATAGATTCCGGCGCCACCTCGGCGGAGTACACCGGAGCAATCATCAGGGCGTAGCCGACGCCGATTCCGGCCACGAAGCGGCCCACCATGAGGAAAGCGTAGTTGGTGGCGAAGCCCATCAACACCGCTCCGACGAAGAACACGCACCCCGCCACCACGATGGTGTACCGGCGGCCTATCAAGTCCGACGTCCTCCCCGCCACGGCGGAGCCGACGAGCGAGTATATGTTGATTGTTCCGATCAGGAACTCGACTTGGACGTCGGAGATTCCGAGATCTTGCTTGATGTAAATCGACGCGCCACTCATCACTCCCGTATCTGCACGTAAATAAATATCCATGCATATACATACATATATCATATCATGTAGTTTTTAACTTTTTATATTAACAAATCCGAAACAAAAAAAGAATTTAAAATAATAATTCTCACCATAGCCAAGTAAAATAGAAGTCATGGAAGCTAAGAGAGAGCAGGCCAGGGCGTATTTGTTCCGTTTTGGTTTCTTTGGAGGGCCGAGATCCGCCGGCAACAATGATGTGGCCGGCGGAGGTTTGGCGGAGTGAGAAGCCATGAGAAGATTGACAACAATTATTGGAAGCTTATAGGACTATAAGTAAAGTTTGGAAAAAATAAAATGAAGAATATTTTTAACTCGTAATCACTATTTAAAGATGTGAGCAATCAACAAGGCATTAGATTCCAAATGAATTTTCATAAGTTCAAACTCGAATGGTAAGGCTTAAATTCTTAATGCTGAAAAAGTTTGAGAAAGTATAGAAGGTATGTTACCTTGTAAAGAACCATGAATATGATATAAAATAGATAAATTGTAATAAAGATAATTATGTATAATAAGTTTAACAAAAGAAATATTGTTAAAATTTATATTTATAATTTTTAAATACGAGAATTATGAATTATGTTGTAATTATTTTTTTGGGGGGAGAAATGAAGAATTTTTTGTGTGAGAGAGTGAGAGACGCAAGTGTTGACTAGAGGTCTTTTGATTTCACGTGGTGTGTTTGTGCAATTGTGCTAAAGAGAAGGACATCCATGCCCATACCTACCATCTTTCACAAATAAATATTCCATAAAGTTGTCCAAAAAGAATCTTAAAAGATACTCAAAAATATTTTGAATGTTATATACAAAAATTATACGGAGTATTACCTAAATTAAATTTGAGGGAACTTAATATGTTATTGATTCAGATATTTTTATTTAGAAAGTGAGTATTATCAAATAAATTGATTAAATAAAAAAAAAGATAATGAAAACAAAAACAAAAAATTAAATAGAAAATAAAGGACAAAAAAGTGAAGTAAATAGGCCCCTAGAGTTTTTATTAGTTGGAAATAACCCTTTTGATCAAGACAACTTAAGAATTTTTTTTTGAAAGTCAAAAGCATCAGAATGCATTAATCAAACGCAGGGACTACAAAAGGAGGATTATCTCTCCAAACAGAGCGTGTGAAAACGGCACTTACATCCTTAGCGAGGGCATGAGCCGCCCCGTTGGTGTCTCTACTAGTATAACTAACCGTAGTACCAGACATAGAAACTAATAACTATAAACAAGAGTGTAAAACTAGACCAACATAAGACCGAAAATAGGATGAATTGCTAAGACTTGAGACCAAAACTAAGCAATCTGAGTAGATTCTGACGCTTGTGAAGCCGTTATCCTTGAGCCATGAAAGAGCTTCGCACAATGCCATTGCTTTTGCCAACGGAGGGTCGTAGAGGATTTAAAATACTCCGTATTATTTATTGTTGTTTTTGACATTTAGTTAAAAGTGGTTGATAATACGACCACTAACAATGATTGTCAAAAAATTTAGACAATTAAGCCAACCAAGAAAACAAGCAATTCAATGGAGCCACAATGGAAGGTTGGACTTCCATTTGGAAGGTTGTAAGTTCGAGCCTCAATGGAGGCGTTATTAGCTCTTTGTGTTTCAGTAGGTTGAGAAAGTATATGAACAGATACTACAATGTAATAGAGCTAGTAGCATTCAAAAAAAGAAAACAAGCAATTGGCATCAATTTTCAACCACCCGGTTAAAACTAGAGATTTTGATGTGTAAAAAATTCTCAAACATTCTGTTCAGCACAAGATATTTTTATTTTTTTCAGAAAAAAAAAAATAGAGAGCGCGTTTTGAAATACAAAAAGTAGAGAATGGAGAATTTTTTTTAAAAGGAATAATGGAAAATGAAAGAAGGGAAAATTGGAGACATGAAAAAAAAAAAAAAAAAAAAAAGTAAATGCAGCCCCATATTACAAAATAGTATTTATAGGCAAACAATTTTATCAATCCAAAAAAATCTTTTTTTTTTTTTTTGTATTTAATAAAATAATATCTCTACAAAAAAAGAGAAGATACAATTGAGAATATAATTTTCCTAATCAATTACAATCAATATAACATTTTAGAAACTAATTGATACTACTCAAAAAGATCTGAGCCATCAAAATGGTAAGCTTTTTTGGAATATGCATGCAATTTAATTTTGTATAGATATCAAAATAAGCATAATTAATATTTATAACTATCCAATTAACCAATCTTCCTTATACAATTTTCTATCTATTCTCTCCTTTTCCTTTTTGTCGAGCTATAACTTTTTTTAAAAAGTACAATCTGCATAAATAATTAATATGCTAAGAGATAGCTAGCCAGATAAGCATATAGAGGAAAAAAAAAAACTTATATACAATGGATAATTATTTTCATAAAGTATTAGTTTGAGAAGGGTGGTCTAATGGGTGGAACATGTTTATCATATACTTTCCGTCATCATATCGCATATAGGTCTTTCTAATACAATTTTTCTATTTTTTGTGAGTTTGTGTGTAATATGTAAGAACGAGATTCAAACCCTTAGTAAGTGGTTCAGTGTTTTGATAAAATCAAGGAGGCTCGAACTCAAATCAACTACCAATTTTAGGTATAATGTATAAAGCTAGATTTTTTTTTGAAAAAATGTATAAAGCTAGATAATTGCATTTATAATACGAAAAATGTTATTTCCTATTTGATGGAAATGACCCATTTTTCAGAATATTGTGTCCATTTTCTAAATATTTGTTTAATTATATTGAATCCTGATATATATTGAATGATATGATGCAAAAATAAATATGGAAAGTGTTTCTTTTTTTTTTTTTTGGGAAGTAGATTTTATATATATATATTTAACGTGACTAAATCAATTATTAAAATATTTTCAAAAAAAATCAATTATTAAAATCTTTCATATTTATTTGAGACAAATCAAATTAATAAGGAGAATCATTTAAGATAAAATTATATATTATTTTGGGATTTAAAATATTAATTATTGTTGTTTTTGACATTTAGTTAAAAGTGGTCGGTAATATGACTACTAACAATGGTTATAAAAAATTTAGACAATTAAGCCAACCAAGAAAACAAGCAATTGGTAACCATTTTCAACTACTCGGTGGTTAAAAAAACAAACAAAAAAGAAAATAGTCATATATATGTATGTCCAAAAATTAATGAAAATGATATATAGATCCTGAGGGGCCAAAGCCCCAATAGATCCTTCTCGTAGCTACACTTCTAGTATCTTTATCAAATAGAGTAATAATTCTTTCAAGTGGACGGTCCAAAATCACAGTGCCCCAGTCGTTGGTTTGAACCAAGTTCGCCAAGTAACCTGCCATTGATTGCCTTAACGGACGACATGCATGAAAGATGTCAATATTTCTTATTTGTCTCATGAGAGATATGCAGTCCATAATCAATGTATCCACTTCTGACCTTGCATCTATATCACCCTTGATAGCATGAACCATCGCTTCAGAGTCGATCTCAACCAAAATCCGCACATCAATATGATTTTATTGTTAGAGGAAAAAGTAGAGAATACATATTATATGACCTATTTTTTTTCCCGTAATGAATTAGCCGAAATCATAAACTTGCAACTAATGAAATCAAAAAAGTCAAACAGATCAATGATTAACATAACTTATTATTTAAACTATAAGAGCAATCAAACCTTAAGATAAGTACATAGGCTCCCTAGACATAATACATCTAATGTCTCACATAGATTTTGTTGATAATTAGATAAAATCTATGTTGGGAGACCATTATATTACCTCCGAAATGATAAATAATTCGGAGTTCCACACGTGGCATAGCGGTCCACTAATTAACATACAATATATTATTTAAGCAACATATATATATATATATATATATATATATATATATATATATATATATATATATATATATATATATATGTAAGTATATATGGTACGTAGAAAAGTCCACGCATGCAATGCATTCTCCAAACTATGCCTCGCCGTTAAGTTCGCCGTTTTCTGCAGCTTTCTTCCCCTCCAGCTCTCTCAGGGTGGACCGCCACCGGAAAAAAGTTCCGAACAGAGCCTCCGTGTCTTCCAGCGTTCTGCCCTGAGTTTCCGGGAGCAAGGCGAAGAAGTATAGCCAAGCTATGGCGGACAAGCCGGCGTAGAGGAAGAAAGCGCCGCCGATGGTGATGGCTTTGTAGAGGGAGATGAAGGACATTAGTACACTGCCGCTTAGAAGGCGGTTGAGCGCCACCGCGATGGCGCAGCCCTGGGCGCGGAGGCGGAGGGGGAAAACCTCGGAGCTGTACACCCACGGGATGGGGCCGAGGCCGATGGAGAAGAAGGCGACGCAGGCGAGCGCCATGACAACGCACCACGCGACGGCCCACGGCAGCTGTTCCGTCGTCCGGTCGACGACGGTTAAGCCGGCGGCCAAACACAGGAGCGAAACCACCACGCCGCCGACGCTCGTCAGGAGCAAAACTCGCCGGCCGACTCTGTCCAGCAGAAAAGTGGCGACCAGACAGAAAATCATCTTCGAGAATCCGACGCCGATGCTGGCCAGAAGCTGCTGCTTTTCCGTCTCGATTCCGGCGTTCTCGAATATCTTCGGACTGTACATAACCACCGCGTCCACCGCGCTCGTCTGCTGGAAAAAATGAATCCCGACGCCGGCCAACAGAATGTGCAGGATTTTCGGGGTCGGATGGACGAAAAGCTCCTTCCAAACCCCCTTGCCGCCGCTCATCTCCTTCTTGATTTCCACGACGTCGTCTTTGCAGTCCGCCGGAATGCCCGCCGCTTCTTTAATATCCGCTAATCTCTGCTGGGATTCTTCCATGGAATCAGAAGTTTTGTCCAAAACTTTCTTGGCGTCTCGGAGGCGGCCCTGCATCACCAGCCACCGCGGCGACTCCGGCATGGAGAGAACGCCGACCGCTAGTATGGCCGCCGGAACCAAACCTACTCCCAACATCAATCGCCATCCCAAGTGTAATGGAAGCCTTGCAAATGAGTAATTTGCAACAAATCCAAGTAAAACACCTGTAAATTAAATATTCACCAATTTTCAAAATACAAAAATTATAATAAATTGATAATGAAAATAAATTTTGTGATTTTTAAAATTAATTTAGTATCAAATCAATCAATTTACAAACATAAATATAGAATTATATAGGATGATCAATAAACGCCGGAGAAGTAAACTAATTTAAGCCGTCTATTTAGGAGGAATATATATATATATATATATATATATATATATATATATATATATATATATATATATATATATATGAGTAAATATCTAAAATGGTCCCTCGACTATAGCTAAATTCACAAATTGGTCATCGACTTTAAATTTCAACCAATTAAGTCCTTAACTTTGCAATTTTGACATGATTTGGTCCTCCATCTATTTGACGTTTGTTGACCGCGATCTTTGAGGATATATATGTAGTTTCACGTGCAAAGCTCAAGAGAACGCTCTTGGAGGTGACATCGTTGTTTCGAAGGGGGAAGTGCTTCTCCGCTTACTGCTTGGGGATCACGAGCCGGTTCAGCTTAGAGAACGTTCTTGGAGGTGACAGCGCTGTTTTGAAGGGGGGAAGTGCTTCTCCGCTTGATGCTTAGGGATCCCGAGCTAGTTCAGCTTGCCTACATCGCTTGGAGTCACGGCTTTCTCGAAGAGCCACTCTAGGGACTTCGGCGATCTATCAATCAAAAGCTATAATCTCTCCGGCATGGGATGCAGCGCCCACAGTGGATTCAAATGTAACAGTGCGGTCTATAAATGCAACCGGAACCTTAAAAAACTGACGATGGACCATGAAATTACATATATATCCTAAAAAAGTGCAGTCAACAAACGGTCAAATAGACAAAGGATCAAATTGTGTTAAAATTGCAAAGTTAAGGACTTAATTGGTTGAAATTAAAAGTCGAGGACCAATTTGTGAATTTGGCTATAGTCGAGGGACCATTTTGGGTATTTACTCTCTCTCTCTCTCTCTCTATATATATATATATATATATATATATATATATATATATATATATATATATATATATATATATAGAGAGAGAGAGAGAGATTCGCACTGGTTCGCACTCCTATGTGAATACGCACCCAAGAGAAATGTGAATGCATGCTAGCCATCCACGTGTCCAGATCAACGAATTAGATATAATTTTAAAAGACGCGTTGACATTTCCTTAAATAACTCAAACTTGGTGCATGTATAAGAAGAATGTAAATGTGTTATAAGTGCAAGTAGTTGGTGCACATTTGCAAGTAAAAAGTACAGGCAAATTCACTTAGAAGTGCACCTACTTTCACATATAAATGCAAGTAATTTTTACCTTGTTAACATTCGTGCACCTAGGTACAACTATTTATTGCTATAGATGCACCTAGTTATAACGTCAATGCACTTAGTATTGATGTTTAATGTAAATTTTACTTGCACATATAATACATTTTACATGTATTTGTAATACATTTTACTTGAATGTAATTTTGTCTTGATCGGGTGCACCTACTTTCACCTAAAAGTGCACATATTTTCACGGGTATGTAATTTTGCCTTGTTAACATTCATTGATTAGGGTGCACTTACTTTCACCCAATTATAACTATAAGTGCACCTAGATCTGAACACTGTTGAGTTATTCGCATTTCGCTCCTGGGCGCGGCATTCGCACCTGAACCGCAACTCTATATATATATATATATATATATATATATATATATATATATATATGTGTGTGTGTGTGTGTGTGCGCGCGCGTGTGTGTTTACTTATTTAGATTCATTTTGAAATGGAATCATTGGGGAAATTCTTTAAGAATAAGGAATATTATTTATATTTTTGGATAAAATTATTTAGAAAATCAAAAGGACCAGTAAAACGTACCAAAATTGATGAATACTTCAGGGAAGGAAGTGAGGAAGCCGCGGATGGAGGCGGGCGCCACCTCGGCGGTGTACACCGGAGCGATCATCAGGGCGTATCCGACGCCGATTCCGGCGACAAAGCGACCCACCATAAGGAAAGAGAAGCCGGTGGCGAAGCCCATCAAGAGTGCGCCGACAAAGAAAATGCCACCCGCCAAGACTATGGTGTAGCGGCGGCCGATCCAGTCGGAAGTCCGCCCCGCCACGGCGGATCCGACGAGCGAGTATATGTTGATAGTTCCAATCAGCAGCTCCACCTGCACGTCGGAGACCTGCAGATCCTTCTTTATATAAATTGATGCTCCACTCATCACTCCTATGTCTACATTTCGGAATTACATTCATGAGAATATATATATATATATATATATATATATATATATATATATATATATATAATCACCAATTTAATAACAACAAATTATACCAAAAAATTTGGAGTTACCAATTACCATAGCCAAGTAAAACGGAAGTCATGGAGGCCAACATGGAGCAGGCTAAGGCATATTTGTTCCGTTTTGGTTTCTTGGGAGGGTCTTCGTGGACCGCCGCAAGGAGTGGTGGACTGGCCAGAGGATGGCCGGAGTGAAGTCCGGCGGATTTCCGGTCAGCCATGGTCGGAATCCAGCGCGTAAACAGGTCAAAGAAGAAGATGATGAAATGAGATTCAGATGAAATTGGCAGATTCGATGCAATATATGTTTTTATATATATTGGCTTAAAGGGCCATGAATGCAAGAAACGTTTGGAAAAGTGAAGGGGATCGGATGATGATTTTGAAGAGGTTGGTGTGCTTGTAGTAGTACTATATTATGGAGAAGAATAGTATATATATGCGTTCCACCAAGAAAAAAAAAAGTACTCCGTATATATTTGCGTGTATGTGTTTTTGTGTGTATATATAGTACTATTACAAGCACACCAACATATCATTTATATAATAAAGTTATATGGTTTGGTAAATAATTAATGTTACAATTAATACCACAACATCTTTTTTCAAAAAAAAACACATAACATTTAAAAAATAAAATAGCTATATATTATATAATCATATAAAAATGTGTTCAATTATAGTTTAAATTTACACATACAAAATTTGAAATTTGCTTTCCAAATGTAATTATCTTAGTTATTATTCGTACCAGGATTATGTGGTCTAATGGTACCCAAGTTGGACTTCCATTTGAAAGGTTGTGAGTTTGAGTCTCAGTAGGTTGAGAAAGTATACGAACAGATACTACAATGTAATAGAGCCAGTAGCATTCAAAAAAAAAAAAAATCTTAGTTATTATTCGTATTGTGAAAATTATAATATGTATGAAATACAATTAAGAATAAATCAATGTAATTATGTAAATTATCTCTATAAGTTTATTTGCATATGCACACAATTAGAGATTATATTAATCATACAAAATTATAATTATAATTTTAATTGTAATTTTGTATTCTATAAAAATAATAAATACTTGACCAATGAAAGCTCAAAAATATTATTATATTAAATAATTTAAAATATTTTAGTTTTTCTATTTTTCATTTATATTTATAATAACATAATTTTTTCCCGTGCATCGCGCGGGTGAATTACTAGTTATATATATATATATATATATATATATATATATATATATATATATATATTTTAATTGTTAGTCAATTATACTAATATATGTGCCGTGCATGTTACAAAATAGTGTTAATGAATTATGAAGTTTGATGGGAAAATTTTTTTATCAATCCAACAAAAAAAAAAAATCTTTTTTATTGTATTTAATAAAATTATATATCTACAAAGGCCTTGTGGTCGAGCCACATAGCTGTGACTTCTCAAATGAGAGGTATCAGGTTCGAATCCTGGTGTGGGACATTAACTCTGTGTGCTTCAATAGGTTGAGAAAATATGTATGAACATATACTACATTGTAATAGAATCAGTAGTATTCAAAAAAAAAAAAATTAAAATTATATATCTACAAAAAGAGAAGATAGAATTGGGAATATACTAATTGATACTAAAAAAGTTCTGAGCCATCAAAATGTTAACCTTTTTGGAATATGCATGCAATTTAATTTTGTATAGATATCAAAATCAGCATAATTAATATTTATAACTATCCAATTAACCATTTTCCTTATACAATTTTCTATTCTCTCCTTTTCTTTTCTTTTTTTTTTTTCGAGCTATAACTTTAAAAAAAAAAAAGTACAATATGCATAAATAATTAATTAATATGCTAAGAGATAGCTAACCAGATAAGGAGAGAGAGAGTGTGTGTGAAAAAAAAAAAAAAAAAAAACTTATTCACAATGGGTACGGTAATTATTTTCATCATAAAGTATTAGTTTGTCCGAGAACGGGTGGTCCAATGAGTGAAACATGATTCTCATATTCTTTCAGTCATCGCATATAGGGTCTTTCTAGTACTGTTTTCTTCTTTTTGTGAGTTTGCGCGTATTACGTAAGAGCGAAATTCACACCCTTAGTAAGTGGTTGAGTGTTTCCCTCGTCATCCGAAAAAAAAATATTATTTTCTTCACTTGAATTATTTATACCTCATAATATTCACATTCAAATTTGACAATAAAATTCTTTACAACACTATCCTTTTAGACTGCAAATTCCTCATGGATCGGTTCAGCTCGTGTGTTCTCATACACACGCTCCGGGAAGGAAATCGCTGTGCGAATTTCATGACTAACCTGGGTCAAAGTGGATGCTAGGGAGCCACAATGTTTGGACACCCGCCATATGACATTAAAAACATTCTGGAGATGGATGCTCGCGGTGTTTTCACTTGAAGAATCTTCTAATCTTTTCTGGGGCCTTCGGTCCCTCCTTTTCACCAAAATAAAAAATAAAAAATTATATTGAATCCTGATATATACTGAATGATATGATGCAAAAATAAAAATAAATATGGAAAGTGTTGCTTATTTATTGGAAAGTAGATGTTATATATATATATATATATATATATATATATTGAATGCCACTAGCTCTATTACATTGTAGTATCTGTTACACAAAGAGGGAGATAATAACACTTCTACTGAGGCTCGAACTTACAATCTTCCAAATGAAAGTCCAACCTGGGTACCATTAGACCACATAGTAACTAAATCAATTATTAAAATCTTTCATATTTATATGAGATAATAAATCAAATTAATAAGAAGAATCCTTTGAGATAAAATTATATATTATATATTATAATAATATTATCCTATAAACATATTTCACCTCCTTACGAAGTGCACTAAGGTACAAGAAAAAAATAAATTTATGAATGAAAAATTCGTAGGTAAATTACTGTTTGAACATGGGACGATGAATGTCGTCGTGACACATCTCCAATGTACAAAGATGTTATCATAATGCACTCACATGATTGTAGACCCTCAGCTCCACTCATTTTTGTTGTGCATTTATATATGGTTTAATTTATGGGTCACAGACTAACACTCTCGAACTCTTATGTTCTCTAACATTTTACTTATTCATATTTTGCCGATAACATAATTTATGTTGTCACTATTTAAATGTGTCTTAAGTGAAACTGACTTTATGATCTTAGTCGACAAAAAATCACATTAAATTAAAATTAATTTTGATTGCTCATAATTAATTGACCGACTTAAATCATAAAGATCAATATTAAACAGCTCCACCAAAAATATAATCGAACTTAGAATTTTGTGAGTATCAAACCAAATTGGTGATGATCTCCATACTTGTTAGTTGTTATACTTACCGTACAACTAGGGGTGTGTTTGGTTGGTGGATTTTGCCCATAGGAATGAGTATGAACGTAATTGTTGTTGTTTGGTTGATAGGTTTTTAGAACACTACTATGTGTTTCGAATACTCCATCAATTGAAAAACCCATACCCAAATATAATAAGGGTTTTATTCCCTTATTCATTTTCAAGCACTCTTATTAGTAACCATTCTCATTCTACCCTACTACCAAACATGTTAAATACTTTCACCAAAACCCATTACTATTACCAAGTATTTGATACGCATTTCGATTCTGATTCCTATGTGCGAACCAAACACACCCTAGGTATTGAGTCAAAGAGTCTAGCTAGGTTGTACGAGTCCTTGTTCCAAGTTGCTTATTATTATATTTTAGTGGTCCCATTATTACGTAGTTCATATGAACTTAGGTATATACTATATGTACGTGTTTATTATATAGTTTAAATTGCTTTATGCAAATTTGACAATGTTGTCTGACTTTTTTTATTATATTCATTAATGAGTGGTTAAGTGTAATACTATACGAGTTACTGTTGAATTGTTTATACTTTTGGTTGAATCTCCCACCTCAAGGACTTTATACACTTTGACCTGACAGAATATTTGAGGGGATGTAAATTACAATGATTCAATAGCTCAGCAGTCAGGGCTAAATGCATGTACGCACAAGGGAGTTACTTATTTTGGACATAATAATTTTCACACTACCGACGTCAAGGTTCGAACCTTGGTCTCTTCTCCTAACTACTGCCTAGTTAATTAAGTCCATATGGACTTGAATTGTTTATACTTAGCAATGGTGTTGGATTGGGGGTATCTTTAGTGTGCTTTAATAAGTGTGTGTCCTATAAAAGTGTACATATTATAATTTAATATAATTAAATTGCTCTATGCAAAAATTTTTTGGTCAAATCATAAAGTATCCTGAGTAGACCCTAACTGTAGGAGGCTCCTTTAAATTTGTACCGTACTCAAAATAATCCACATTCACATCGGATCGATCCAATTAAAGAGCAAAGTAGTGGCTAGATTGATTGCTCTATGCAAATTTGACAATGTTGGTAGACTTTAAATAAGATTCATTAATAAGGATAGTACTAGTCTACTACACATGTTATTATTGAATTTTTTTGGAGTGATGAGAGAAATTCGTAGTCACCATATATACACTGAGTAAATTAAATATCGTCATGTGACCTTAACTAATCGGTAAAGGGTAACGAGGAGATAAACCAACCTAGTTTATTTATAGCTGATGGGTTCAAACTAAAAAGACCAATATGCCGCTTCCATTGAAAATCAAAACTAAATTTTTATGATTATCAAACCAATAACGATCTAACCAACTTGATTAAGATTGTCCTGTTATTGTTTAACACTTATGTTTGGTAGTGATGTTGGATTGGGGTTTTTTATTGTACTTTAGCAAGTACACTAGTCCTTGAACTTTTCGACACGTCGCAGACAGTGGCATCGATCTTTAACCTAGATCGAACAGCCAACGTACAGCTCCTCGTACCTTAGTGACATGAAGGTCCTGGTTGTGGACCGTATACACTAAACAAGGCAATTTATATTGTGGATCAAGGTCAGCACTGTATTGTAAACTATGATTTAATACACATAATTTGATTTTATAATGTACGAAATTCATATTTATAATGCATAATAGATCCTGGTCCAAGATATAATGATTGTGAAATTGAGACTTGAACTTTAGAACACGTCGCATGGCTAGCTTCTCACCACAAAATACGGTACGACTAATGTGAGTTACGTGACCATCAATCATTTTATAAGGAGTAATTGCTTTTGACAAATCAAAACGATGCCTTGAGTGTGGAATGAAATGATCGATTTAGTCAATTTTATCACGAATTTATATAAACATAATTAGCTTCGTCAAAATGATAATTGCCTAATTACATTGTTACAACTTTGACCTCAAGTAAAAATGATCTATTGACTTTCTTGGTTTGAATTAATCAGCTATCGTAATCTAGGCCAGGTTACCTTATTGTGGTCATTTGCTGATTAAGGTTACCTCGTACACACATTCGGATAATGACTGTGAATTTGTTTCGTCACTAAATCAGACTCGTTGCACAGGTGTGATACCCTCAGGTAATGGCTGCAGATTTCCTTCGTGACCCGAAAACAACAACCACCAAGGAAAGATCATCATCAGGGAGGACATGGCTGCCTACATTAATTGTCATTTGTATTGAGGTTTGCGCACGAAGTCATATAATGTCTTTAATTACAATTCAATTCAATCGTTAAGTGTCGTTTTCTAGTTTGGTTGAGTATTTGCCGTATGTGGTTGTCAAATTGCTATCGAAATAAACAAGTGTAGTCCGAGAAATATTGTGGTTCAATTCAAAGAAATATTATTGTTGCTAAAAGGATAGGTATATACTACAATGTGGAGTTTTCAACGTGCAGGATAGTGACAATAATAATAGATGGCAAGTTTTCAATATCATCCCAATGGTTTTCATCATCTTCTAATAGTAGATTATATTGGAGCGACATTTCTATATTTCATGTAGTTGTCGTGTTATTTTATTCTCTAGTATTAAAATAAATAAATAAATAAAACCACTTATAATATGTCATTTTAAACATATTAAAACGTATAATTAAATTGGCAAACAATAATGGTTGAACTAAATGAACACTGAGCAAAACAGCTAAAGGACTGGTACCGTTGATTGATTCATTGATCTTGTATATATGTGCATTCATTAAATATATTAGAACCATTTTAAAATAATAATAATAATAATAATAATAATTGGTAAACCAAATTTATGCGTCTCAAATTTGCCTAATTTGACTAATTTTTTTTCATACTAAAACGTTACACAAATATGGGCTAGACAATGCTTAGTATCTATTGCCAAAAAACATCCGGAATCTCTCAAAGATTTAAAAAAAAAAAAAAAAAAAAAAAACACAACCTAAGAATATAGACTCGGGTCCAAATGTTTACAATTTACATACTAAATATTCACAATTTATCTTTTAAAAATTCACAATTTGTATATTACGAACACACAATGTTAACATATATGTAATTGATTACTTTGTTTTGTATTCACAAGTTTCTTTCAAATACTGCAGTCAAATAATCTTAACAGATTATGATTTGATAATCCTGGCACTTGTTATGTGTTTTGACTTAAAATATTAAAAATATATAATTTATACGTTATTTATAAGGTGGACTTGGTCCTTGGTATAACAACTTACCGTTTGGTAAAAGAATTCTTTGAAGCCATGTGAAAAGCATTATGTGATGTAAACAATCTCAATTGGCATGAAATCAGCCCATTTTGGTGAACTACTAATAAGGCATTCACGTGTAAGCCCAGTTTGGATCAACAAAGTTATCGCAACTTATAAAGTTCAAACTCATTTTTCCCACTATTAGGAGATGCTTGGTTCATACCCAAATTTAATGTATTGAAAATTTTCATATTACTAAAAACTTAAAGAGACTTAAATTCTTATCAAATGTAATGAAGCAACTAATAAAGATCTGAAAATCCTCTAAATCGGTACTTGCCTTTTTTCATAGATATGAATAACAGCTATTGTATTTCCACTAGAAATAGCATCACAATGTAATGAAGAAATATTATAACATAAGTCTTTTTGACTGTGCCAAAGAGTCAAGGAAAATACAAATACATAATTGAGGAAAGATCAGCTAGTTAATGATGGTATGTTTTAAGTTCTAAGTAAAAATTAAAGAAGAAAGAAAGAAAAAAGGATATGGGGGACAATGATCTAGTTATTGAGCTAGTGAGCAATTGGATTTACATTAAAGGAGTGATAAAATAGTTAGCATATTAATCAATTTTAACTTGTTTGAGCACTATTAATTGTTTGACTTGATTAAACAATCAATATGAGTGTTTGATTAATTAGTTTTTTGTTATAGTTTATTGTTTCAAAACATTAAAATTCAAAAAGTTGATCAAAGCAGTTTTTTTCGATCAGCTTTTTGAAAAAGTCATTTTGTATGTAATCAGCTATCAGCTAACAACTAATTTACCAAACATCTGTCTATAATCAACTAATATTATCAACTAGTCAAATTCACTAACCCAATCAGCTAATTACATCTATTTACTAAAAATTCCATTATCTCGTTTATTCATGTATTCCAATAATTCTTCTTCTATTTCCCATTTGTATTGGGCTATAGAAAAAAACCATCAAAAGGTAATAATAAACTAATAGAATCTTGTCTAAGTAGGACTTGGGTTCGATCTGCAGTATTCTAGTATTCTACTGCCTCATTTTTAAAGTGATGAATACAAAAAATTCATGTAATTTAAGGTTGTATTTTTGCTTTGCAGTGGTATACCTATTGACATGTATGTCAAGTTCATGAATAATCAACTGCAATTGTTCTTTCGTTGACGTGTGACCAATATATGTATGGGTCGTCACTGCAACGACCTTCAAATTCGCCTCTTGCCACTGCATCATATGTCCCAAGAACGGCCCTATATTTGTATTATCTTGACATTTTACACTCGTAAGGTTAGAAGTTCAAATCTATACAACATGATCATATTAATTCTTGCGTCTTAATAAGGGTGCAAAGGTGAATAACCATCTATTTTTGAAAGTGGTCTTACTCTTCTTTCTTTTCTATTTCTTTTTTATGAATAACTCATAACGTCATTATTAGCATAAAATAAACATCAAAGTCACAACACCATTATTTTGTACCCTTTTTCCTTGCAATGGATGAGGATTTTCCACTGTTGGTCACACGATTATTTAATCATTTCCATATTTGGTCACTGTCTATTAACTTTTTTATAGAGAAATTTTCAATTTTGATCACATGACAATATGAGCTTTGTTAATTTCAGCACATAACTTTTAAAAGTGTCAATTTAGTACCTTGAGTATGTAATTTTTGTCAATTTTGATCACTCCGGCCAAATTGCCGACCAAATTTGGCTGGAAAAATTCAATCCAACATTTAGTCTAAAATTTGAGGGGCAAAATGGTCTTTTTTTTATCCTTTCTCCTAATTGGTGTTGACCAAACCTTTCGAGGAAGATGATGACGACGGCGACGACTTTGAGCCGTCGCCAGCATAATTGCTACGCTTATGAAACATTCATTCACCTGTTTCTGTCAATCCTCCATTACAGAGACAGCTTCAAGAAATGGAGGTGATGGTGCCTGTTCACCGCCTCGACATGGATTTCGACTTCAACAGCGCAAGAGCTTCGTCGTGCGTATCGGCGCCTTCCACGCTGAGAGGGTTCGGGGATTACTATCTCAGCACTCCGCCCAGCCCCTCTCATCTCTCGCAACTCTACCACAATTTTGATGATTTCTTGATTGATGATGATGGTGATCGTGAGGGGAAATTCGCCGCCGCCTACGGTGTTTCGTTCTCCTGGGAGGGAAAGCCCGAAAAACCTAAGAAGGGGGAGGATGTTTTTGATTTCGCGTTTGATGTCGAGGAAGAGTGTGAAATGGCTTCTCTGGTGGAGGAGCTTTTTTACGGTGGGATGATTAACCCCATTGAACCTCCTCCTCCTTCTGGCTATAGCGGATGGAGGAAGATGAACAAGGTTTGGTGAACACCAATTAAGAGAAAGGATAAAAAAGATCATTTTGCCCCTCAGATTTTAGACTAAATGTTGGATTAAATATTTTCGGTCAAATTTGGCCGGTAATTTGGCCGAAGTGACCAAAATTGACAAAAATTACATACTCAATGTACTAAATTGACACTTTTGAAAGTTAGGTGCTGAAATTAACAAAGACTCTATAGTCGTGTGACCAAAATTGAAATTTTCTCATTTTTTATATTTAGTTTGAAACTTTGTCACGTTTAGTCCGTCCAACTTAATTTTCAGCGGCCATCAACGATCAAATTAAATTATATTTTATGTAAGTTATCATTTTTCATGTTTTTCAAGATAAGTAACTTGTATGCTCTTGATAGAAACTAGAGGTTTAGAAGATGGAAGATGAGGAGGCGATCTAGAAGGAATGCCTTTAAAAATATATAGGAAATGAACTTATAATTGCTCAATTTCGTGTTGGGTTGGTATGGATGTAACAAAATTGGTTTGGATCTATAATATGACTTGATGGAGTTACTAGTTTAATGATGAAACAATGGGCTCAATTTCATAAGCCCAAAATTAGTTTTTTTTTTTTTTTTTTTTTTTGAAGATTAATATGAACCTTTCAAGTTGGAAAAATTTAGAGCTAGCTTATTCAAGTCTACAAACAATTAATTAACTAGCTAACCTAACCCTACTATTACAAGACTTCCTTCATAGGACGTCGCAGTTGTCTAATTGACCGATACACTGTCTAACTGACCACGATAGTCAATTAAGGAGCACTATGTTAGCTCACTTGCAAAGTATCGTCATGAAATATGCAAACAAATATTTTTATATCTCCTTCTTTGGGATCCATCCCATGCCATATTTTACTTTAGCATTTGTTCTAGTGTATATTACTATATATACCCATCTTATCAAAGCAGTCATCTAATCTCTCGATCACACTTGTACTCAATTCTCGCTGTGCCTGTTACACTATCAACGACTTTAAATCAACATCAATTGAGCAAACTATAGCATTAAGAATTTGTCAAACAATTAATGTATGTGATAAACTGGGGATCGGAAATGATATGATTACAAATTCTTAATCTCCAAGTAAAGCCTCCACCAAATAAACTGCACAAAAGTACACTCTTATGTCACACCCACATTAATCTACTGAAGCTGATGCTGATAACGGGATATATGCCATAATTTATCTAATCAGGATTAGGTCTGCTTAATTGTTTATGTCTATATAATCAAACCAAACTATACTATTTTAGATAAGACATATGCATCTATCATGCCATATATAATAATTCTATAATATCATTTCTGGACTCTTCATCCTGCACTATATTTAATTTAGCACCATTTGATGATCCATAAACTACCTAAATTAGAATAGTGTAGAACTGAAACTTTTTTTTTTTTTATTAAACCTAATCTGGAATCATTCCATATATAAAAACTATAAACCCACATTTTATTCTTATTAATTCCAATATATAAATTATCATTGATTTACTATACTGGAAAACATGTAGCAACTATATGAAGGGATGCTTTGAGTGAAGTCTGGTAACTTTAGTCTGTAAAGGACCACAAGGAGATAAATACCACTGGAGACCCCGGAAGCCATAGAAGCTAAAGCCATTGTCTTGGGAATGCAGTGGCTTTGGGAGAGAGGAGTTCGCGAAGTTGAGATCCAGAGCGATGCTAGAAAGGTGGTGGAATGGATTCAGGCCAGTGATAACCTTAGGGGTCTTATTCAAGGCATTATTGAGGAAGCTAGATTATGGCTAACGAAGGATTGGAAAATCTCCATTCGCGCTGTCTATAGAGAGCAAAACAGGGTTGCAGATGCCTTAGCCGGTTACGGCGCCTTCCAAAGTGATGCTTGGACAACTTTCAGCTCGTGCCCCATCATTAGCAAAGAGGCTTACCTCCAAGATATAGCCCGTGTTACAAGTGCTCGCAGAGTTAGAGAGACTCAACCAGTAGCTTGAGTCGCCCCCGGGTCTACCCCGTCCTTTCGATCAAAAAAAAAAAAATTAATTGATTCAAATAAAAAATACTAATAAGCAGCTCTTATAATTCACTCGCTCAAAAAAAAAAAACAAAAACAAAAACAACAAAAATTATCTATTTCAAGATTTAGGTGTCTTTTTGGCCACCAAAAGTGTAAGCTAAGGGTTTTTGCCCTTTGGCCATGACGACCAACCATCTCAAATTCATAACTATCGTTTAAACCTACCCACTAAATAAAACATTAAGGACATATTAAAACTATTAGTAGGTTAAAGGTTTGGTTTAAAATTTAAGATAACCCGTTTTAATTACATGATGACTAAATGTCTTTATATTACGAGAGTACAAGAACAATTTTTTATTTTATTTTTTTTTATTTTTTTTTTTTGAGACGGAGGCCTAAGGCCCTTAAACTTTATACGAAAAAATCATTAGGCATCTTGAACTTTAAAATTTACAAGTTAACACATTAATTTATTATTTTGGTGCATCCGCAACCAATTACCAATTATCCATGGATAATATCCGATAATTAAGTTTTCAGTTAGGATCCTGGCGATTGTTGAGCGGTCGCTAATTGCCGATTTAGTTGTCAAAATCCTAATTACCAGGTATTACCTGTAGATAACAAGTTATTGGACTTTGATGTACCAAAATAATAAGTTATGTGTTTAATTGTAAACTTTTAATGTTCAAGTGTCTAATTATTTTTTGTATAAAATTAAATGGCTTATTTAACCATTTTTCCTTTAAAAAACATACTTTACATAAGTAAAGACTAAGGAATATGATATAATGGACAACTTCAGTCGAGTTAGTCAATCAATTGAGTTGGTAACCATAAAGTTTCAAATTTAACTTATTATGAAAGTTATTTATTGACATTCTTTCTCGAATAATAGTTCCAGATTTTTCCGTAAAGCAAAGCAATATAAAATAGAATATGGTGACTTTATGTTACATCATTATCATTTTAAGTCAAGGTGATTCTCTGCATTTTCGATCAAGTCAGTTGTTGTTTTTCTCAGTTTACTGTGTTGATGTTGTCATGTGTTTGGCTGTTCCAAAGAGAGGAAATATATATAAAATCTATCTTAGATAGGCACCGAAAGGCAAAAGCTGAGGATGAGCTTTGTGATGAGACCTTCTCCCACCCTTCTTTCTTTCACCCTTTTGGCACTCTACATAAAACTTTCAAAGGGAAATTATTTTCTTCTTCTTTTCCCTATTTTAAAATGCGTGGTTTCTGTTCTTAAAATGCTTTGTTATGTGCTTAAGGTACATGGTTTATGTATTTAAGGTGCGCCATTTTAATGCTTAAGATGTGTCAATCGCACGAGAATACCCACACCTGAACCCTTCCCAATATATATATATATATATATATATATATATATATATATATATATATATATATATATATATATTATCATACTTAGTCATAAACTCACATGCAGATGAGGAACAAAAATGAAGAAGAAGCTTTAACATCATGATTGTCTCTTAGAAAACAAGATTTCATTATTCCTAAGCCATCAAAAGAATCCCACCCTTAGTTACCATATCTAATCTCAATGAGATTGGAATCCAAATGCCAAATGTCATTTTCTCCATTTCTTCCCATCATTCACAAACCACAAATCCAACTTTTGAGATTTGGAATTCCACTACTACAATTTAGGTTTTCACACTTTCTTGATAACTCCCACTTTCACACTAAATGTTGCCAAGAAAATATTCTAATAATATGGTTTTTAACATTACCCTAAGAAATATTAGTAAATATTTTTTTGCTGAATGATAAAGTAAACCCTATGCAACGAGTTCGACTGAGAAAGTGTCGATAAAAATCAATCCCGTGACTTTAAAGTACGATAATCATGCTCTACATACCTACTCAAGCACCCCTTTTATCAGGCTGATAAATCTTTTTATTATCATTATTAAGGTGATTGATATTGGTGACATATAATAATAATACCATTTAAACTCACATTTAATACTTAACTTTCAAAATGTATTCATTAAGAAGTTAATTTTTTACATAAATTGAATGATAATTCACCATGATCAGTTGATCATGGTAATACATCTTCTCCAAATATAGGAAATTCAAATAGTGAAAAGAAAAAAAAGAATTTCTTCCAGAATTCTGAACCTCATTTCTTGACTGGCTTCTTAATCCAGCTTGAAGAAAACATGCACTATTTACCAACAGAGACATTGTCCCAAAAATGGTTTCGCCCTAGTCTTATATACTAGTCCAAATTCTCATCAGTAGCCGATGTGGGATGCATTGCCAAGGCTCTGTCAAATGGAAGTGTGAGTTTACTGAGCCAATAGCTGACCAAGCTGCACTTGCTCCAGCCATGCACTCAGTTCAGATTGATCAATGTGTTCTATCGGGGAATTTGAAGGCGAGCCCTCGACAGAAGCGCCTGCAATGGCGATGGCATTTGCAGATTTATCCTTCGTCGTCTCTCGGGGAGATTCCTTGACGAGGCGCTGAACCCACGACAAATCAGGCTCCTCCCCATTGTTAGCCTGCTCAAATGATGATGATGACCTTCTGAGCTTACCAAATGGCTCAGAATCGACAACACGGGTTGGTTTGCTGCCAGAAAAATCCCATTTTGGCCAAGAATCTACAGCAGCAGAAGAGTTGAAGCTAAGACTCCTAAACTGCTGCTGCTTTTCATGGTGAGAAAGTAGTGACACGTGGGAAGGCAGTGGCGAGACGGGGTCCATAACCCGAGGCGACATCGTCCTCCCTGGCGATGAAACTCCAAACGAGGTTTGGAGCAATGGGTTGTCTGCACTTTTCGGGGGAGAGTTTGTGTTATTGTTGATTGGAGATAACAGCTGAAACTGGTGGAGAACTGCTGATTTATGGGTTGGGGAAAAGCAAGATTTTGGCAAAGCTTGATCAGAATATCCAGGAGACGAACTCTCTGATCGATTAAACGAACTAGTACTAATACTTGATCTCGATATCTGCTGGCGTTGAACATCAAAATCTGGCAACATGTTCAGCTCTTCAAGAGGGATGTCTCTTACATGAAAGGAAGAGCGAAGGCGACTACCTCCCGGGAGATGTAAAGCCGGGACATTTTGTTGGGGCCAACCCATATTCGGAATGCCATTCTTGGATGGAGATATGGGCGGAGTGAATGGCGATGGGGAACCCGGGATGAGTCCCATGGCTGCAGCAAACTCGATAGCATTTGAGGTAGGCGATGGAACATACAAGGGTCTTAGCTCGTCTTGTGTGTGAGCAAAGAAGCAAACTCTTCTATTGCATTTCGTCCCGTCTTTACAAAGCCGAGTCCTATACTGTGCAGGGTGGAGCCAGGACTCGAAAACCCCATGAGCGTATTCACACATGTCGCCTCTTCTGCAAGCCCCCTTATTGCGAAACTCGGGGCAAGGCACACAGCTATAATGGTACTTTCTTGGATCCCTTCTTCTGGCGTTTTCCCCGGGATGGAGAAACGGGCATTCTGTCCAATCGTGCGAGTAGGCACGAGAGCAAGGCCGGATCTTAAACGAGAACATCCTGAACTCGTCTGATGAATAGATGCTATTCTTGATGTCAGGCAAAGAAGGGTCAACTGGATATTCTTTCCTCTCTGGCATAGAGAAACCAGGGGGATCATTGAATTTCTCCTCGCTCTTTGGGGATGAAACTGAGCCTGAAGAACACGAAGCAGATTGATTCCCAGGTGAAGGTGATAACGGTGGAGAATTCGAACCAGAACCAGAACGAGCTGTTAACACCTCTCCAACAGCATCAATTCTGAGCAAATTCTCGAGGCTCAATCTCATATCCTGCAGATTTTGAGAAACAATAACATCAATCGGACGATTCCCATTAGCATCTACCAACTTCGGGTCAGCCCCCGCTGCCAAAAGCAGCTTGACAGTATCTACACAATTCAGAGATCCACCCGAAGCTGCACAGTGAAGAGCTGTGCTCTTATCGCGGCCACACCACCTATTAACATCGACTTCTGGCAGCGAAAGAATCAGCCTCAGAACATCAATGCTGCCATAATTTGCAGCAACCATCAAAGGAGTTCTATGCTCCAAAACCATTAGTTTTGAGCCATTTCGCCGACCATACCACAGCCCAACTTCATCAACACCAGACGGATCGCGCTCAATCCATCTTTCGATGCCCTGTACATCATTGTTGGCAGCAAATTCAAGCAAACTTGCAAAAGTATCCTCAGTTTCAACCATCAAATGATTTAGGTTCATGATGGTTGCCCAAATATTGCCAGAATTGATCTTGTTCTCAAATGGAATGTGCCCTTCAACAGCTCCAATTGACAGCACATAATTTCATCCCACAATCCAACTGAAACTCAAATTTCATCATTAGCCCCAACTCATAACAAAACAAGGTTTTTTTTTTTTTTAAACAAATTCATAATCAAATACAAAAATCTTTCTTTAATCCTTCATTGTTTTGGGACCCAAAGCTGACTTTTCAAAGGTTCTAGTACTTCCAAGAAACTTCAAAATATAAACAAAACTACCCTCCAAGAAACAATTTTTCCTTTCAGACTCAGTAGGAAGAATCAAGAAGAAAAGAACCCATGAATTTATTTTGTTAAAAAAACCATCTTTATATTTCATTCCATATCAATCAATGCCCACTATGCTGATATGCTCTACTTATGAATACATAGGCATAAAAACAAACAAACAGAAGACAACATCATATTACACACACATATAATATACATACACATATGCCCAAGGAAAACATAATGGAATTTGAAGTGGTAAATTTCTCACCACTTTCTTCAGGTAGAACAAAGAACAAGAGCCTAGAGTGCCCAGAGGGCAGCAGAAGCAGCTCCTCCTTTAATGGCTTTTTTTTCTTTATAATATATATCTCTGTATATATAACTAGAGAGAGCTCATGAATAGAGGGAGAGGAGGGAGTTTTTGCAAATATGCAGATCTAGAGAGAGACAGAAGAGGAAGAGATGGAGAAAGTTGCGAAAACCCAAGATTAAAGAGGAGCTTCTTGCTCTTTTTTCCTCCCCATTTCCTAAGATTTCCCACCCAAAAGAAATGTCATTCGTTTACAAGAAAGTTTTCAATGCTATAGTATTATAGTGGTTTTCATCATATACCATTATAGTCTATACTCTATAATAACAATAACAACAATAATAACATTATTATTATTACTATTACTAGTTTTTTACGCGCATTGCGCGATTGGGATAATGCCCAATGTTTTTTTTTTAAAAAAAATAAGTACTTTAAAGTATATTAAGGCAGGATTATATTGAAATTGTTCATGCATAGATAATTGAAGTTTGAATTTGCGTATTTAAATAGGTAATTCTTCTCCCAAAGGTTGAGTCCCCAACCCCAAGGCCCCCCACACTCCGACCCGACAGAGCATTGTGGGAAGTTGTAAATCACGGTGACTCAATGGTTCAGCAGACAGGGCCAAATGCTGATACGCACAAGGAATCTGCCAACTTTGGACATAATTCCCACACTGCAGCCGCCGAGGTTCAAACCTTCGTCTCTTCTTCCAAATACTACCCACTAAACCATTGAGCTAAGCCCGTGCAGGTTAAATAGGTAATTCTAAGTTTACAAATGCAAAATAATATAGTCAAGATTGATTATAATTGTCAATAAAATAATTGTATAGGTATGGTTGAAACCAAATACGGGACATAAGGGAGAACAAATAAAAATTAGGACATAAAATATTAAATATATACTAATATTGTTTGAGGAGATTCCGACATTAAGATTTGTGGTTAAGTTTTATTAAGACTTTAATATTAGAATTAGATTAATGGTGTAGTTATAATTCTATATTAGACTTTAATATTAGAATTAGACTAACGGTGAATTAACGGAAAAGTTAAATGGATAATCATATAATTAAGGATAAATTAGAAAATCTTAAAAGAAAAAATTAAAACCTGAACAATATGAACCATTCATTTTATTTAATAATTTGGCAGTCATTTTTTCTACCCAATGTTAATAATTAAATAAATTCGCTGGTCAAATCCGCTAGTATAATCCGCTAACGCTAACCGCTAACTGCTGATTGTCAAACAAGGACATTGCGAGGTAGTTCTCACTTCAATTTGTTGTGTGATTTGAATATTCTCGTTGTCACAAAATCTCTCAAGTAGTTAATATGGTTGACTTTATTAATTATATTTTTTTAATTTTTTCATGGTATTAATAAAATACTTGGTAAATAAATATATAGCATTATTTTGTATTATAACTTTGATATTTAATTAGAAAAATAGTGCACAAAAAAGATAATAGATAATGTAGTGAATATAATCAATTGATGAATTTGAATGTAAAAATTTTTACATTTGAGAAAAATAAAGATAATATAACTAATGAAAATATTTCTTTTAATTAATTTATTGATAATTAATAAAAAAAATTCACTGAATAAAGACATTGTAAGGATAATGTAGCGAGTATAATCAATTAATAAATTTGAATATAAAGAATTTTTATATTGAAGAAAAATAAAGACAATATAACTAATAAAATTATTTCTCTTATTTAATTGATTGATAATGAATAATTTTTTTTTTTTTTGAATAACGGCATTGTGGACACATAATTCTAAATTAAAGAAATGCATATGTATTATTTTTTGTTGTAACTACTAAATTATTATTTATATATAATTTAATAAGAGTAAAATAGAGTACTAATTATGCCAACTTTGATTGGGATGAGGTTCGAACCTAAGACCTTTTTTTATTGAAATCATTGAGTAAGTTAACGGTGAACTAACGGCAATTCTTAAAATTTTAACGGAATTACTAACGGTGTGTGGGTATTTTAGGAAATTTTAGTGTAAAATTTAAATCTGATCAATATTTTAATTAATCCGAGCCATTCATTTGATTAAAATCTGTGACCGCCATTTTTTCTACCCATTATAGGCCTAACTCTCTTGGGCTCTTATTAGTATAGTAGATTTTTAAAAAAAAAAACTTGTACTTATATGTCTTTTTAAAATTGGTATTTTCGTAAATTGAGAAAAGAAGAAAAAATGGCATACTACAAAATGCTTATGTTTTTATTTTGACAAAATCACATTAGAGTAAAAGACACCTTAAAAATGTAATAACAATAATAATCTATATACAATTGAGGACTCTCCTAATAGGGTGTTGATAATAATTAAATTGATGATATTTTATTACGATAATTTTGAAACACAAGCATAGTCACCATTTCTCGAAAGTATATTTCACTTTTGATTTTATGTATATTATGTTTTATATGTGTGATGCACAGAAAAATTATGTTATCATTAATTTAAATAAAAATAAATAAATAAATAAAAGATGTTAAAATATACAATATAATAATATAGTTAAATTTTTATATATTTGGTCAAATATCTATTTTTACGACATATAAAATTAAAATTCTCTAATCATATACGGATTACATATTTATATAAATTTATAGAGAAAATCTACATAATTAAATTGATTTATTCCTAATTATATTTCATATCGTAAAACACATTTCCTTATATGATTGTATATAAATTATGTGCATATTATATAATATAATTTTTGTAATTATAATTAATATTGCTAGATTTATAATTAAAATAATTACATTTAGAAATTAAGAAAATTAATATTTTAATTTTGTATGATTAATATAGTGCATAAATATATGTATGTATTTATAAAAATTTTAAAATATTTATGAATACACATTTTAGTTATTTTTATAATTTCATTTCCTTAATTATATTTCATATTTTGTTAATTATAATTAGGTAAAATTGCATTTTTGATCCCTAAGTTCTGACTCAGTCCCTCAATTATTACTGTATCCATTTTTACCCCTCAATTATGAGTGAAATGGCAAATTTAGTTCACGATGTTAGGTTTTCGTTTCAACTTGATGGAAAACTCCATATTATTGGACGGGTAATGTGGGAAATTCACATATTATTCTCTTTATTATATTGAAATCACTTTTACATCATTATTTTCCACTTCCCATCCTCTTATCTCCTTTGCTAAAGATTGGTCGCCTTCTTCGGCAAAGGAGTAGGCAGACCAGTTGGTCGCTTCCTCCAAACGCGATCGGAAACAGTTTGGTCACTAGTGATTATTGTCGAAATGTGTAGAAAAGGTAACTGAAATCATAGGTAACATGTAATTACATGTTACCAACCGATTTATGAGCTTCAATGTTTCAAAATAACATGTTTATGTGTTTAATTGCAATTTTTGAAAGTTTAAAAGTCCAATTGATTTTTTGAATAAAATTTAGAGGCTTATTTGACCATTTTTTTCCCAATAGTTATGCAATGGATCCAGGTCCACCTTGCAAGATGGATCGGGTCAAAATACACAATTTATATAGTGAATGTTCACAATTTATATTCTGAATGTTCACAATTCATACTTTGACACATTCAGTATGTAAATTGTGAACATTTAGTATATAAAATTGTGAACGTTCAATATGTAAATTGTGAACATTCAGTATACAATTTATGAATATTCAGTATATAAACTATGTATTCTTAAACCCGGATTCACCTTACATGGTGAACCCAAATGCACGGAATAATTTGCCCCTTTTCCCAAACTCAACCCACAAATGAGTAAAAATGACCAAACTTTGGAGTATATGAAATTGTGGGCTTTTACAATTTTACCAATATTAAGATGATCTTTAGGGAGCCTACAACGTAATAGCTTAAAAGGCTTAAACCATCGCGGCCCAAATCTGTATTTTGGGCCAAAATACTGATTCAAAAAATTCACTTTTGGAGAACAGCCCAAGAGAGATTTTTTTTCTTTTTTTTTTTTTAATGATTAGTACTTTTTTTTTCTTTTACATATTGCACTATATATCCATCATAGGCTCCCGATGTCATAATCAAGCAACTCAAATTTACATCTCTTTGTATAATAATAAATAATTTAATAATTTACAAATTATATATGAAAAATGCTACTTGCAAAAGTATATTCTTTTTCTTTTTTTAATAGGCAAATCGCTTCTAATGTCGATAATTAAGGTAGAACTCGTTATATTATGCCTGAACTCACCATATATACATTTACATTACTATAAGAATTGAAAAATAATACAATAACGATTTTAAAACTTCAAAACCCAACTTAACCGGAGGTCTTGTTTCGAGCCTTACTTTAAACCTATGAGAAAGTAGTTTTTCACCCTTATAAGTCTTGCCATGTAATCCTAGTTGACTGGATGAGATAAATAATAATAATAATAATAATAATAATAATAATAATAATAATAATAAAGATTTTAAAATCTTAATATAATATTAGTGACTATAATTTATTTTTTTGGTATATAATATCGGCTATCTCCACGGCTATAAAATTACTATGTATTCGGTTTAATGTTACACTCGCAAAGTTTAACTCACTCAAGAGATATTTGACTCATACATTTAACATAATGCCACACATTTATAAAAATTACTTTTCTGAACTTACAGTTTCAATAATGATTATTTATTAGATACTATAATATATGGAGTAACATTAATAACGAACCACTAAAAACATAATCAAGTTCATACTAGGTTTTGGAATGGTCCCTGCTTGATTGGGAAGATGGGTTAAAGATGGTGGTAGGAGCATAAAAGATATATAAAGCAGATTATAAAGGCCAAACTTTCTTGGACTGTATGCCCCCAAAGCCCATTCGACCCTTTCTTTTCCTTTTTTTTTTTCTTTTATTTAAAAAAAAAAAACATATCGACATTATCTAAAAATGTACATTGAATAAATTTTACTCTGTATAATAATATGCTAATTACGAAAAAGATGTAAACCATCCTATGAAGATGTATGCGACAAACTCAGTTGAAAGTGTACATGTTAACAGGGACGGAGCCAGGACGGAACAATACGGGGGGCCAAACTACGATTGAAGTACTAAATTAAATACATTAATATCTCGTTAACATATCTCAAAATAATCATTACATTACAAATTCAATAAAGTTTAGAATAAATTATTTATAATTGAATCTATATTAAATTATTTTGCAATATGCTTTTCAATGCACATTACTTTGCATTGTACGGTTGAAAGAATGAAAACATTCACGCATGTTTTAAAAGACTATTGATTATTTATTTGAAAAACCCTCTTCACAACATAACATAATAGCAATTGTTTTCTCAAATACATATACTACACAATTGTTACATTATTATGCATTTTAAATTAAATACAAAATTTATCACACAACCACAAATTTACATAATTAATCAAACAAATGCACTTGATATCCATGATTTAGAATCAAACAAAACAATTATTTAAGATAAACAATAGAATATGAAACAAAAATTAACCAAACAAGTAGTTATAAATAAAAATAAAAAATAAAAATTAACTTGAAAAATATGCATAGATTTTGTTAATGACAAATTATCTTATTATAGCGTATATGCCGCATATATGCATGGTTCTAGGCAGAGAAACTAGTAAGTAGGTTAAATGAAATTTAATTTGAATGTGAGTCAACAATATATGGAATACATAATTTGAAATAGGAGAGAACTGAAAAAGTTGAGAAGATGAAAAAATTTATAACTTTACCTGTAAGATTAATTAAGTGGAGGGGGGGCCAAATATTTTGAAAAAACAACAAAATTTTAAAATTCTATATAATATTTTTAAAAAAAAAATTTAATACATATATAATATTAAAAATTTTTTGGGTGGGGGAGGGGGGCCAAGGCCCCCCTGAACATACACTTACCTCCGTCCCTGCATGTTAACAAGAATCAAACTCATAATCTTTTCATATGAGAATGATACTTTACTCACTTGATCATCACTTTCGGGGCTTTCCACCTTTTGACTTGACGGGCCATTTTCATTTGTCTAAAGTCACAAAATTTTAACTTTGTAAAAAGGTTGAGTATATCAAATGTATCACACAAATATAAAATGGGAGACGAAATATGAGGAAATAACAAATTTTAAAAATGTAAATCATGATACATGGTAGAAATGTGTAAATATATATATATATATATATATATATATATATATATATATATATATATATATATATATATATATATATAAAGAGTATATTTATACATATTTTTTAAATATGTATAATTTATTTATTATATGATTAAAAGTAATACTCTCTCTGTCCCATTTTATGTTTCCAGTAATAAGATTTGACTAAAGTTATTTACAATTTAATTTTTTCATAATATTAAGTTTAGAATTAATATGTAAAATTTATATATTTAGAAATTACATTAAAAGTACTATTAAACACACAAAAAAAAAAATTTAAATTTACAAAGTATAAGAAAATACTAATAGAAATAGCACAATGAAATAGTTAGTTTGACTAATGAATAATAAGTAAAACAGATAAAATGGGACAGAGAGAGTACATTACAACAACACATCACATTTAATTCATAGAAACATTCTTGTGAATAGTTTTATTTCTTTATAAAGATTACAAATTTATAACTATTATGGATAGATGTCAATTGGGTTTGTTGACTCTATTTTACAATGATTTTATCAAGTCATCGAGTTTATTGATTTTTTAGTTATTGAATTGATTTTCTAGTAAGTTTAATTTTTTCCAGCCTAACATATTAATTTTTTAATTGTTTAATTTTGAGCGAACCGTACTCATTAGTTTGAAATTAAGGTTGACATTACTACTAAGTATACCATATTATGATTCTTTTAACTATGTAGCTTCATATACCCTCAATTCTTCACATACATCAACATCAACCTATTACCCATACCTGTCAATAATATATTATATTATCTTAACATATAAAAAATACACCATGCAATGTAATGCAAACAACCACTTCAATTCTTAGGTCAATTTCTGTTCATTTTTCAACGAAGCCTTTTCTTTATTATTCCTTATCCAAATATTCAACCCAAGTGGCTTGATTTAGCTTTGATGATTGAAATTAGGTTTAGGGTAAGTTACCAACCAACCCATTTTTTCATTCCACTTAGGAAATATGACGCTTTTAATCTCTAATTATTGAGACTTTCATATTTAGTCTCTCAATTATTATCTTGATGCCTGATATAATGTCTCATTTAGAAAACATGCTAAATATTTTAGTGGCGAATATCATCTCTCAATTGTAATTGACAAATAGATCAGCTGCCAAGATAATAATTAGAAGACTGAGTTAACTATATTTTCAATAATTAAGGGACTAAAAATGTCATTTTCTTCTGCTTATTTCCAATGCCTTACCAACTTTTTTTTTTGGATTTGCTGGTCAAGGGAAGAATTCCCTTGCTTTGATTTACTAGAAATTCTGTAGCTACTACCCAAATGTGCACTCTAGGTAAAGCTCTGATCATCTTGTGATTCTAGCTTACAAAGGAACACAGAGAGGTAAGTTAGCTTATATTACTTATAGTTGATCAGTTAAAATCGAGAAGATCAGTGGATAACTCCCACAAGAAATTGAATTTGAAATCTTGTGATTATTGAACCAACTCTTTGAGATTCGCTCATTGAATGTTCGAAGCTTCGTACCATTATTTGATACAAAGTCATATTGTATAGGTATTCTAAAGTACCACTTAAAAATGGTTTCATGGCCGGATTTAACAACCCTTGATGACAAAAACATGGGAAATTGATGCTATTCCCATCATATCATTTGACACCTCATTTCACTCGAATTATTCATCTGCAGCTCAACTCCGATCCATGTTTGTTTTTGACGTCGTAACCACTCGATATATATGATGTTGAATTCTCAATAATTATATATACGTCTCCCTTCTTGTCATTTGTATGGACTATGGAGTAATGTTATTAATGTGATACATACGTGTCGTGTTCCATGAATTATTGATGTTAAATGATGAATTAGTCAAACACATTCAAAGGGTAGTCCATTATTTTCTTATATTAATTAGTTATTATTGATTTCAAAAGCATTATTAATTCCAACATTTAAATCACAAGACAAATAGATTGATGTATAAATTAAATAACTACGATGTTTAAAGGTGCTCAGTTTAATCTTCACATGTTTAATCTTCCTTCCAACGAGATTCACTCACTTTTGACAATTAGTTATGGTGTAGTAACATTTTCACATTCCTAGAGAGAGAGAAGTAATATATTAATATTATCTTTACTTTAACAAGGGAAACTCACGTCCACTTGACCGCCTCTTTAAGGATATTTCTTTTATTTATTTTTTATTTCATATAGATGTGACACTGCATGCCCTAATTAATTAATCAAAGTAAATAAGTCACAATTTTTTCTTTCTTTCCCTTTCTAGCTTCCTCCAATAGAATTATAACATGTGAAAAAGAGACCTGCATGGACAACTTAACTGATCATTGAGGTGAAAAGTTGAAAAAATGATCAGGGATCGAGTCTCACCAGCGAAAGTTTACATCCTCCCAAATGCTCTGTCGGGTTGGGGTTCAGCCTTTTGGAAGAATAACATGTGAAAAGGAGTGAGAATATAATCAACCTCCTAATGCAAAGTAACTTAATATCATAAAGAATTTGAACCTTATTAATTTGATAAAATTCTTTTGTGCAATAGAAATCTTAACTTAGACAATGTTAACCATGATTTCCCGGACAAAATATTGGCCATATTTGGTAACATAGTTAGTTTATCAGTCAATTTTGACTTATTTGACCACTATTAATCGTTTGACTTTGTTAAACAATCAATATAAGTGTTTGATTAATTAGCTTTTTGTAACAACTTATTATTTCAAAATGTTCAAAAAGTTGTTTTCGATCAGCTTTTTGAGAAAGTCATTTTACATGTAATCAGCTATCAACTAACAGCTAATTTATCAAACACTTTTCTAATATTATCAACTAGTCAAACACACTAACTCAATAAGCTAACAACTATTTACCAAACATCCACATTATCCAGTACGAGAAGGACATGTGGGTGATTGGTAATCCACCACAATCCCTTTAACTATCAAACTTTCGTGCACGTTTTATGACCTATACATACATACAACTTCTTTGTAATGCTTGGTTTGATTCGTACGTTTCGATCCAGAAATTAAAAGGATCAAATCCAATGTTTTTTTTTTTTTTTTTTTTTTTTTTTTTTTTTTTTTTTTTTTTAACTTTATTAATAAAATGGCCGAAGCCAATACAGAGGGCTTAGGCCCCACATGGCATAAACCCTAAAACTAAACTAAGAAATGTAAAGTAGAATAAAACAAGATTACATAAAGAGGCCCCCGGGGCTCTAGTATGCATGCCCCAAGTCCTATGCTAGCTATCACTAACTAAACGTAGGCAGGAATATGATTAAACAAATAAATAGACTGAGAAGCTGCTCCAAATACGCGCAGCCCAACTGCCTCACAGCCCATCATGTAGTACCAAAGCTCAAATAGCGAGGATAGATGCCTCGCGTATGACAAACATGGCCCCTCCCAGCCAGTTGCACTACAGCGACTACACACCATAATGCCGCCTAGCCGGGCTGCACCACAATTGTAACACCTCCCGGAGCGCCATTGGCTGCCCTGTAGAACCAGACATGCCATACAACAGAATAGCACGCTGGTCTAAGTCAAGATATACAGCTAACAATGGCACGCAGGCCTAAGTCAAGATACAAAGCTTAGTGGCACGCAGGCCTAAGACAAAGGTACAAGGTAGATCCCAGGCCAAAATCGATCAACGCAGCGCAAGGCAGCCAATAGCACCCCGATCAGCACCAGCAGTAACCAGAACCAACCCTAACGGGATTAGCTACTATGGGCCAGCAGCAAGCCTGGACTACCGCCAACGGATTTGAAAAACACCTACCCGGCCACCGTTCAGCCCGGGCTACGATGCAATTTTTACCGCTTGCATCGGCGTTGAGACCTGGTCTTTCCCAAAGATGCCTGCAAAGGCGAAACCAAAACAGCCCAGGACCAGTTCATGCCTCCGAGGCCAAAGAAACAGCACCTGCAAAAACAGAAACAAGATAGAACAACCAAGCATCCTGTTCCCATGACCCAACTTAATTCTACCTCGGGTGAGTGTTTAAGGAACAAAAAATAAACCATAGCCCGTCCCCCCCGGAGTCCAGAAGGAACTCAGCTACTATTGGCCAGCAGCAAGCCTGACCAGGTCAACGGATTTGAAAATCCTGCCCGGCACACCGTTCAGCCCGGACTAGGGTGCCCTGTTGTACCGCCAGCACCTTACGTTGAGACTCAGCGCTGCAAGCAGGGCCTCACGGCCTCCCAAGAACCTCACACACTCACTATTTTGAGCTCCCATCCACTCTTTCTTTTCCTTTCCAACTCTCATTTTCTTTCCCTCCAATTCTTTTACACTCTAATT
Organism: Ipomoea nil; assembly: GCF_001879475.1. Classification (NCBI taxonomy): domain Eukaryota; kingdom Viridiplantae; phylum Streptophyta; class Magnoliopsida; order Solanales; family Convolvulaceae; genus Ipomoea; species Ipomoea nil. Next base: position 2,416,373 of record NW_017617471.1, read on the forward strand.
CTTTTCACTCTATTTCTTTTCAATCGTTTCTCATTTTCTCAAATCCATTTTCTTTTTTCTTTTCATTTTCTTTTCCTTTTCATATTTCCATCTCTCTTTCTCAAATCCAATGTTTGATTGGTAGATTAGTTGTTTGATAATGAAGGGATAAGGGGTGGTGGATCCCGGGATTGGGGGTAAAGTTTGTCTATTTGCATCAATGCAAGGACAAAACGGTAAAATGCAGTTGCTTCATCTAGGAGGACAGCAACAGTAGTAATTTACCCTATGGACAAAAACAGCACTGTCACATCAACCTCTAACTTCATGTCTTCATGTGCATTTTTATCTCACCCTATAATATAAATATAAATATCATTTTTAATTATTTTACATTATTACTAAATTAATCATTCAATTTTTTTCAAATTAATCTCTCAGCATAATTATCCGTGTGATGGATTAGGTCAAGATGAAAATGTAATATTTATACTGAAAAATGTAATACTCCGTACTAATTAGAAATAAAGTGTTTGTTACTTATAAAAAAAATTATAATACTTTTGAAAACACATGTAAAACTTTAAAATCAAAATGTAAAAATATTACATTTTTTCTACAAAAGTATTACACTTTCACTTATAAGTAACAAACAATTTATTCTGAATAGTATTACATTTTTCAGTATAAATCTTACATTTTCAATTGGAATACCATAATGGTCGCCTTCTCGATGGTCGCCTTCTCTGGTTGAGAAGGCAACCCAGATGTGAACTTTTCAGCTAAAGTATATTTCGAGGGCCTATTTTGTCGTCTTCCAGCAGTATGGTTGTCTTCTCCAATGGATAGGAGAAGACGAGGGTCTGGGTAAAGACCAAAGATCTTGAGCGATCGATCCGGTAGAATAACTCAAAAGATAAAGAAGTATCGTGAATTTCTTCATGCTCGTTCCAAGTTCGAAGTACCATTTGTGCAAATAAAAATTCCCTTCGTTACATGATTTCTTCTTCAGATAGATAGATATAGGATCTATGGGACAATTACTTAGAAGTACATTTTTGTGCTACAATCCTATCTGATAGAAAAGGATCTCATGATCCTGAGGGATCGCAAATCCCAATTTGTCTATGAAGACTGGTCTGGCTGCCTTCTCCACTGGAGAAGGCGGCTGTCTGGTCATCTTCTCCAGTTAAGAAGACGATTGGTCGCCAGGTTATTATTTTTTAATTCAAAGAGTCGCTGTAATTTTTTATCGCCGAAGTTATAGGTGAATTATCGGTTATTGGGTTTAGATGCACTAAAATGATAAATTTGAGTGTTTTTTTTTTTTTTTTTGAATGTGATAAATTTGAGTGTTTAATTACACATTTTTTTAAAAAACTTTCAAAGGTCTAATTGTACTTTAGAATAAAGTTCAAGAGTCTATTTGATCCTTTACCTTCTTTATTATCTGGTTTATGTTTTCCAAATCAACAAGTAAACATATTTTTTTATTTTCATATTCTATTTTTGAAAATTTTAAATTTTCATTTTTCTATTGTAAAATTGTAAATTTGATCTAACTTACTTATTATCTAATTTACAAAATATAAAATTATTTGTAGTCTAATTATTTTTTTTCTTTATATAAAAATAAAATCCAAAAAATGTGAATGGCAAACTTTATTCTAGAAGAAATTATAATAAACATATTATTTTCTCCCAAACAACAAAATAGTGCAGTAGTTGACTAACAACAGAAATATTTTCAGCAAATAATATAGAGTATCAATTCACTTCTACATTACATCAGCTTTGGTAATTTTGTTTTCTTTTTGTCAAAATTTCAATAATTTAATTTAGCTTCATTTAATTTAATATTTTCTTTAAAATATTAGTTATATAATTTCTTTTATTCAATCAAAATAAATCAACTAGTGCTAACATCTTTGTTTGTTAGGTGTCGGCCGGGTTGGCTGAGTTATGCCCTGTTCGATTTAAGACGTGACGATGTGGCTTATCATGGAGGAACGTGGTTAAATGGTTAATAGGATATGACATCTAGATAACTAAAGAATGACTGGATGAGTGACCCACTGAGAAGTATGTATAGTACAACGCTGAGATCCAACATATGTTTTAATTTAATACCAGAGCCAATTTTCTACAATAAGTCGCTTGAAACCCATAAAAATAATCGGGGTTTACCCTCGTAGCTCAATTTGCTCAATTTATACCGTCGAATATTTTTACCACTATTGAACCACACAAATATTTTATTTTTCTTTTGTTTATGTATTTATTCTAGATTTCTTGATCTCATTTTTTCTCAACAATGGATCAATAATGAGCTGCAATTACGAGTAATTATTTTTTAAACGAAATGACTAAATTAAATGAAATTAAATTAAGCTATTAATACACTGCCAAAAATATTCTGTATGGAATATGAATGTGAACAGTTCTGATACCCAACAGTCAACAGTCAAAAGTAGGGCCCAGAATGTATGTATACGTATTTGACATTATTGTATCTCCAAAAAGTTCCAAGAATTAAATATTTAAAGCTGTCTGAAATTAAAGCAAAACAGAAAATCACGAAAGCATATTAAAAATTCTATACAGACAACAATAAGTCAATAATTGCACGGTGAAAAACAAAAACAATTAATTCAATATGCTGACACTTTTGTTTTTTTTGTTTTTCTTTTCCGGCCGCCGGTTCTTGAGTCTCCGGCGACAGTGATCTCAAATCCATACTGCGGTTAATTCTCGCCGGTGAGTCACATCTTGACTACTTGCCGGTGGGTGGAGCTTCAACCTGTCAAGATTGCTCCTTTTCCCCTTTTCGTACCATTTATTCTTAGCATTTAGCTCATTTAATCTTGGGTTTGAATGTTCTTGACATTTACTTGATACCCATCTTTCATCTTTGCAAGTTTCTGACTGCATAGAAATTTTGAACATCTGTACTGCCTTGCCCTGATGGTTGGATTTGCCTTCTTTCCCCAAGATTCGTTTTTTAGGTGATGATAGAAATCCGTATTCATTATTCGAGGTGCATACGGGATAAATCTCGTGTCTTGTGATCATAGTCGTCAAATAACTAATCTAAATTATTGTTAATAGTTGACCAGTTCAAATCAAGAAGATTAATAGGTCGCTTGAACTGGAGTCAATACTCTGACCAACTTGACTTAGGTTTTCCCATTATTCTAATTTTCTTGAATTATAAGTGTAAGTGTATCAGTGTATGCATAAATCTACCAGAAAAGTTAGCTCTGTTTACAGTGTGAGTGAATAATTAAGGTAATCTCTAATTACACTCAACGTACTGAAGATTGCTTATTTTGAGCTGTCAACTTTGGATGTTAGCAGAACATTGCTCCTATTGGCTCAAATAGGGTCCCATTAGAACCAATGTTTCATATTAAAGGCAACCCCATGTGCTTATTTTATTACCTAATTATTTCTGTGTGCTTAGTTTTGTCTATCTCAATTAAGTGTTCTCCACCTTTTGGTTTGCTTAGGTTCTCTCATGCTGGGTTTCAGACAAGAAAATAAGGTTAACAGTTGCTCTTTCCAGCAGGAGTTCACAGCTTTGTTGGTTCTTTTAGCTCTAGCCTTCTGAATGCATGTCTGCTTTCCAGGTACCAAACTAATAAGGATTCCTTAATTGTACCCAGTTTCTGTTTATATGTTCTACTTCTATAGTTCTATAGTTTATACTTCCAATTTTATTGCTTGAATATGTTGCATAAAGTTGAGCTTGTTTGATTAGAGATTGGTATTGCCTTTGAGTAAAGAGGGTTTCATGTTTATCGTCATTGGTTGCAGTCTTGGCTACTTCTTGGTTTTCCGGTTTTTCCAAATCGTTGTCGGGTACTGGGAGCAGTAACAGATGGCAATTCGGTTGGTGCGTTTTCATGGTGTATAAGTGAATGTGCTGTTGATATGCAGAAGCTAAAGATTGTTTAAATATGCTTAGACTAGAGAGAATTGCCATCGGTTCAATCTTGATTGGATTCTTGTTCTTGTCAGTTGCGTGCTCGAAGATTCCATTAGGTTCCAGGCTGTCTGGGGGTAACGGTTTCTGGGCCTCCGAAAATGGGGATTTTGCGATTGGGTTCTTTAAGTATTGTGGTCAGTATAGTGTTGGAATAAAATTCAATTCGAGTTCTGTTCCGGACTGTGAACAGACGGTTGTTTGGTTTGCGGGAGCTAGTAGGAGGGTAGGGAGTAATTCGTATTTTGAGCTAACTGGACGAGGGGAATTGGTGTTGTTTGATTCTGCTAGTAGGCAGATTGTTTGGACGAGCAATACTAGCAATGCGGATGTGGAATCTGCAGTTCTTGGCAACGATGGTAACCTCGTCCTGCTAGATCGATCCACGAATGTTGTTTGGCAGAGTTTCAGTTATCCATCCGACACGCTTCTCCCGGGCCAGAATTTATCAGCTGGCAGTGTGCTCCGAGCTACGAGCAGGAACTCGGTGGCGAGCGTTTACACTCTTTCAATGGATGTTTCGGGGCAGTTACAGCTTCGGTGGGAAACCAGTGTCGTTTACTGGACCAAAGGGAGCCCTTCTGATTTAGCTGTTCGGGCGATTCTTAGCAGTGATGGGATCCTTCAACTTCTCGACCGAGGGTCTAAATCTGTTTGGTCTGTTTATGGTGAAGACCATGGCGATTCGGATGTGAAGTTTCGGTTTCTTAGGCTAGATTCTGACGGGAACCTCCGGTTGTACTCGTGGGCGAATGGTTCGAGATCGTGGGTGCCCGTTTGGCAGGCTTTTGATAATCAGTGTGGCGTTTTCGCCACTTGTGGGCTTCGTGGCATATGTGTCTACAATGCATCAGGCTCCCATATTTGCAAATGCCCTTTTGCATCTCCTGGCAACTCTTCCTCGGATTGCTTGATCCCGTATGACCCGAATTGTGCTTCGAACTATTCCATTTTGAGGTACAATAACATGTTCTTGTACGGGATCTACCCCCCGAACGAGACAGTCGTACAAACGAGCCTGCAGAGGTGCTGGCGTCTGTGTGACGAAGATCCACAATGCCACGCCGTGTCGTTCATAAACAACGGGAGTGCCCAGTGCAGACTTAAAACGACTCAATACGTTAGCGGTTGGTCAGACACTTCCTCGGGTTCCATTTCTTTGGTCAAGACCTGCTCAGACCCTATGGCTGTTTATCCCTCTCCTATCCCCGTTGTATCGAATTCAAACCCGGAAATCTGTTTGGTTTGCGTGATAGAAGTTTCTATAGCTTCGTGTATCGCGTTTATCCTGATTCAGTTCGGGATTGGTGTTTACATACACAGGAGAAGAAGATACATTGCGATTAAATCCGCTTCTGCATATTCGGTGCCTAATGCTAGTGGCTGTACCATGCTGTCCTACTCCGAGATCAAGGCCTTGACAGAGAATTTCAACGACCCAATCGGGGCAAACATGTTCAAAGGTGTTCTTTCAGATGGGAGGTTCGTCGCGGTTAAACATTTGGATGGCTCGATAGAAGAAAGGAAGTTCCGAAGTGCTGTTCTAAAAATCGGAACCATTTGCCACAAAAGCCTCGTGAAGCTCGAGGCCTACTGCTGTGAGTCGGGTTACAGGTTCTTGGTGTACGAGTACGCCAAGAATGGCTCCCTGGATAAGTGTTTAGAAGATCCCGGGATTTGCAGGAGCCTGACATGGGCGAAACGGGTAAACATATGCCTAACGGTAGCGAGGGCGATGTACTATTTGCACACGGGGTGCAGAGAGTTTATTAGTCACGGAAACCTGAAATGCCAAAACGTGGTATTGGACGATGAACTGGGAGCTAAGGTGAGCGAGTTTGGTTTAAGGGTACTTCTTCGCGGGGAACCCAACAACGAGGAGGGTCCGGGAGAGACAGACGTGCGAGATCTTGGTAGGATGATGGTGGTTTTGATCACCGGATGCCAAGATGCAGACGAGGCTTGCAAATGGGCATATGAGAGATGGGTGAGAGGCGAATCGGAGGTAGTGACTGATAAGCGAATGGAAGGTGGAGTCAATTTAGACGAGGTGGAGTGTATGCTAAGGCTTGTGTTTTGGTGCGTGCAAGGGGACGAGCGAATGAGGCCTTCAATGGGCGAGGTCGTGGAGGTATTAGAGGGTAGACTACCCGTCGATCCGCCTCCTCCTCTTTACTGTCACCACAATCAAACGTCGCCTGAAGACGAGCAAACATCCACCCCATCATCCACTTCGGGCTTGTAATCTGATTCCCAATTTGGTTCAAATATATATATTTGTCATTGAACTTTATTTGTCATGTATAGTAGAGCTAACTGTGAAGCACCATGTAGAATACAATACCCAGTTTTAGCACTTGAGCCACTGGCCATTTTTAACTTTAGAATTAGGCCATTCTGCTGCATCCTTTCCCCATCTGAACTGTAATTTAAGTGCAGTCTGATATATGCATTCTTGAAATAGCGTAATTGTTGAATCAACACGAGGCAATCCCAGCTAGTTTGGTCGGGCTGTTGGCTTGATAACCACAAGGTTCCAACTTCAACTCCCAATGGGAGCGGCATATTGGTCTTCTTAGTTTGAACTGGTCAGCTATGGACAATCTTAGTTGGTTTACCTCCTTGTAGTCCTTGCTGGCTAGAGCCACATCGCGGGGATTATCTAATACATACTCTCGAATAGTGACTATGAATTTCCCGACGGTTCCAACCAAGAAATTTGGATTTCTGCACTAAAAGGCTATTGTATTAGTGAAGGAAGTTGTTAGTTGTCAACTGTCAAACATAGATAATATGATTTGGTCTTTGGCTCAAATTTGTTTGTTGGTTTTCATGAAACCAACATAGAATGCCACCCTGCATACATAATTTCTTGATTGATTGTGGTGGTTGGAACCAACTTCTGGTCAAAGAAAGATACAATCATTTGGGAAGAAAGTTGAGTATTAGCCAAATATAATGCTGTTTCTAGAAATGGACCTACCTACTATTTCCTTGACAAATGAAGAATTAGGTGAGGGTGGGAAGACTATCTCAATCCAGAGATAGGGTATACTACTAATCTCACCTGCAATGGAATTTTTAAATTACTTATCAACTTAGAGTTGAATGATCGTTAAAAGTGAATCTTGAACATAGCCCCTAACTTGCAATCGTTATGCCATGGAACCGTGTTCACCATGGATGGTGAACAAGGTCCCAAACGGTAACGGTGCCCGTAAGTGCCGTTATCTTCCACCAATCTTTTTTTTTTTTTTTAATTAACAGCGCGATTTTTCTTCTTCATTTTCACATTTCGGGGTTTCAGTTCCTCTTCACGCAAGCTTCTTCAACACTCATAAATTATGAATGTGCAGACACAGAAAATTCATAATTTAATAAATGTAAATTCATAATCTGAACATAGAATGCAAAACGCCGTTAACAGCATATTAACTAAATTTCTTTTTTTTTTTTTTTCCGATAAAAACGACGCTGTTTAGAAACGTATTCACAAAGCAGGGTGAACACATTTTTACGGCATAATTTGCGCCTAACTTGAAGGCCAACTTATTGGTGGATAAACTGAGCCCAAAATCAGTGGGCTATTTCTTTAATCTTGATTACAAATTTTGAAATGGTAGAAAGGCTAATCCATCTTCAAATTTGAAGTGCTTAATCCAATTCAGGTATGTGCCCAATCTAGGAAAGAACAAGAGCTTAGAAACATATATATATATATATATATATATATATATATATATATATATATATATATATATATAAACGAAACAAATTACAAGAAATGTGGTCATGTAACGCCAACACTATCCATTGTTAGGATAGGGTATGCTCCAAGATCACATGCAAATTTATTATTTACATATGCTAACAAATAAACTAACAAATTGTCGCACCAAATTTAAGGATTTCAAGATTAGAGGTAAATCGTTAGATGTGTCTCAATTGGCCTATATGTCTCCATACTAAATATTTGTACACTAATATTAACAAGGTCAAATTCATACCTCTATTTTTCAGTCCTCAGTAAGATTCGAATCCTGCACCCTACAATTGTAGCTAGTAAAACTAAACTTTTCGGATCAACTTATTTTGATTGATTGTACCCAAGGCAAAGCGAACAAATTCGAATATTAAAGAAAAGTGATGGTAGTTATTATTGCAGTCCATATTTGGCTGCCCAAAGGTGAAGTAGACCCATGGAATTGATTGAGCCCTCCATTGTTGGATATGAAGAAGACATCATTTTAATTAGTTTAATTTATTCCACCTCATAATGCTCATCATTACTTAGGTGTTAGAGATCATCATATTCATCTTTGCTTAAAGTGGAATGAAATGCATCACAAGGAATATATCAACTTTGTGTGCATAGCAAGAAAATTACGAAGAAAACCTTATACACAGTATACCTTTATGATATATAAAAGTATAATTTTAAAATGTGTAAATTCTAAATATGCATCATATAAAATTATAAAATACATCATAGGATGCATGCATTTTTTATGTTACATATCACAAGTTACATATTATAATTTTACGTGATGTATGTGCAAGGCTGGGTGCATATTTTTATTTGATTTGTCTCTTTATCAACATTATATTATATCAAAATATGTGTGTTTTGACAATTGACAAAATATGTTTTTTTTTTCATTGTTTACATATAAATTGATTAATCTAAATACAAGTTTCAAGCTCGAATTTCCGTATGAGTGGTCTATTTGTTTTCTTAGTTTGAGCTAGTTAACTGACTAAGGTCACAAAGTAAGATTTACTAAATACCTATCGAGTTCTACTACTTGTACTCTCTAATTTTACTCCTTGATGTGGCAGATTCTGATAAGTTATTTTTTTATGTGGGTCTCAATACAAGTGTCTACATCAACGTTTTGTGTGAGAGTACATGTAGTATTTTTCATACATATCTTCAAATAATAACGATAAATTTCTTCAGTACCCAAAAAAAAAAAAAAAAAAAAAAAAAAAAAAAAGTGACATCGTACGTCCAACGTTACTAAAATTTTAAAAATAGTTACGTCGCACATGGACGCATATGTAATTGCACATATATATATCGTACTTGTTGTTTCATTGTTTAGGGCATATAATTGGAGCGCGAAAGTAGGGGACGCGTGGAAAGTTGACGGTCGCCATCGTGAGGTGTGTGTCGTCTTCCGCTGTTAGGAAGTAGCTGATTGGTGAAACCTCGCCACCTAACCATCCGACAACGGGACCGCACTTAACGCCGTCATCTCGCCGTCAGCTCACCGTGGTCGACACGTGGCCTTTTCTGCCGCTCCGGTGGGTCCACCCGGGCCCACACTTCACTTATGTCCAGGGACACGTAGCCACTTTCCGATGTCGAAAATGTCAGCACGACAGCACCTGCAAATTATTATATTAAGTACTCCCGGGGGGTGCAAAATCGTTAAATTATTAATTTTTTGTTTGACGAGTTTGACCCTGTGGAATTCCAGCCATTTAACCTTGCCTCCCCAATTTTGGTAATTTTACTTTTGTCCTTTACATAGAATGAATGCTAATTTTGCCTGTTTTTCTCCCACTCAAATTATTATCTGCCACGTTGCACCACACTTTTCTACATTGGGGTCACTTATAGTATTTTTTGTTTTTTTGTTTGTTTTTTTTAATTATCGGGGATGGGATAACCCGGGAAGAGAGACTGACTATTAGCTCTCCCTCACTTGACGAGCACAAGTAACACGAGCCATTTCGTTAAAATCGGCTTCCTCTCTGGCCAAGGGGCTGGTCACTTATAGTATTTAATAAGAGTATAAGACAATAAGTATTTAAAAAGTTGAGGGAAATTTTGTAAAATTAGTTTGAAAATTGACTTGATAATCATAACATTTGAAATTTGACTGCAGTTATTTTTTGCCTTCTTAAGCTTATACTTCCTAACTAAAGGTATAGGAATACAAGTTATGATAACCTCAACAATGACAGTGTAGGGATTATGCTTAAAGTATGCTGATTTCTTGGTGCGCACCGACATTTGACCATGTCTGCTGAGTCATTGAGTCACCGTGATTTACATTTTTCCAAATGTTCTGTTGGGCAGAGGTGTGAAGGACCCTTGGAGTTGGAGATTCAACTTTTTGGGAGAAAAATTAAAGATAATACTATAATTGAACATGTAATGTAAAATTAGGCTAGATAATTTATGATTTTTTTTCTAAGATACTAATTGATATCGATGCTTTTTGCACAAAATATAACTAAACATAGTATACATAATTGTATTTGATACTATGTGGACACATGTTAATTATAATTATAATTATACTACTTGATACCATAAAAATTCTCATTATTTAATTCGATATTGTTATTTCTAGGCCAGCAACTATAAATGGCGCGGCAGCTAAATGAAATCATCATTGAATTGAAACCCTAATTTCAAGACACTTAGCCGAAATTCTTTAGGATAGGGTTGTGCAGATTATTCCTTAGTTGGTACAAATTCTTGAATTGAAACCCTAATCTTATCTAACCTAGCTCACTTATCTCTTTTCTTTATACCTTTTAGTGGCATTTTGGCTAAGGTCAAGTTTACCCCACATGTTACCAATTCAATATTTGAAAATGTGTATTGACTATGCTCCAATGCATAATAGTTTACAAACTACACAAAAAATATTCGTTTATGTGTAATTACTCATAACCCATACAAAAGAGATAAATCACACTAAGAAAATCTTGTGTAGCAAGGTCGACCAAAAAGATACTGGTAAGAATCAAATTTGTGATCTTCTGATACGAAAATCATGTTACACCCTTCTCAGAACACTATATATTGTTACTAGTTTCTTTCTCCAGGCCAATAGTCCGTCAATTACACATAAAAAATAAATCACACTATGAAGACCTTATAGAATGGACTTGAATATGTTATCAAGAACCGAACACGTGTGCTCAACCCACTCAGCTAGACAGCCCCCATTTTCAAGGGTCGATGATATAACCTATTCAAGAGAAACCCTTATAAAATGATGTCTAATGACAACATGACACGTTAAAATTTGCTAAAACTTTTAATAAAGCTGTCGTTACTATACGATGAGATGGTCCTAGATTGAGTTTTGCACCTTTGAATATTCACACATCACCCTCTCTCTCTCTCTCTCTCTCTCTCTCTCTCTATCTCTCTTTCACTCTCTCTGTCGTTTTCATCTTCTACTGCTACATGGAATCCACGCATGAACCCCAAACAAAATAAAATAATAATAATAATAATAATTCTTATAAGTATCGAAGTTCCCCCAGGCAGTGTCGATGCATTTCCACAAACAGAAAGCTATCTACAAAGACAAACAACGTTAGAAAGTAGTTCAGTTCCATTTCTATCCATCTCTTCAAGTAAGCATCAACCCTCTCTCCACCACTTATTTATATTTTTTTTTTCTTCAAAAAAAGCTCCCTTTTTTTTTTTTGAATTCTGGGCATTTATGTTGCTTATATACTAGATCAGGAAAGGTGGGAGAGGGTTATGGGGTGTTTAAATCTGGCATGATATTGGGAAACTTGTTTTCTGGGGATTAACCATATATATTCTATATATATTTATGTGTATATATCATTTCTTGAAATTCATAGATCATATATAGTCTTTGCTGTTGGCATTCATGAAATCCAGTTTTTTGAGCTGCTGTTTTCTGTTTTCTTTCTTTTAGGTCGGGTGGTTGGGGGGGGGGGGGGGGGTTATTCTATATTACTATATATATATGGTTGTTGAAGATAGATCATATCACCAGTGAGGATATGATATATATATGTTGATCTGAATTGAATAAGGTAGAGAAATATGGACCGCCTGCTGCTACTGTTTGTTTCCCTGTTAAAGTTTGTGGTAATGTTAGGTAAACACAATTTTTATAGAATTAAATGATTTTATTTAATTACTTTGTACTTTATAAGAATTAGTTAATTTACTGGACTGTGATATATACGGAGTAATAAATATAGAAAGTTGTGAAATACTGTATGTTTTGTTTTTGGGTAAAAGTTTTGTTAAGTTTTATTCGAAAAGTGTGGCTGGATGAGTGAAACATGATTCTTGTACCAGAAGGTCAAAAATTTGATTATTGTCAACACATTCTTGGTCGAACCCGTTGCCCGCACAAGATCTTTTTGGTACTATGTATCATTTTTATGTGATTTGTGGACTATCACACAAAAATTGAGTTTACTCAGTGCACATCATTTAATAGTCAGATTTTGTTCGTCACCTAAAAAACATATATAAGAGGAAAAACACATTTAGGGAAGAGAAAATGTAGTGTATTTGAGCCTCGAGAGACCGGTAAGTATGGGAGATTTAAAGAATAATATTTGTTTTGAAATAAAAATTGATGAAATTTACATTTTTTTTCCCGAGTAATAGATCGAGATCTTTATCTCTTATTATCAAATGCATGACTAAAATTAATTTTTTTTTTTTTAAAAAAATAATACAGTATTCATTATTAGTTTTCCTCCGATTTTAGAAATGATGCTATTTTATACCACAAAAGAATATTTGAAGTTAAAGTGTTTTAGTACCATTATTTTTTCTAGAAAACATCTTAAGTGTTTGATCGTTTTAAGTGCCATATATATATTAACGAGGAAAATTCAACTCACATATAATAGTCCGCAAATCGTATAGGAGTGACAAATCACACTAAAAACCTTGTGTGATGGACTTAACTCAGAGAGTATTGGCGAAAATCAAACACGTGAACTTTTGAATTGGCCTAGTACAAAAATTATGTTTCATCGACTTGGACACCCTTTATAGAAAAGGTGTCATATATTTTGTACATGTGAGTGTATCGATACAATTAGAAACTATTACCAATTATACACGATAAAATCAGCATACATAATGATAACAAATGCAATCAACACTGCACCATCGACAGTATAAACTTTCCCTATATTTTTTGTCTCCAATATATTTCCCACCCATACAAACACATTATACCATTATTTTTTCTAAAAAATAAAAATAAAATGTTTGATAGTTTTAGGTGTCATATATATATATAGACAAGGGAAATCCAACTCTTGTATAATAATTTGTAAAACCATATAGAAGTGGCAAACTAAACCACATTATGTGCAATGAACGCAGCTCAATTAAGAGGGTGTTAGCAAGAATCAAACTGGGTGATCTTTTGATATGAAATTACAAAAATATGCTCTACACACTTCACCACCCTTTCCAGATAAGTGCGTGTCATATATTATGTACACAATTGTATCGATACAATTAGAAATTATTACCAATTATACCTGATAGAATTAGCATATATACATGCATGACGATACTGAATACAATCAACATCACACCATTCACATTATAAACTTTCGCTATATTTTCTTTCTCCAATATATTTCCCATCCATCCAAACACATTCACAAGTCAGCACAAGAGTAGTTAATTAGCTGCAGAATGCAGTAGCCTCTTCATGTTGTCTAGGCCAGTCAAGTTTAGGAAATTTTGGAGACAATCAGACAACTCCAACTAATTAGTTGGTCAGCCTGTTGGTTTGGTAACTTATAAGATTTTAAGTTCGACATTTAGTGAGAACAATCTATTGGTCTTCTTGGTTTAAGCCAATCAGTAATGAACAACCTAACCTGGTTTATCTCCTTATGATCCTTTTGTTGGTTAAAACCACAAGACCATATTTACCTGGTGCACACCCTCAAGGGTAGTGGTTGAAGATTTCTCCCGTCACCCCAAAAAAAAATCTACGAAATTTATATCATTTTTCTGACAAGGGTTTGTGTTTCTTCTACCATTTAGCAGGTGTGAATATATACACATTATTATGCAACAGATTAGAAGAAGCCAAATGGCATCAGATGCAATGAGCAGTAGTGGTACACCTGCAAGTTCCTGCACAATTGGTTCATTCACCTGGTGCCAAGCAATGGTGTCCAGAAATCCATGGAATAACACATTATATGAAAACAGTAGTGCTGTTGATCCAGGGAATAATGCAACATCTGCACATATGCTCTGGGAAGATAATGGAGGAATGCACCATACTGCACCAGAGCCTAAAGGGTTTACAGAACTGCACACATCAGGTATGGTATTGCAACTACTTATGATGGTTGTCATTATCTCGTGAGAGTCAGGCTCTGATACCATATAAGAATGAGAGAAAAGAGTTTCTATACATCTGAATAGTGTACAATACAAAGTATAAATAGAAGAGATGTCAGCAATAGTTCTAGACCTTCCTTCATGGGCCTTTGCCCCCTGGGCCATATGCACTTTGGGTATCCCTTCTTGCACCAATCTTTATATATCCATCAATACTAGTGTTTTAAAAGATCATTAAGAGAATCAAATCGAATTGAATCAAAACTCTTGTCACTTCTAGGACTAGAAATGAGTTTGGTACTTTTTTTTTAGTATACTATAACTCTTAGATCTGATGTTCTTATATATGCAGATAAAAATTGCAAAGTGGAAAGTGAAAATGTTGCAATGTCCCCGCACCATTCTAGGCCTGCAACTGAACATGACCTTATGGGTCACTCTATTGTAAGCTCTAATCTCTCTCAACCCACTTATATATCCACCCTTGCAAGTTCTTAGATTGTTTCTGCATCTAAATCATGATTGATTAACCTTAACAGGATTGTCCAATTTCATGTTTTTTCTTCAGCAGTGTGCACCATATCCCTATACAGAACCTGCTTTCCTCGGTGCAGCTGGTGGAGAGTCTGTGGTAAGTAAGTTGTAGGCCCTGTTTAGTAAAATACTTAACCTATCAGCCAATTTTAACTTGTTTAACTTGGTTAAATAATCAATATGAGTGTTTAATTAATTAATTTTTTGTAACTGCTTATTGTTCCAAAACACTAAAATTCAAAAAGTTGTTCAAAGCAACTTTTTAGATCAATTTTTTGAGAAAGTCATTTTTTATGTAATCCGCTATTAGCTAACAGCTAATTTACCAAACATCTTTTTACAATCAGCTAATGTTATCAACTAGTCAAACCCACTAACCCAATCAGCTAACAGCTATTTACCAAATACCCAAACTAAGAGCCAAGATGAAACAAACCTCGGATTATCATTACAATATAATGTTTGTTAAACTATGAGGTTTTGTTTGTTTTCTTGAAATTAAAAACATGTAAGGTTCATCAAAGTGCACAAGGAGTGAGAATGGTGTTGCCGCTGGAAGTGACGACAGAGGAGCCTGTTTATGTGAACGCCAAACAGTACCATGGAATTCTCAGGCGAAGGCAGCTCCGGGCAAAGGCTGAGCTGGAAAACAAAGTGGTTAAGAACAGAAAGGTCCGTGCAGTGTTTACTTCAATTCGATCTCCCGTTTTATAAGTTTCTTCTATAACCTATGAATCTTGATTCTGTGTTAATTATGATATGATGCTTCAATTCAATTCATTCCCTGCAGCCTTATCTTCATGAATCCCGGCACAAGCACGCCATGAGAAGAGCCAGAGACGGCGGGGGCCGCTTCGTGAATAAAAAGAAGTCTGATTCCACAAGCAACAACACCCCCCCATGCAGCAGCAACGTTAACTCCAGTGAAGCCAAGAACTGTATTTCAGACAGCCATGGCTGCCCAGGCTCTGAAGCTTCTGGGATGCAGGGCAGTGCAGAATATGTGCAGTGGGGTTATGAGTATCAGCGTTTCAAAGTCATGAAAGACTGGGTGTGAACTGAAAAAGAAGAAGAAGTCTGGAGATTGGAGAATACATACAATCTCTGAATCTATCTCCCCCATATATATACTTATGTATAATGTGGTTGGTCTGTCTCTGATCTGATCTGATGATTGTGTAGAATATGTAAGGTTGGAGAGAATAACATACATACATACATGTTTGATCTTGGCAAGCAGCTATAAGTGTAATGGCTGCTGGCTTGAATTGGCTTTTACCATTCATTTTCTCAGGCAATTCATTCTTGGCTAATACTTCATAGTTGCGTGTAAGCTATGGAGAAACAGATGGAAGAAGAAGACCTAAGCTCATAGCTTAGCTTGTTATTGGCTTATTAGCTAATGTGATGTTTGATCAATGCAATATATACGTGTACTTGTTAATTCAACTAATTAACCAAAGGAGTATATACTACATTAATACATATGTTATTCTTGATGATTTACGGGAAATCCTGCACCCGGCCCGCTACTCAAAAGTACACTTTGAATATCTGACAAAGGATCACAATGAAATAAATCAGCTTAGGTTACACATAGCTAATTGGTTCAGACCAAGAAAGTCAACAGACATGCCTTATAAAGAGTCGAACTTGGTACATATGTTATACTAATCGAATTTTGAGCAATAATCAAGAAAGCTACAAGTAACGTAGTGAAGTCACACCAATACAATTAGCAGTCAAGATAAGTTTAAGACGGTTGAAAATGATGTCCAAGATCACATCCTTCTTGAGCTAATTAATTTTGAAGATCACATCCTTCTTGCAACCCTATTATTTATTGTTGTGTGTATAGTAATGAAATAAAAGATATGCCATAATTATATTGTATGGTCAATCATATGAGGCTGCAGGAATATGAATATAAATGTTGAATGGGTGTGGAGTTATGGTTATGGGCCACACATAACTGAAAATCAACTATACCACTTGCCTTCCACTTTCCTCTCTTCATTTTGAATGGGACCGCAGAGACTTTAGACCGCTGACACATTTTTTTTATATAGAAATCAGGTCGGGAAAAAAGTCCTAAATAAGATTCTAGAACACAAATTTAATTTAATTATAAGTAATACAAGTTTGCACGAAAAAAAAACTAAAAAAAAAAAATGATTGATAATTAATTAAGTAATAAAAATTCGTAATAAAAATTCTTTATAGTGAATTTTTATTAATCGTATTACCAAGTCAAACAGAAATTTCGTGATAAATTATTTTGAGTGAATGAAGGAAATCATTTTATATCACGTAAAAAAAAAAAAAAAAAAAAAAAAAAAACTCCTTAACAAGTTGTTTTGAGTGAAGGAAAGAAAATTCTCCTATAAAATATTGATCAATAAAAAATTTTAATAGTCAATTTTAACTGTTCATCTTTTGTCACGTCAAATAAAAAATTCTTCAGTGATAAACCATTTCAAATGATTGAAGGAAAGAGAATTGTTATCTAGTATTTTGATTAATTAATAAACTCTTTATAGCCAAGTTTGACTAAATCATTTCAAATTGAAATTTCATTGTTCATCGATAAATGATTTGGAGTGGGCAAAGAAAAGAGTGTAATGAATAAGACATAAATTTTGAGGTTCCACAACTACAAGTGGTTGATTTGGGTTACACATAATGAACACCTAGCCACTCCTTTTCTGCCACCGCCAGCTAGGGTTTGGCCCACCGCCGTCGTGTCTCGCCTCATCTTCTCAATTCTCATGCCCCACTCGCCACACCTTCCCTGCCACCGCCAGCTAAGCTCGCCGCCGGAGAATAGCTTTACCAGCCTCCTTTCAAACCCCGGTTGAAATGCCAATCCGATCTAAAATACCCTCACTTCCACCGAATTTCACGTTTAAATCAAATCACATCAAAACAATTCAGTCAAATGAACTGTTTTAACAACCTATTTGACCTTCCTGTGTTCGTGTTTGATAAACGAACAGAACAATTACAAACTCGTGTGGTGTTCGTCAAATAATCTTTACGAACAAGTTCATTTAGTGTTCGTTTAATGATATTTACGTACATGTTCAATATATAGTCGTTGTGTTGTTTATTTGATTATTGTTGCGATAATGAACATATGTAAGTGTTTAGTTATTAAGCATTCATGAACGTGAACAAGCATGTTAACGAACGTGTTCGTTAATACATTCGTGAACATATTCGCGAACGTTAACGAACACGAACAGAATTTTCAAAAACCTTAACAAACAAACACGAACAACCCTCGTTCGTTCATGTTCAATTCGTTAACAATCCTACTAATCAGTTATGAACAAAAGTGAGTTTACCTCCTTATAATTCTTTACCGATTAGAGTCACAAGACAGTATTTACTCAGTATCAACAAACATAAAATTCAATGTTATGAGTCAGCATATGCATGCATCCATGACTGAAATTGAAGCTAAACACTGACAGAATCATGAAAGAAACTGCAAAGTTCACATTTTTTTTCTTTTCTTTTCACAGTTCCTGAATTCCTCTGTTACAAACCAGAATCCTGTGGTGATACTACCAAGAACTGGCCTAATCTCTGCCGCATGAATCTCAAACCCTTTCTTTTTCTTTCTGTTGAATGCTCAAATCGTTTATGGTTACTTGAAAAAAAAAAAAAAAAAAAAAAAAAAAAACGAAAACGAAACAAAACAAAACAAACAAACTTCGAGTAAAACTGAGAGCTTGCTAGTTTTCGGTTTAATCAGGAAAATGTTAGCTAAGTTGTTCCATGCCTGTGGAAGAATCAATGGCACGCAGGTTTAGTCCTCTCGTTCGTCCCGGTGCCCCTCCCCTGAGGGAAGATAAGTCGAGAAGAAATCTGCATAAAAGATGTCGGGAACTAGATTCAAAACCAAGATGTATATAGTAGGTAGATATATATCGGGTGTAATTATCGGAATATGCCATACGTTTTGTTTGATGTCTTTCCGTGTTCTGCAGAATTAGAGTTAATCAGTATCTTCTTATCGATAATCGACACAGAGCAATCCGTGGGCAAGTCAGCTAATTGTGGACCTGCATTTGCGACAAAGTAAATTTCAAAGGGCATAAATTCACAACTTGACCGGTAAGAGATTCAAGGCTTTTCGTAGATAACTTACATGTTTTATCAACGGTTTTGACACCTTCGCTAAGACCCAATATTGTCTACATGAATTCAAACGGGCATTTTGTCACATTCGGTGTTGGCATTTGGCAATACCATTATATATATATATATATATATATAGTTAATAAACTTTAATCCGGAGAGATATATATATATAGATTCAAAGGCAACACGAGGATCAAGAATCACCTTAAGAGACTTGTAGCATGTCTCGAGGTCATCATTGACCAAGATATGATCAAAGAGGCCAGGCGACTTCCCTTGTTTAAGCTCTTCCTTAGCATTTCGGAGACGCTTTTGGACCTGTTCTTCGGTCTCGGTTCCCCTGTTCAAAAAATCAGCAACCTTCATATCAGTCAAAGAGCCATCTAAGATGATATAACAACGCCACATAACAAGGCCTAGCCCACCTTGCCCGAAGGCGCTTCTCCAGCTTTTCAAATGACGGGGGAGCGATAAATATGAAAATGGCTTCGAGAGAACTAGCCCTTACAGATCTTGCTCCTTGAACATCAATATCAAGAATGCATCGCTACAAAAACACAGGAGCCATTAGCAAAGGCAAAATCAAGAATATCCAACTGAAAGACAAGATAACGAAACATATAAAGTACAAACCTTGCCAGAATCTGCAACCACTTCGACAGCTTCTACACTAGTTCCATATAGATTCCCATGAACATTGGCAAACTCTAGGAACTTCCCGTCCGTTATCTCTCTCTCCATTTTACTTCGCTCTGTAAAATGGTAATGAACACCGTTTTGTTCCTTCTCTCGTGGAGCCCTGGTGGTGTGGCTTACAGAAAAGCCAAACATGGATGGGAATTCATCCATTAATTTCGATATTAATGTTCCCTTTCCCACTCCCGAAGGACCGCTGATGACAATGGGCTTCTCAGCATCACCTATAACTCCCTTGCTCCAGGCAACCACCTCAGTTCCACAACTCTTAGCTTGTTGTCTTACGAAAGGGGTATTCACCTGCAAATAAGTCAAAAACCTTTTATTATACGAAATAGATTTTAAGTGAATTCCAAGAAAGATAACCAACAAGAATTAACAAAGTTATATCTACACTTTTAGCTTTGAAACAGTAAAATTGAAACAATCGTTATGAAGGGGGTAACACTTAATTGGTATGTTTCAAAATTGGATTTTGATGCAATTGTGTGTGAGATCTACTCACATAAACTAAAAACAAATGCATCATAATTGGCCCTGTTTGGTAAATGGCTGTTAGCTGATAGCTGATTGGGTTAATTAGAGGGTGTAACTAGTTGATAACATTAGTTGATTGTAGAAAGGTGTTTGGTAAAAATTAGTTGTTAGCCGATAGCTGTTTGGTATAATTTCCTTTCTCAAAAAGCTAATTGAAAAAGTTGTTTTGAACAGCTTTTTGATTTTAGCATTATGGAGTTACAAAAAGCTAATTAACCAAACACTTATATTGATTTTTTAACTAAATCAAAAGGCTAATAGTGATCAAATAAGCCAAAATTGGCCTATAGGCTAACTATTTTACCAAGAATTTAGCTTCACTAACCTCAAGAAACCAAAAGCAGTCATCCACGGGGGAGTTCCTCTTGACAACTAATATCCGGTCTTCTATTAAAAGCACGGCTGAGAAGCCCTCAGGTGCCTTGAGCTTTGTCCCCAAAACGGTAGGGTTTATCCTGCAAATTGGAGAAGATATTGTTCATCCACGAAGAACAACAGCACCACTGTTCTAGCCACACCAGAAAGAAAACTCACCATTTCCCAGTAGCTTTATCATAAATTTGAACTCCAATTGTGGATTTCAGTTCATGATCAGCCCCACCACCAATCACATACTGATAAGAATATGGAGGCAGAATATGTGTTCATAATTACACAATCTTTATCCATTAAGGTGTAAAATAAAACAGAAAAAGATCAAATCAGCATGTTGTAATCAATCATACTGTTTTGCTCCCAACATCAATGGCTGTTTGGTTGCCCTTAGGCTTCAAATCAACCCCACTGGGAAATTCTCCAATCACATTCTCTACAACAAAAGCTGGAGCTTCACCCTAGAAACAACATAGGATTAAACAAAACAAAACAAACAGTCAGATCAAAAACCAAGAACCAACTTCTACTCAACAATTTCACTGCACTGTAAACTGCCATGAGATTAGGGAATCTTTGATATAAACTCACCATTGAGACACTCAAGATTCAACCTTGGGACTGAAGCCTCTAGCTCAAAGTTCGACCTGATAAACCGCAAATTAAAAAGCTCTCAATTTCACGTAAATCTCCAAATCACAATAAACGAAATTAAAAGCTAAACCTTATAAAGCATTGGCCAATAAATAACCCCCAAAAAAAATAAAAACCCGAAATTTAAGCATTCCAAAGCAACGCCGCTACGAGTTTCGAAATCCAATAAAGTTACAGACTTTAATAAGAGAGCAAAGAAACAAAGACCTAATAATCATTTAGAAAACGAAACCCATTGCGTATCACATTGCCTTCAGAAAATTCCGAATCGAATCTATAGAAAGCAACCCAGAGGTCCAAAATCACGCCATGCTTCCCAACACAAAACGTATACGTACGAGAAAATAATAATAATAATTTAAAAATAAAAAAAAAAAAACGAAATGAATCTGGAGAGCAGGAAAAGTACCCGAAAACAGGGATTCTTGGTGGCTTTCTGTTAGGAATGAAGAAGAGGTGGAGAAGGAAGTTTTGTTGAATGGGGCGTTGGAGTTCAACTACGGATCTTCACGATTTCAAAGCGGGACTAACTTACAATTGAAAAAGCCAGCGGCTTTAAGGAGGAAGAAGAAGCTGCAAGAAAGTTTGTGAGATCTTCCCATATTTGTAGGCGCAAAGAGAGAGAGACGGAGAGATGGAGAGAGAGAGAGAGAGAGGAGGCCGCTGGGGAGGCTCCCTGGTCGCATTCAATTCTGAAACAACAAGCCAAGTCGGCTATACCCTTTTTCTTTTTTCTTTTTTTTTTTAATCTTTTTTAATTTTTATTTTATACGGAAGCTCTGTTTGGCAAACCTAGCTGAAAAACTATAAGCTATGAGCTAAAAGTTAAAAATGAGCTGAAAGCTGAAAAATTATAAGCTAGGAGCCGAAAACTGAAGAGCTGTTATGATTGAAAGTGTTTAGTAAAATTAGCTTTTTGGACATCTTTTACAAATTTAAAGTAGTTTGTTTACCTATTAAAAGTTAACATTTTGTCTTCAAAAAAAAAATTAACATTTTGAAATAAAATTATTAGCATAATCATAATCTAGCATTTCATAATGAAGTAGCAATATTGTTGCGAATCTCCTTCATTCTATAATAATAATAATAATATAATAATAATAATAAGGATGAAAGTCTATAAAGGAGAAGATAAAAACAAAGATAGAAAAAAAAAGTTAAGAAGCTAGTAGTTTATTGCTTACCGCATCAACTGAGGGAGGCTCGAACCCATAACTTTCCATTTGAGAGAGTCACTTCATGCCGCTTGACCACAAGATCTTTAGCAATTTGGCATAATGTTAAATATTTGTATCTAAATACCATGTTTATATTTAAAATGACAATGTTAATAATAAATTATTGTAATACATAGTTATTTTTAAATTCAAATTCCTATCTTATACAATCACTGGCTACTATCCGTATTTATGTCGCACTATATAATTAAGAGGATATTGATAAAAATTAAACTTGTAATAATATTTATATACATTAATAATAATCCTTTAACTCAATCATCAATTCTAGGGCATTTGATGTTCTTTTTATTCATAATAAATGAGCAATTCATTACAATATTTTAAATAAAATTATTTAGTTATTGTCAGTAAGAGCAATTGGAAATTGAAATTCATAAGTTTTAACAATTTGTAAGTCAAACAAACACTAATTGGAGTAATTGCTAACTTCATTACTAGCCCCCTATAGCCTTACAGTAAAATGCTATTTAAACACGATTACAATTTACAAAATCTAGGTCGGACCACACTAATGTAGTAATGTGTTCATTAAATATTTTTCTTTAAAAATGTTATTTAAATTAATTTTTATACAACATTTTATAATATAAAGTTGTGTCACATTTTCGTACTAAAATCACTCTATAATATTTATTCTATCCATATAATTTTGTCTATATTTATTTACTATCGTCTAAATTTTATTTTATTTTGGTGATGGTGGAAACCCTCAATTACTACTTGAATGTACACTCTGTAAATCTTGCTTCCTTGTAATAGCCCGCGAACCACGCATGTAAATTCGTAACCTTTAAGAAAGAGAAAATCAAAACGTTCATGATCAACTATTGTGACGACTTTTCCGTATTATCCAATGAACACCGACACTATCATTCATAAAAAACAACTTAATTTCAAGAGTGGGTCACACGATTATCTATTTTTTTTTTTTAACTTACAGTACGATTATAAACTTATTACAAAGTATTTATTAACTATTCATAAATTAATTGATGAAACAAAGTCACATATATTAATTATAAAAGATTTAGTAAAAAGATTTTGATTATACATACAATTCACAAAATTTTGTTGACTATAACGATCTATAAATCATGAGAATGTGCATGGGATAAACATCGCACCCTGCGTAATAATAAATTTTTTGTTTATGTGGTCTAATCGCACCATTTGAAAGATTATGAGTTCGAGCCTTAATGGAAGCGTTACTGGTTCTTTGTGTTTCAGTAGGTTGAAAAAGTATATGAACAGATATTACAATGTAATAGAGCTAGTAACTTTATTTAATTGATCATTTTTTAACAATAAATTTTGTCTTCAATAGTTAGATTCGTAAGCCTAACCTAAGGTGGGGATATGAAGACAATTTGGATACCAGTACACCACGCAACTTACACGGTCAACAAAATCTTGAAATTGCCATGTCAGGTGCACTGCACGTGATACCGTCTTTCTATTTCTCCCTTTTTTATTAGTTTAATAATTGACTTTAATAATTTTGTAATCTACACGAAAATATGCATTGGGAGAGTTTCCGGATAGAGTTTTATGATAAATCAATTTCATACAAATCAAAAGTTAATATGCTTATTGGATTATACTTAATAAAACAATAAATCATGCATAATCATTAATATATATATATATATATATATATATATATATATATATATATATATATATATATATATATATATTTGTGTGTGTAATGAAAAAACAGATTACATGTCACTTCATATATAATTTCATATCATGATTTGACCAATTAATTGAATTGAGTGTTATTCTTATACGCATTGGGTTCACGGAATGTTAAATTATCTTACAAAATGTTAGATGATTCTTTGGAATGTTAGATTATTATGTTTAATTAAGATTGTGGTATGTAATATAAACATATTTAGTTCGAATAATATTAAATACCTTTTATGTTATATTTTATTTAATTTAATACCCTTAACATATCTTTCATATATCTCAATAAACTTTAAAATTAGAATAAATAAACAAGATAATTGTATCATATATAATTACATGATTTTAAAATAATTAACTAAAAGTTTGAACTTGAAAACCACAATTATTTTATAAGCTAAAATTAAATTAAAATGACAAAATTTATAAATATTCATGATTTTTTTTTTTTGTTTCCGTTATCCATGGTAATCTTAGATAACTTAAGAATTGTAAGTGAATCACATTCCTCTCAAAATCTTACATGGAGTGTATGTTGCGCATTCCTCGATGAATGTTATATTCCCCTTAGAAAGTAAGATAATATAAATCAAACATGTGAATGTAAGCGTTTGGAATATCTAATTTCCTTATGTATAACTTAAACCAAACACTTATAATTTTACTACAAATACTATCAATTCCTACTTCATTACTTCCACCATCTTATATGGCAATCTATGATAAGATATTTTCATAATGTGAGTCATACTGAGAGTGTTTACATAAAAAATATGAGTGTGGATTAAAAGCTTGATTAAAGAGTGAGAGTATATGTAGCATTTTTTTATTTGTTGTCCAAAATCTACCACTCAAGAACTAATTGAGCTCTCAATGCGGACAACATTTTCCTATTATTAATTTAGGTATTGATAACGTAACTTTAAGCAGGACCAACTTTTGATTATCACCTACTATGACATTGTTACATTAGTCTTATTATTTTAATATTGTTTCATTACTTGACTTTTATTTACTTGTCACAATTAGTCCAGTTAAATTATGTCATTCCACTCTTTAACAAAGATGACTAAAATGTAATTTTAGCATTCAAGCCTCTTACCCCAACACATAAATTGTCTCTCTCTTATTAACTATTTTAATTTGATGATGAAGTTACATGTTATTTATGTTTATTAAGTTAAATGACAAAAATAAATAAATAAATAAAAGGATTAATAATTGTAGAACAAATGAAAATAAATGATGTAATGTGACAAAATTAAAAAAAATATATATCACTGAATGTGAAAATGTCACAATAATCAATAACTAAAAGTACAATTTAGTATTTAATCGATGTATGGATTTAGAGTTACATCATGTTAATTACATAATAAAGAATGAGAACTTTTATGTTACTAGATAAGTACAAGGTGATAGGGATCCGGTTAACTCTGGGTGGTCATACAAGTCTAATCAATTACATCGTTTGATGATAGTGCAAGTGATAATGTGGAGTAATATATATATATATATATATATATATATATATATATATATATATATATATATATATGTATGTATGTATGTATGTATGTATGTATGTATGTATGTATGTATGTATGTATGTATGTATGTATGTCATATGAGCGAATTTTTATTTATGGAAACTCATACCAATCAAGTAGGGCAACAATTTTTTCAATATTCTATAAGCTAAGGCAAGTTAGTTTGACAGCTTGATAGGTGCATATCGAGTTAAAGTATATATATAAAACTTCTAATCAGAATTGTTCAATCAAGTATTCTGAAATATTGATTTCCTGAGCCTGTTCCCCAAGTTTACTACTTGGGTTATTAGGGGCAGTTGACATGCCCTATAACCCTATAGACTACGGAGTATATGTCATTACTATCATGTAAACTTTCACATTTAGTTATAAGTATTATTTTTGACCAAATATTTAATAAAAACGATTAGAACCTATCATATTATAGGTCAAAATCATAATTTTTTATTCCAAAAACACCAATGTGTTCAAGCCAACATAGTTTTGAATTGAAAATGTGATGAATCATACACGTTTTCCATTATATTAGAGATGAACTACATGTAACAAAATTAATACTTGAATTTTTTTATTTTTTTTTTCTAATCTATCTATTTAATATAAAAAAAATATAAAATTATAAGAGTTATGAATACATGTTAGTATTCATGATTTATGTCCATAATTACATGCTTATAAAGTTGTACACTGCGCTACAAATATTATACTATCATTTTTATCATACAAAATTACACTTAAACCATTAAACTATAGTTAGTATATATTAAATGCTATCATAATTATATTTAATTGTTCACCATATCTAAAATTTTAACAATTATTAATTATTAATTTTACCATAACTATTCTCCAAATTATCAATTATACTTTTTAACATAATATATGAATTTTACAGCTATGAATTTTATATTTTTTTAAAAAAAAATTATATCATATTATTTAAAATATTTTAATATAATTATAATTGTAACATTAAATATTAATATTAATATTATATTTATTTTTACACATCGCCTATACTAAAAATTAGTCATAAAATAAAGGGAAAACGACGCTTTTGGCTCCCAAATTATCTACTTTTGAAAATTTAGCACCTATCAATAATTAATTTGAACAAACGTAGTCCTTTAATTGTCCATAATATACCACATTTAGTCCTTGATGTTATATAATTAAAAAATTTTATTTCATGAGGCCAAATTTTAATCAAAATGTAATTGCCACTTTGCCAGACCCCAACTAAGCCGGCCATAGTGTGATGATCATAATAAACAATTTGCAACAAGGAAAGAGATCTGCAGATATCGTAATACAGATCAGAAATATAACCTCATAAAAAATATTAATAAAATTTTTAATTATATAACATCAAGGACTAAATGTGGTACATTATAAACAATTGAAAGACTAAATTTGTTCAAATCAATTGATAAGTGTTAATTTTCAAAAGTAAAATAATTCGAGGGACCAAAAACGTCGTTTTCCCTAAAGTAAATTTCTAAGAAGCTATATATGTGAAAAGCAAATGAGCAAGTTGGCCTGGAAGAAAAAGATTAGTACTGTACAATTGATGCGTATCTTACTACTATATGATAACATGTCACATGGGGGTTTCCAGTACATATTGTTAAAGTCTGCAACAAACACCAGTTGATTTTTGTGGACTAACTTCATATTTTACGCCTTTTAGAACGAACAATTTGAGTGGTTCACCTCTCTAATAACATTTTATGAGAATAATATAACTATAGCAATCTGATAATTCAAATTTTATTTTCACCACTTTAATCCATATCTCACCGCTCTTCCAAACATTTGATTTACGGAAAAACCTACTGCTACCCGTATGTATGTTTTAAGTGAAACTGTGAAACACGCTTTGTGACCATAGTTAGCAAAAAATCACAAACAGATACCACTCTTTCAATTCGAAACTTATTTACCTTGGTTTTATTTTTTATTTAAAAATAAATAAAAAATTCTTGCCGGCTATGTGTTAAATAAAGATGTGGCATTGACTACAAATGTAGCCCTACCAAAGACAAATATGTTGTCACCAAGTTGCTATGAACTTTCCTGGTAACAACGCTTTCCCTCTTGCCCATGATGCAAGCTAGCTACATACATTTATTTATTAATTAAAGGGTACCCACCGTTCTTATACTATCTCAAAGATCAGTGAACGAGGTAAATTATGTTGCAGATTTTTAATATTCTTCCCAAATATAACTAAATTATTGGATGTTCCTCCAATTCAAACCGTTCACTTTATTGCAACTAACAAAGTAAAACATATGAATTTATTTTAGATTAGTTAATCGGTTGAGCTGTGTCCCGAGTTATTATTACTATTAATGCTAATATATTAAGGTATCTTTAATCCACTTTGCTTATTTGCACAATTTGTGAAAAGATAGATTCGAAACAAAGCAAAGAGACATCAAGTTGACAATAATCTCATTTTTAAATCTTAATTTTTATCTAATCACGGTCTTGCGTAAAATTAGGGTGTGGGGGATGGCCCACACGTGACTTTTAGTGACGAAAACGACATAGTTGTACCTTAAAACATTATCAAATTGATAAGGTTGGGGATCTTAACAACAATCGATTGATATTAAAAATTCAGTATAATATAGAGTATTTAAAGATTCAAGGATAATAATAATAATAATAATAATAATAATAATAATAATAATAATAATAATAATAATAATAAGAATTTTATGGTTATTAATTATATAATTATTCTGCTCACATGTATACAATTTTGTAGTATTGTACATAAATATATCATGGATATATTTTCATTATTATTTTTGTTTAGATGACGAGAAAAATTCACAACTATTACTTGATAATGTATAATCGGTAAATCCCCGGTCTTGTATAATAAATATATTTTCATTATTTTGTATTTGATGAAGTTATACCTTTTCTTATTTGTATCACCGGCAAAATATGTGATACAAAGTTATTGCATATATAATGTTATATAATTTTACCTCTTATAACAAAATAATTATGATGAGTAAAACATGATTTTCGTACTTAAAAAGATCACAAACTCGATACTTGCCAACATAATCGAGATAAATAATATTAACGGTTTTGCTAGTATGATGGATGAGGCAAATTATTGTATGGACCATGGTCCACACAGTGTTATGTGGACCATAACAAAAAATATATTTTTAATATATTAAATGTACATTATTTTTGTACTGAGTGTACATTATACAACATAATGTACACTCAGTACAAAAATAATGTACATCCTCTGAATACAATGTACATTATTTTTGTGCTGAGTGTACATTATTTTTGTACTGAATGTACATTATTTTAGTATATAAAATATGGTCCATACAACTTGTATGGACCATGGTCCACACAATAATGATTGGATGGATGATTCCTGGATTGTTATATTGTCATGGGCTCACTTGATCAATGCCACTTAAAGTGTACATATGCAAGGCCTTATTGGGGGCATAAGAAATGAGCATTGGGCTATAATTGGGCTCAATGAAATTTATTTGTTAATGAAAATGCATTGCATCAACATTTGATAAAGTCCATTACATAATCCTTGTGTTGTACACAATGAAAAGATTGTTGTAAACATTTTCTTGGTCAAAAGTTCAATTCTTGTTAATATTTCTTTGGTCGCGTTTGTCCCACCGAGTCATTATAGTGAGATTTAAACTTGAAGGGTATGATTGAATGAAAGAGACTTATATATCCTTAACTAAAGGGTAAGTGTTCGATCCTTGGCTTGAGAATGAACAACTTTAAATCTCCAGGTCAGCTGTCCCACCCCAGAGAGGTGCTTATAATTCAGCGAGAAGATTAATCAATGTATCCTACGGTAGCAATTCTAAGTATATCTAAAAAAATTATACTGAAATTTATCTCTTTGTGTTATTTATTTATTTATTTTCTATTATTATTATACTTTTTTATAGTGAGATTTATCTCTTTCTGTTATTTATTTATTAGTGTAGTATAAGGTTTCCATTGTGTAACACAGTAAATCGAACCCTTAACATTTATAAACAATTGATGAGTCTTCTATGATTTACTTAATGCACACATATTTGCTTCCCGTTTAACATGTCTAACTATTATAAAAATAAAAACATTTTCTGCAACTATTCAAAACAATAAAAAAAAAAAAAAAATTTCTTTGGGTATTTATTTTTTATAAAATAAAAAAATCCAAAATGAATACCAGCCTCTAACAATTCTCGTTGGTAACGAATCAAAACGACAGCCTCTCACTTTGCACTTTATAGTGTCATCCCTTCCACCCCAATCTTCTCTAGTCCTCTCTGCACAACAAACTCTGAGCTTAACGCAAGGCAGAGAGTGAGAAATGGAGATGGCGATTGGTTCACACTCTTTTATCACTCCCGCTACTCTCCCTCTGAGAAACCCTATTCTTGGCAGCACAAAAAGCGCCAGTCTTTCTTCACCTTTCTTGAAAAATCGTTTCTTTGGGAGCAAGTTGGCTTCTTGTTTGACAGCCAAAGCTCCTTTCCAGCTCTGCTCAGTAAACCCACTGCGGAGTTCTATCAAATGCTCTGCTTCTCAGGCCGCTGAACTCTCCACTGGTATTTTGCAGACATTTTCCCTTCATTTTATGGGTTTGAATTGATAGCTTTGATGTTGTTTGCTAGTTAATTTGCACAATTAATTATTGAATGCATATATAGATTGTTAGTATCAAATTCTGTGCTGTAGTTTTCTAAAACTTTGTTCCAACAGGTTTGGAATGTCTGATTGGTGATGGTAGATTGTTTCATAAAGGACTAAGATGGCCATAATCCTAACTAAATTTACTGAAAACCTTTTGAGTGATGGGGTAACCCCGCCTTGTGGCCCTAGTCTAAGGAGGTAAACCAATCTAGTTTGACCATAGCTGACCGGCTCAAATCAAGAAGACCCTTGCTAGGAGTCAAACTTGTAAGCTTCTAGTTACCAAGTCATCAGCTTGATCAAATTGGTTGGGGTTGCCCCACTGAAAACCGTTTGCTTAGATGAATTCATGCTCATATGTATACTTTTATCCCTTGACTAACCTTGATTGCAAAGGTTATGCCTTTAGGCTCTTGGCTATTGCACATAATTACACAGATAGGAAACAAACACCTATAATCACACATCACTCTTGTTGTTTTTTCTAATCATGAATTAGGGTTGAGAGTTGAATCATTGTTGGATTATGAGTTCATGTCCATATTGGCTAAATTCAGGATTTAAGTAAGGAAAACTTGTTAATCGTAATAATTGTATTGTTCTTGTGCATGGGTTTCTTGATTCCATGTATGCATATAATGTTGTGTAGGCCTTGCATATCTAACATGCTGTACTTATAGAGACAAAGAACCAGTTAATGAGGAGAAGTGACATAAGGAATATAGCGATTGTGGCTCATGTAGATCATGGGAAGACCACACTGGTGGATGCGATGTTGAGACAAGCAAAGGTTTCATTAGTTCCTCTACCTACTTTTCTCCCATTCTCTTTTATCTTGTTGCTCTGATAGTTTTTAAATTGCGTTCAATCAATAAATTTGAGTTGAAGAATATATGTATATTCTGCTTTTGGGTCATCCTTTCTGAGACTACAGATTATTACTCTCCTGATTAAGTATTTTGTTTCTGCTAGAATGAATTGAAGCTTTGACCCTACTGCATCTCTTAATCTTCATATTATGACATGTTTGATGGTCTAGATAGCCATTGTTTTCATAGATTGTTCAGACACAGCCTCATTTTAATAAATTGGGAAACTTGGGGGAGGCTCTTAGATAAACTTATATGAAATTTCTGCTGTGGCGTCATTTTTAGAAAGCTCTTTCTATGAAATCTTGTTAACCATGCTGAAATTACAGAAATTGGCATCTTTGTCATCCCGAGTTAAAATTTATCATGGCACTAGAGATTCTTCTAGCCCAGCTTTAATGATGAAGTGGTAGTGAGAAACTTAAAACTAATTTCTGATTTCTGTGCAGGTGTTTCGAGACAATCAGTTTGTACAGGAAAGGATAATGGATTCAAATGATCTGGAGCGTGAAAGGGGAATAACAATACTTAGCAAAAACACCTCAATTACTTACAACAATACCAAAATAAATATAATCGATACTCCTGGCCATTCAGACTTTGGAGGTGAAGTGGAGCGCATCATTAACATGGTGGAAGGAGTTCTTTTAGTGGTACTTTCTTAAAGATCTATCATTTTAAATTGAATACATTCTTTGGTTGGACAGCTTTTAGATAACAAGCCTATGTTGTTGATTCTGTGTTAATAAACAATGTTGGTGCATTTTCAGGTAGATTCTGTAGAGGGTCCAATGCCTCAGACAAGATTCGTTCTGAAGAAGGCCCTGGAATTTGGCCACGCTGTAGTTGTTGTTGTTAATAAGATTGACAGGCCTTCTGCTCGCCCAGATTATGTTGTCAATTCCACTTTTGAGTTGTTCATTGAACTCAATGCATCAGATGAGCAGGTACAGTTTCTTCCGAAACTTTCATATCTTAGATAATATTGGATGCCCCTTGATCTCATGACTGAATGGAGAATAGTTCTTGTGCCACTAGATGTCTGGGAAAGGTTGTTACTTTGACTTCTTTTCTTCGAGTCATAACAGAAACGAAAATATGTTTTGCTCTATTGCTCACTATATCTGGTTCCTTACAACAGCTCACCTCTATAAGCTTTAGATCTTTATTTGGATTTTGTTTCCCTTTGCAGTGTGATTTCCAGGTAATATATGCAAGTGGCATCAAGGGAAAAGCGGGGCTTGAACCTGAAAATTTGGCAAATGATCTTGGGCCACTTTTCGAGACCATAATTAGATGCATTCCTGGACCACGTATTGAAAAAGACGGTGCACTTCAAATGCTTGTTAGTTCTTTATCTTTCTTCTTACTTCTTTTCATTGTTAACTATTTCAATTTTCAAGCTTTGAAAGGCTTTGATCTTATCATCCCGCTAGTCTCCAGAAAAGGTTTACTGTAATTCTTTAATTAAAGTGTTATCTAAACATTATTTATAGGCTACAAATATTGAATACGATGAGCATAAAGGACGAATAGCTATTGGGCGTGTACATGCTGGAACACTGAAAAGAGGAATGGACGTCCGGGTAAGTTTTTGTTGGAACTTTAACCTCTTGGATTATCTTACCTCACATCATGAATGATTTATTTTTCATTCATTGCGCCCTTCTCTAGAAATGAAACAGTAAAGCTCATGTTTTGGCATGACATTTGAAATCTCAGATATGCACATCAGATGATGTATGCAGATTCGGAAGAGTTAGTGAACTTTTCGTGTACGAGAAATTCAATAGAGTTCCTGCAGATAATGTTGAAGCGGGTGATATCTGTGCTGTTTGTGGCATTGACGATATTCAGGTATCTAAGATGATATACTAATGATGCTTTTGCTATTCACATTTGTTTTCGTATAAATAGATTCTTGGATCGTTTTTTTTTTTTTTTTTGGGTTTATAAGCCCTGACTTATCGGTCATCTAATTTAGATTGGGGAGACTATCGCGGACAAAAGTAACGGGAAGCCATTGCCCACCATAACAGTTGAAGAACCCACGGTGAAAATGGCGTTTTCAGTTAACATTTCCCCTTTCGTTGGTCGTGAGGTATGGCTAAACAATATATCTTTTGTCGTGAATTTGCATTGTTAAACCTTCCTTCTAACATCTCTCTTTCCCTCTTAGGGCAAATATGTCACGAGTAGAAACTTGAGAGATCGGTTGTACCGTGAGCTTGAGCGAAATCTGGCGATGAAAGTCGAAGATGGTGAAACTGCGGACACATTTATTGTCAGTGGACGGGGAACTTTGCACATCACCATATTGATTGAGAACATGTATGTATGAAAGCGTAACTTGCCCCCACTACCGTATTTATATATCTATCTCAACTAAAAGCCTAAGTTGGTGGATTGCACATCACATTAATGGTTGACCTTTGGTCTGGCTCTGATACCAAATTGAAGCATGTGCTCCATCTCAGCTAAAAGCCTAAGCTGGTAGTTGGATTGCACATTAATGGTTATATGCTCAACACTCGATGCATACTAACATTCATAAATTTTGGCAGGCGAAGGGAAGGATATGAGTTCATGGTCGGACCTCCCAAAGTTATCAATAAAAAAGTGAATGACAAGTTGCTGGAACCCTTCGAGGTGACTAATGGCTGATTTTGATTTGTAAATGCTAAAATAACAAATTTTATCTGATCTTATGACATTATTATCGACGAGCTTCTATGATGTAATTGCTGTAGTTTTAAGAAGTCATATGATGATTTTGCAGATTGCTATTGTAGAGGTGCCCGAAGAGCACATGGGGTCCGTGGTGGAACTTCTTGGTAAAAGGCGCGGGCAGATGTTTGATATGCAGGGGGTTGGGTATGCACGATTATGTTTCGCTCTTCTGATTTTTCTTACATTTTACTTCGAATTATTAATTAAAAAAGGCAACATAAACTTGCGGGATTATTGCTATAATCCATCCATTCATTCAAAACCGATATCTTGTCTTTTAGGTCGGAAGGAACGACTCTTCTCAAATACAAAATCCCGACCCGTGGTCTTCTTGGACTGCGTAATGCAATCTTGACCGCCACTAGAGGAACAGCGATTCTCAACACTATTTTCGATAGCTATGGACCTTGGGCTGGCGATATTTCCACACGGGATCAGGGTTCACTGGTAATCCTCTCTCTCAATCGTACCTTTCCCTTGTAGATGTCGATCGTGTCTTATGGATTACTGTAGTGTTGCAAAAATCGGGCCTAGGCGCCAATTAATCGGCGCTAGGCGGTCGGCCACCTAGGCGCTTTAGGCGCCGATTAATCGCTCTAGGCGCCCTAGGCGGTCCCCAGGCACCTAGCGATTTTTTCAACCTTGGATTACTGAATGATTATTTCTTGATGAAAACATTGTTTCAAAGACACTCGTTAATTCGTTATCCATGCTTACTAGCTTTTAATTTCGTTCCATTCCAAACAAGGTTGCATTCGAGGATGGAACAAGTACATCCTATGCTCTTTCGAGTTCACAAGAAAGAGGGCAAATGTTTATCGCTCCCGGAGTTGATGTTTACAAAGGTCAAATAGTTGGCATTCATCAGCGCCCGGGCGACTTGTCTCTCAACGTCTGCAAGAAAAAAGCTGCAACAAACGTTCGTTCTAACAAAGAACAAACAGGTAAAATAACTGATCTCATCATCTCTATGACGACTTAGCATTCTTGGAGTTATTAACTTGTTAGTTTAAAGAAACTCGAAAACGAACATGCTTATAGTCATGCCAGAAAATTTGCGTTTTCTCAATATCTCTTTTTCTTCGTTACATGCAGTGGTTCTCGATACGCCACTGGATTATAGTCTGGACGATTGCATAGAGTACATACAAGAAGACGAGCTGGTTGAAGTTACTCCCCAGAGTATCCGGATGTGCAAGAACCCGAAGATCACGACCCCGAAGAAGACAAAGTAAAGATTTACGCAGCACGATAAACGAGGACTTCCCGGCTTGTCATTCCCGCCATATATGCCACTCAAATGGCACCATAGCAGATTGATCACACATGTTGCATTCTTCACCAATATAGAAATTATGTGAAGAGGTATGCAGCATTGAATTGAAATTCATAGATTTATTACCATACAATACAAAGGTGTAGTGAATTTTGGTCAGATATATATGATTGATGTATATAACTGTGACAGGAACAATTGCATCAATTGTTAATTATATTCTATAAAGGAAATACCATATATGTTTAAGGCTTAGCATTCACATCCCTCTTGGCTTTTCTTCTGAAAACACCAGAAAATTTTCATTTTTCATTAATCGGACAGTTGGCTTGGTAAGCACGAGGTGATAAGTTTGACTCTCCGTGTGAGTTATCTATCGGTCTTCTTGGTTTGAGTCGGTCAGTATGGGCAACCTAGACTGGTTTTACTTTTGTGGTCTTTTGTTGGCTAGAGTTAGAACATCCTCAATAGTGAGGTTTTTGGGGCGATTTTTGAGGAATTTTTGCACATGTGATTAGGAAAGAGAATATGGGAGTGAAAGGAAACGGGTCGTGTAATACATGCGCCCGACTGGGCGTGCTGTGTAGCTCACGCTGCAGTGAGGCAGCCTTTTGTTTCAGTGGGACCCACAATTTCTGAAAAAACCAAGCTCCTCCTGCAACACCCCCAACCTCTCTCTCTTTATTATTTCTCCTCCACATGTACACTCACACCTGCAAAAACTATGTAAAATCCCTCTATTGGGGATGACCTTACAATACGAGTTTTATCCAAAATACGCTTTAAAATAGTGATTGTGAATTTTTCTGTAGAGCAAAGAATCCAAAATACACCTTAAAATAGTGATTACGGACTTTCTCCTTAATTAAAGAATAGAGAAAAGAAGTTTGCCACAAAGTCAAATGATTCGTTAAGGGGAAGATGTTTTGCACATAGTCAAATGTTTCAGATTGGTAAAGGATTATGGATAAGAACACCTCTTATCATATCATTAATCACTCCTTTCCCTTAGCTGAACAATTTAGGTATGGTCAAAGATTGTGTTCTTCAGACTTGGTCAGTGTAATGCAGACCCTATTGGAAAAATCTTATAAATTTTAATGTATTTTCGAGATTTAATTCAACAGCTAGTGACAGATAAAACGAAACAATTAGTGTATTAAAATGGTCCATCCTTCTCCCATAGTTAATCGAGTAAGCCACTTGTTTGACTTTTGTTCTTTTCTATTAATTTATTTTTTATGTTAAATTTTACTTGAGTCCTTGTCACTCAATCCCTTCCCCTCCACACCCTCAAAAGAGAAAAGAAAGAAAGAAAAAGTCCACACTGATTTAATTCAATGGTTTTAGGCACTATTTGAGATGTTTGAATTTCGATGACGGTAATACGGAGATTATGCTCAAAGTGAGTAGATCCCATATGTGCACTGGTATTTAGCATTGTCTGCTGAGCCATTGAGTCATCGTGATTTTTCATCTTCCAAAATGTTCTGTCGGTTTGGGGTGTTAGGCTCTTGAGGTTGGAGATTTAACATTTCGGGAGAAGAAGAAAACAAAAATAATAATTGATTTTTCTAATTGCTAATAAATGTATTTATGTTCAAATTGCATATTTCTCACGAGTGGAGTACCCATGCAAATTAAGTTTATTTAATTATTATCATTATACTATTACTAATATTATTGACAACCAAAATAATAATAATAATAATAATAATAATAATAATAATAATAAGTTTTTTATTATTTTTTGTCATGCTTGGTGTGACTAGGACAATTTCAAGACATGCCATTCTTGACTTGACCCATCAAGCAGCAGCCAATATGTGCTTGTCTATATATACATATACAATTTTTTTATAGTGTTAATTTAAGATGATGTTGATATAATCATACATAATATGTCAGTATTGATAGCTTGATAATATATAATATAGTAACAAATAGCATACATTATAATAGAATTTGATACTATTAACACATTAAAAAATCTCACACACACACTACACTTGCATATTTATATATGAAAAAGTTTATTGTGCCAATTGACACCGGTACCTCTAAACTATGTACAGTCTAAAAAAGGCTCAAATCTCAAAACTTTCAACATGCACTTTTCGGGTAATGAAGAAAACTCGTTATCTGAATGTGTGCGTTTGGTAAACCTCACTTCTATATACTAGCTTGAGATAAATCGTACTAAAAAACAATGTATGATGGACTCGACCAAAAGAGTTTTGACATTTACTTTTTATACTTGGTATACGAAGACCGAGGTACAAGTAACGGTGAATATCTTAAAAAATTTATTAGTGTGATTAATGAGTGTATTTAGGAGAATGGATGCCACTTTTTGTTACCATGATATCATGTTTGACCAAAATGATTTTTTTTTTTACTGATCCAACACGTAAAATGGAGTACGTAAACTTTACAACAGCCTTTATAACTGCACGTTAATAAAGCAAAATTTTTAAATATTTTACAAATTGAACCACCGTAAAATATGCGAAAAAAAAAAAAAAATCAGAATGGATGGTTCAGAAGAAAAAAAAAATGTTTGTAATTTCGGTGAAAAAAAATGATTGGACGAGGGCTTGAAGTGTAGAATTCAATATCATGTCATCTAAATATAAAAATTTAATGGGCTGTTTGGTTCACGGAATAGGTCTGGAATGTCATAACATTCCCAGTAATAGGCATATTTCTCTGTTTGGTAACTACTTGTATTCCCAGGAACATTGTTCCCGGGAATGACCTATTCCTAGGGGCCTTTGGTATTAGGCTATTATTGAGTTCTTGGGAATAGCCTAAAGTTTCTATTTTCTATTTTATCCTCCAATTAAATTTATTTCCTATTTCACCACCACCACCATCGCCACCATCGCTACCACCACCACCACCACCACATATTTTTATAAGGGTATTTATGTCTTTTAAAACATATTTCATTTCTATTCCTTAAATCAACCAAACACGGTAATATAATCCTAAAGTCTATTCTTTTCGCGAACCAAACAATATAATACAATTCATATTCTATTCCTTGCATATTCTATTCCTTATGGAATAACATTCCAATTAACTCAAATTTCATTCCGTGAATCAAACATGCTGTAAATGTGTTAATTGATAATAGTGGCTCTTACACCAGGGACAACTCAAAAGTGAATGAGAAAGATTTTAAATTTAAGCTAAGTATTATGGAACATTGTTTTCACACTTTCAGATGCAAATTTAAAATTTATTCTAAAACGTTTTGAAATGCACACGGTACTGTAATATATATATATATATATATATATATATATATATATATATATAAAATAGAATATTATGTTAATTGTTTTGATTAACGAGTAATATAAGTCATCTAGTTGTTGTGTCCATCAAAATAAAAAGTTATGATTTGTTAACTTTATATTCACAAAGTGATGAGCTGTGATCAACTTCAATTAAATTAGTCAAGTGATTGACTTGGTAACTACAATATTTCAAGTTCAATTACTTGTATGAGTTTTGATCAATTATAAACATTTTAAATTAATTATACCTTCTTGTTGTCCTAAGCTGACTTCATCAGTTACATATGACTTTTTTTTTTTTTTTGAAAATCATAATAGGCAGAGTATCATTCAAAAATTAAATTTAAAACAAAAACTTCAACGTTTTATTTCACTAATAAATACACAACATCATTTAAGATTAGATTTAACGTTTTTCACTAAATAAATCAATTCAAAAAATCGAATTTGGTACTGTAACGTTTTCATGTAGCAATTAGAGCAGCATTTATTTCAATTATTATTTGTTTTCAAATAATAAATTGAAATAACACAAGGTATGATGGAATCAAGGTAGGTGCATGATAGTGTCAACTTTAAGTTACAACATTATTTGCACCATATATATTATTATTTAATTAGAATAAGACTTCTATAAAACAAAATGTTATTAGTATCAAATTCATTCTCTCTCTACACATATACCTCGTATATAACGTATACTATAATATGATTGTACCAAGTAAAATTAAAAATCATTACTAATAATAATACAACCTTAGTTTTCATATTAGTCGTGGATTTAAGAGACTTGTAATTTAATAGTTAGTCAACTATAAAAGAGCACTTTAACTCTTTAAGGGACCATCAATGAAAAATAATTACTCAAAATTATATATAGCTAGAAACTTCTAATTTAATAGTCAGTCAATTTTAATTCACTACTTTAAATAGTATTCGACTAAAATAATTACTCATATGGAGTATCAAATTTTATATTAAAAAAAATATTATTCGTTATTATGTGGTGCAGTAAAATGTCACATGGTAGCGGCTACGAGCTTTCTATAAATCATAATAAATTTTTAATATGAAAACATAAGTCCAAATTTAATGACATCGCACTACTCTAACTCTGAAGACCAGTAAAAAAAAAATTATAAATTTGTAATATGTATCTTCTTCTCCCAAAAGGTTGAATCCCTGTCTCCAAGAATTCTCACACCTTGATTTGACAGAATAGTTAGGATGACGTAAATCACGATGGTTCAATGGTTCAAAAAATAGTATCAAATATCAGTGCGTACAAGGTATCAGAACAGTATATATTGATGAGTTGACAAGCCTCAAATGCTTAATCATTTGAAAACATGGAATTATGAAGGTGTGTACGTTTATTCTCGTGGGCTGCCATACATAATTGAAAACGTTTGTACTCCACATACGAGGTCAAACGCCTGAGTTTGACCAGCCGGCCAATACCAAATTGGAAAAGTCCAAATTATCCCCTAGTTGCTCGTATAAATCTGGTAAAAAGGCAAGGTAAAACAGTACATGTATACCAAATCTGGGAAACGGGTGTACTTTACTCTATCCGGTTTGATTCTTTAAAGATTCTCATTTCTGTTTTTCATCCACTTTCAGTATTTTGACTTTAAATTCAAATTTTTATTCTTTCATGTTATTTTATTTAATTAATATATATGTGTAATTAAAAAAAAAGGGTACAAAAATTTTAAGCCAAACCAATTTACATGGTTGGATATTCATCAATCATCATCAAAATAAATATAATGATTTGTTCATCTGGCAAATGAAAATTGAATTGTCCTAACTCCTACTAATTGTTACCAGTATTGTATTTCAAAACCTAAAATCTTAACATATTAAATGCTTTTTATTTTTATTGTTATTAGTGAGGTTTTTTTTTTTTTAATTTTTTTTTTTGCCTAGCACCTTGTATTCAAATGTCATGTAGTGACCTCTTCCATGTGGGAGGTCATGAGATCGAGCCTCAGTGCAGACGTTGTTAACTCAACTCTTTGTGTTTCATTAGATTGTAGCATTCTAAAAAAAAAGAGTAAGATTTTTTAGGGGAACCTTCATCAAGACAGTTGAATTAGTTTAATCTCAAGAATTTAAATATTTGTGTTGTTAACTCAACTCTTTGTGCTTCATTAGGTTGTAGCATTCTAAAAAAAAAAAGTAATATTTTTTAGGGGAACCTTCATAGAGACAGTTGAATTAGTTTAATCTCAAGAATTTAAATATTTGTGTAATATGAAAAAATAAAGATATTCCGTATCAGACTTTTACTATCGGATATATTAACCGATTCGCGACTTTTACTATCGGATATGTTAGCCGATTTGCGAATATGCAGGCAGATTCGCGAATATGTAGGCTTATAACTAAGCCAGAGCATGCTGGTCGTTGTATATGAGAAGATTTTCCGTTCCACTGCATTTGATTTTTGATTAAAAAAGAAGAAGATATTCCGTATATTTTTTGAGTATTACAATGTACTTCGTAAATTTATTTAATTAGTATTGTTTAATATCGTCTCACTCTAGACGAGACGAATTTCAAATGTATAATATATTTTTTAAAAAATATGCAGTAATATTTGTTTTGAGTGATCAAAAAATTTATAACTATTTATTTGAAAGGGAAGTGGCAAACTCCACATATAACCTTAACCGATAAAGAATTGCAATAAGGTAAATTATTTGAAGTTTTTATGTCACCTAAGACATATGGAGTGATTCTTTTACTTCAAAAATGGTGCGCTGGCAATCGGAAGAACGATAAAAATCCGAAACCGGAGTCATAGTTGGACGGAAAAGGGTGTTGTGAGGGAAGTCTCCAAGAAAGGGAAAGGTTTTGACCCTTTCTCCTATCATACCTTTGGCTCCAATATTTCTATCTGGTTTTCACACTCTCAATCCCTCATCTCCATCCCCAAAACCTTCCAATCACCTCACCCATCTTCTCCCTTTTCTCCCTCCCAGCTTGAGTTCTTGAGAGATCTGAGAAATCCCATCTTGATTACCCTGTTTAGCTGATAAAGATCAGTTTTTTTATCGCTTTTGACCGGTTCTTTTTGAAAATTTGCGAGCTTTGACTGGGGAAGAAGAAGCTTTAGTCAGGGAAAGCTGAGATTTTGATTGATCTGGGTCACTTCAACTGAGAATTATAAGCTTTTTGTGCTAATGGGTAATTGCTGTGCCACGCCGGAGACTTCCGAGGAGACGAGGGGGAAAAACAAGCCAAACCCGTTTTCCGTCGACTATGGCGGAAACCATAACCATGGAAACGGCGGATACCGGTCGTATGTGCTGGAAAACCCCACCGGCCACGATATCGAGGCGACATACGAGCTGGGGCGCGAGCTGGGGCGCGGCGAATTCGGGGTCACGTATTTGTGCATTGACAAATCCACCGGCGACCATTTGGCCTGCAAATCCATATCCAAGAAGAAGCTGAGGACCAGAGTGGATATTGAGGATGTCCGGAGGGAGGTTGAGATCATGAAACATTTGCCTAAGCATCCCAACATTGTGAGCTTGAAGGACACGTACGAGGACGATCAAGCCGTCCATTTAGTGATGGAGTTGTGCGAGGGCGGTGAGCTCTTTGATCGGATTGTTGCCAGGGGCCACTATACTGAGAGGGCTGCTGCTGCTGTCACTCGCACCATTGTTGAAGTCATTCAGGTATACTTTCCATGTTTTTGTGCTTCGATTGTCCGTCCTATAATGTTCTGTGTCATTTGTTTTAGATCTGTAGTTTGATTCTGTCTTTCCGTGTGTTTCTATTTGTTGAGCATATAGCCATTAATGTGCAATCCAAATATCAGCTTAGGCTTTTAGTTGACATGGAGTACTGCATTTTATGATAAATGTCTTAACCTCGTAATCGCGGAAGCTTTAGAATGATCTGAATATCTCTCGCTATTCGTGTTGCCTTTGAAACGTTAGTCGTTTTGTTTACTACTTCTGTCTTGAATACTAGATGGTGTAGTGTATTTTGTCTACCGGAGTTGTGGTAGGACCCTTCTCGGTGTCATCATTATAGGCCGATAATTAAAACCAAATTGAATATGTAAGTTACCTTATATGACTAAACAGAGTTATTGACTCAATCATATACTTGCACCACAAATGGAAAATTCTTACAAGATATAGCTGCAGAATTTCTAACGTGGGATTTAGGAAGATTCTGTTATCTGGGAACAGTCTTGCTTAGTGGACCAGTTTCTATAAGCTAATTGCCTTTCTTGTCTACTTTCTTTTCCTTTTTGGCTTTTTGAATTGTGTAAACTCCGAAAAAAATGATATTTTTCATGAGTGACATGGAATTGAAGCATGTGCTCCATCTCAACTAAAAGACTAAGCTGATAGTTGGATTGCACATTAATGGCTATATGCTCAACACATGGAAGGGTGTACTGGAAGGATGGTGTTTGTTTCTGGTATTTTAAGTATGGTATAGTTTAGTTATCGATTTCGTTTTGTTGATTTGCAGATGTGCCATAAGCACGGTGTGATGCATCGGGATCTCAAGCCTGAGAATTTCTTGTTTGCAAACAAGAAGGAAACTGCAGCCTTAAAGGCCATTGATTTTGGGCTTTCGGTGTTCTTCAAACCTGGTAATGCGTCTTGGAAGTTGGAAAGCGTTTGCTTGTTTCGTTTGATTAATAGGGGGGTGACACCCGATATTGACCCTCTTATGGTTTTGCAGGCGAGAGGTTTAATGAGATTGTGGGAAGCCCGTATTACATGGCTCCGGAGGTGCTAAAAAGAAACTATGGCCCAGAAGTGGATGTTTGGAGTGCTGGAGTCATTCTCTACATCTTACTATGCGGTGTTCCACCTTTTTGGGCAGGTCGGTGTAGCTTTTATGTCGGGTTACGTTTTTCTGGAATATTTTTAAGTCTATGTTTCATTTCTAATTCGTATGGTCAGTGGTAACCTTTCTTTTATATTGCAGAAACTGAACAAGGAGTTGCTCAAGCGATCATCAGGTCTGTTGTCGACTTCCGAAGGGACCCCTGGCCTATGGTTTCTGACAATGCTAAGGACCTCGTGAAAAAGATGCTCAACCCAGACCCTAGCAAGCGGCTTACAGCTCAGGAAGTATTAGGTAATTCTTGGACTGAAAGATAAATCCGACTTTTCGTATTTATTGTGCTCAACAATAAATGCTTGGTTCTTTTTCTAAGCCATTGAAATAATCTTGTTTTTTTAATTTTTATTTTGAATATTTGCAGATCATCCTTGGTTACAAAATGCAAAGAAGGCTCCTAACGTTTCTCTGGGTGAAACCGTAAAAGCAAGGCTGAAGCAATTCTCTGTGATGAACAAGCTGAAGAAAAGAGCTCTGAGGGTACTTTTTTTACCGTCATTTATTTGAAAATTTGAAGCGGACATTGCTATTCCAAATCAAGGTTAAAAAAATCACTAGGCCCCCTCTAGGCGCCTGGGACCGCCTAGAGCGCCTAGGTGGCCCGACCGCCTAGGCTTGATTTTTGCAACACTGTTCCAAATAGTGCTTTATGTTTCTAATTTTTTTTCCCCGAGCTGGTGTATCCTCGCTTGATTTACATTCTAAATCGGTTTTCCACTTATAGGTGATAGCGGAGCATTTGTCAGTGGAGGAAGTGGCTGGAATAAAGGAAGGATTCCAATTAATGGACACGAACAACAAAGGGAAGATTGACATTAATGAGTTGAGAGTCGGGTTGCAGAAACTTGGCCATAATGTCCCCGAATCAGATCTTCAAGCTCTTATGGATGCTGTAAGTTTTAATGCCTTACTATTTCATGACAGACATAAACCGATGATTGTTTTCTATGTAAGTTTAATGAAAGTAACTGGTAACCTTTTTTGCAGGGTGATGTTGATAAGGATGGTTATCTGGATTGCGCAGAGTTCGTGGCAATTTCTGTCCACCTTAGGAAGATGGGCAACGATGAACACCTGAAGAAAGCGTTTGCGTTCTTCGACCAGAACCAGACTGGATATATAGAGATTGAGGAGTTACGTGACGCCTTAGCTGATGATATTGACACAAATAGCGATGAAATTGTTAATGCTATCATGCAGGATGTAGATACAGACAAGGTCAGTTTTTCGTTAGACGCCTTTTAA
Source organism: Ipomoea nil (assembly GCF_001879475.1). Taxonomy (NCBI): domain Eukaryota; kingdom Viridiplantae; phylum Streptophyta; class Magnoliopsida; order Solanales; family Convolvulaceae; genus Ipomoea; species Ipomoea nil. The sequence continues at coordinate 2,460,910 of NW_017617471.1, forward strand.
GGCATTGTCACACTTCTATTATTTTCTGTGACGATTTGTCATTCTGGGTGGGTTTTTCTTTTACTTAATTAATGGTTATATGCTCAACACGCCCCCTCACGTGTGAGGTGGACCGTAGTCGCTTATGGGGTGACGTAGAGATTCGAACCCTAATTCTGATACCAAATTGAAGCATGTGCTCCATCTCAACTAAAAGCCTAAGCTAAAAGTTGAATTGCATGGTTATATGCTCAACATGCAATTGCCTTTCTTGCAGGATGGGCGCATAAGCTATGACGAATTTGCTGCCATGATGAAGGCGGGCACGGACTGGAGGAAGGCCTCGAGGCAGTATTCACGAGAACGATACAATAATCTCAGCTTGAAACTGATGAAGGATGGATCCTTTGCTAGCGAGGGTAGATAGCTCGAGAAGGGTAGCCAGATTGCAAGATGTTTAACCGAAGAAATTGTACAAGAACCGAAGTTTTTAACTACTGGAATTCTCCTCGTTTTTCCTTCTTTCGTTCATCAATGATTCTCTTTGTATTGTTTGTGCAAATCCCATTGCTGATGGGGATGAAAATAGATTTCAAGCACCCAGTTCTTGTTGGTTTATGTCTAGTGAATACACTTTTTTTTTTTTTTTTTTGGCTTGGAAGGTTGAAGAATTGGGAAGGTATTTATTTCAGGTTGTAAATATGTTGCCATTTATACTTCCATTTTTTCCCAGCTATAAAGCTTTTGCTGTTCAAAATCTTGTTTCTTTGAAGAATGAAGATTAAACATAACCTTGATTTGATCCCTGGTCTCTGGGTCTCTGTTTTTCTTGAATTCCATGACGTTTGTTGTTGTTTTCTTGGACGACTTTCTCGGAGTTCTTGTTTTCTCGTAAACCACTGTCGGAAGCCACCGAAGGCTGGTCGGCGGCGGCGCCCGGACTGATTTGCGGAAGTTCGCCGCTGTCGTCGGAATCCTGAGAAATCTATCAAGATCACAGGGTCGTTGGCTCTCTCGATGTTTAGAATCTGAGAAAAGGTTGTTGAAACAAGAGTATGAGCAAGAAAATTAGCCAATCTTGACACTAAACAAATGCATAAATGAGAAAAGGTGGCCATAGCTTCGCGACAGTCAATGATAGCAAAACCATCATACGAACAAATAGCATTACACGGTGAAATCAAAGAGTTCCGGAACTCTGAGCAGTCGGTGAAGAGATCAACGGACAACACTTCCTGATCCTTAAGCTAAGAGAGTACCTCCCTACAAGCCATTGCCTCAGCCATTAGCGGTGAGTAGCATTGAGTCAAGCTGCCGCTTACCGCCGCCGAGTAGGTCAAGTCAATATACAAATGTAATATTTATGTTAAAAATGTAATATTATTTAAAAATAAATTATTTGTTACTTATATAATGTAATAATATTTAAAAAAAATTAATACTTTTAAATCAAAATGTAATGTTTAGAGGTTGAATGTGAGAAAGTTTATACTACGGAGTACTAATCATTGGTAAATTGATTAATGATTACTTTTGAGAAAAAATGTAATACTTGAACACAAATGCAATCAATCCACCTATCAGATCTTAATTTTCATGTGGGCACATTCTTGAACCTTTTTCCAATACATGTTTCTAATGGGAGTCAAATCTTTATACTGTCACCTCATGTCATGATCTTGACGAATCAATTACGTTACGTCTCGATCACATAAAAAATATTTGTAAATACATACTCATAATTATTAACTTTCACGATCTCTGATTCTTTTCGATTTCCATAGTACCTATGTTACTACTCCAAATACCATTGTATTGAGATTAACAAGAACAATAAACAATAATAACGATAGAAAGGAAAGAATGTAAGATTTACGTTGTTCAGTACTGTGCCTACCTTCAATGAAGTGAAATATTATTTTCATTCATAGTGATGGTAATAGTGGTAATACAACCCTTTAGGGATACAACCAATATATTTATAGGTCCACGATCCCTCCTGAAACCCCTCACGACCTTCTCATCTAGCATCTAGAAATATCCAACAAATACAAACAATGTTCCATCTTGTTACTAGTAACGTAATTGTGGGAATATCACCTTCACTATAATCTGAGGGTTCGTAGTTTCTGGCTTTTCCGTTTTCAAGGTTTTCAAAGGCTATGGTGTGACAACAAATCTTTTACCTAGACAGACATAACCCTTTCCTGTATCATCAAAATTTGATATCTGAAATTTTGTATTGACCATCTCAACAGTCAATATTAACAAGAACAGTAAACAATAATAATGACACAAAAAGTAAAAATTAAAAACAATAATCCTGGTAGGATGGGTCTATCCACGGACAAACTTATATTCCTAATCCCGATACAAACCCAACACTCAACATTCAACACATTACTATACCTATGGAATATGGATGATAACTTCTGGTCTTCAAAAACGGATTTTCTTGGCAACTCTACCGCTGTTTTCCAACTTGGGAGCATCCTTGATTTCAAGTAACTGAATTTTCCTCTTCCTTTTCTCCAGATCCCGGTACCTCTTCTCCAACTTCCTCTCCGAAGCCTCCAACTTCTGCTTATAAGTGCCGTTTCCCTTCTTTTCTTGATTCGATCCCTTGTCTCTGGGTCTCTGAATTCCATTGCGTTTGTTGTTGTTTTCTCGAACCACCTCCTCGGACTTGGTGTTTTCTCGTAAACCACTCTCGGGTTTGGCGTTGGCGGCGGCGACGACGGGCGGAGTGATTTGCGGAAGTTCGCCGTCGTCGTCGTCGTCGTCGGCGGAATCCTCAGAACCCGAGAACACAACGTCATGGGCTGTCTCGCTGTTTAGAATATGGACAATACGTGCCTTCCGCTTGTGAAACTCAGCTTTCTTTTCAAGAACGGCCACCATGGTAGCCATTTCGATCAACTCAAACAGGTCGTCTTCCTTCTTCAAACTGTATTTTGCCCGGAAAATGTCTTCTAACTTCATGCCTCTACGTGCCGCCATTCTTGAACGTATGTGGGAGTGTGGAACAATACTTACTTAGGTTTCCAAAAACGTATGATTGCGTTAAGTTTGGTTAATATCCTACTTATAAACAAATACGTAGTAGTTAGGCTGGAATATCCCAGCCAATATTGGCTTTGGATGTGGTTTTTTTTTTTTTTTTTTTAATAAATTAAGCGGTGCCGGGGCAGTTTTTGTATTATTTAATTTTTTTTATTGTTTTTCTTTTATTTTTTAATATTTTAATATTATTAATAATGTTATTTCAATATGTTGGGTCCACTTTTGAATGTTGATTAGAGTTGCATGAATGTAGTGTGAATCAATCGTTATACCCTACACCACGGCGCACATATCACTGTGCGCCGCACGCCTATCGTTTTGGGGTCGTTTTGGGAGGCGCAGTAGGAAGTTGCTGGGATTATGTGTATTTGTTCACAAAGTTATGTGTATTTGTTCGTACAGTTATGTGTATTGGTTCATACAGTTATGTACATTCTTTTTATACAATTATGTACATCCGAATCAGAAAATTTGTGTGTATTATGTAAAGAGTTGATGTGTATTATGTTAAAAGTTTATGTTTATTATGTATTATGTTAGATTATGTGTATTATCTTTTAAAAAGAGTATGTATATTTTGTTATATAATTATGTACATTCATGTATACAATTATGTGTATTCTAGTATAACATTATGTACATTCTTGAATAGCGAGTTTTTTTTTTTTTTTTTTTTTTTTTTTTTTTTTTAAAGAAAAAACTACTGCCATTCACTGGGGCGGGAAATTAAAAAAAAAAAAAAAATTAAAACGACGTCGTTTTGCATCTGGGCACATAGTGCAACGCGCTCCGTGGTGTAGGATATAAATTGCCAGTGTGAATAATAGATGATTTGCAAATAAGATGATGTGAAAGTGAGATCACTTTTTAGAGTGGGAGACATTTGCAGGGATAATGTTAGCCTTAATATTTCAAATCAATTACTTGTCTGTAAAGTTATCTAAAAAGATTTTAAAATAATTAATTAATTAATTAATTATGATAATAATAAAACTAAACTAATTTTAGGAATAAAGTTCAAATTGGCCACGGAACGAAATACAATTAGGTCACTGAATGATAAAAAAATTCAATTAGGTCATTGGACACTCTAAAAAAAGTGCAATTTCAACTGATAGCAAGTTACCATCCATTTCAGTAGGTTACCTACTTACGTGACAGCTGAATTGACATTTTTTATCACTTTTAATAAATTTTAATAATAAATTAAAAAAATTAAAAAGTTTTTTTTTTTTTTTTTTAAAAAGACGGAGTGGTCGACCCCCTCCCCCTTCCTTTGTTTCCGCCGGAGACGAAGGAGGGGAGAAGGGGGTGGCATGAGACGAAGGACCTGTCTACGTCTCTGACCGGAGATGAAGATAGGTCCTTCATCTTCGTCTTGACGAAGACGAAGGAAAGGGGAAAGGGGTCAGCCACCCCGTCTTTTTTTTTTTTTTTTTTTTTTTTTTAATTTTCTTTTTAAAAGAAAATTATTAAAAATGATATTAAAAAAAAAAGTCAACTCAGCTACCACGTAAGCAATTAACTTGCTGAAATTGATGGCAACCTGATATCGGTTAAAAAATTGTATACATTTGAAGTGTTCAATGGCCTAATTGTACTCTCTTTTTTTTTTTTGCATTCAGTGACCTAATTGCATTTTCAGGTTACGTTCAGTAGCCAATTTGAACCTTTTGCCCTAATTTTATTACCAATGACCAGAAAATCCTATAAAGACTTAAAATTAAAATTTTCTATTTTCTATGATTTTCCTCTTTGAAGTTTTAACCCCATTTTCCCTCCATTAAGGGATTCAATTGTATTTTGAACTTGTTGAAGGTTAGCCATACTTGGGACAGAACCACAACAACATTCATGGGAAACACTTCAATTAACACTAGAAAATATGACTCAAATAGTCAAATATTCCTCAACTTCTACCAAAAATCTCTACAAGAGCAAGCTCCATCTATAAACTTGTGAAACCGAACACGGTCTCTAACAATGATTTCCCTGTTGTACAACCTACTAATGATCTTTGTCACTTCATGGCAATCCCTACAAACTCTCAGATTCTTTACAACTCTAATCACTGTTGGTACTTCGGTTCTCAAAAGACCATACGCTATAGCCAGTCTCTCGCTGTGTTCACAGAGGGCGTGCTCTTTCTCTTCATCGCTTGTGTCGTGTAGTACACCTGAAACCCAGGGTTCATGTCCTGAACCACGTACTCTATCCGAGATTTCGCTCAAGATCCCTTTTAGTTCCTCAGCTTCGGGATGAGACCAGTCGCCCATCACGAACTCATGCACAAAGCCATCAACTTCAATGGAGCTGCAGCCTGGGACAGTCTTGATGTCTCTGTCCTTCATCTGTTTCCTCACTTCTCGCATTCTTTCCCAATCTGAAACTGAAGCGTAGAGACTGGATAGTAGGGTGTAGTTTTCTGCATTCTGGGGTTCTAGTTCGATAAGGTGTTTGGCTGTGACTTCACCTCTGTCAAGAATCTTTTTCTTCTTGCATGCAACGAGTAAGCTGCGCAGTATTGCCGGATTTTGAGGGATTGGCATGGACTCAACGAAAGAATAGGCGTCTTCTATCAAGTTTGATCGGCAGAAAAGATCAACCATCAATCCATAATGCTCCAAAGATGGCTCAATCCCAGACTCAATCATGCTTGACCAATACTTCTTTCCCTCATGAACTAATCCACTATGAGCACACGCCATTAAAACACCAACTAAAGTAACGTGATTAGGCTCCGCCTGACCATTCGAAAGACATTATCGATAAGCCACCGAACCCCAGCACAGATATAATTGAAGGGTAGAAGGGTGGACTCAACTAAAAATCTAAACTGATAGTGAGACTATATATTTAATCAAACGTATGAGTTTTCATGCATAACAATTAACAAGGCATATGAAATTGTTAAAATTTTGTAAGAGAAATGGAAATTAAAGTACTTATCTTTGTTATTGTATTACCTTAGTTTCTCCCATTCTGGAAAAGGCATTCAAAGCATCTTCTGCTAGGCCATTAATGGCCAATCCATATATCATGGAGCCCCAAGCCTTGACATCCTTCACAGGCATAGCTTCAAAGACTTCCTTTGCCTTTTCAACGCATCCACATTTTGCATACATGTTGACAAGTGCAGTATTAAGTTCAAGATCATTCTCAATTCCCTTCTTGTCTATGTAAGCATGCAGCCATTTCCCCAAATCTAAAGCCCCAGATATGGCACAGGCAGAGATGGCGCTCACCAGTGTCACCCTATCAGGCGAAATGCCGGCCTTCTGCATTTCCCTGAACGAATCCAAAGCCTGATTGGCCATCCCGAGCCTGGAATACCCACTGATCATCGCGCTCCAAGCGACCACATTTCTCTCAGGAATTTCATCGAACACCTTCTCGCTCAGCTCAATCTCCTCACACTTGGCGTAGAAATTCAGCAATGAGGTCTGAACGAAGGGGCTGGATCCATGCCCAGACTGTACAACATGCTTGTGAACCTGTTGGCCTTCTCTAAACGCCATCAAAACCGAACAAGACTTGAGAACAAAGGCGAGGGTGAAAGTGTTTGATCTTGGGTAGTTTTTCCTGAGCAGTCTCTTGAAAATGAAAATGGGTTCAGAAGATGATGTTTGAGACTCCAAGAACCCTCTGATGAGGGAATTATAAGAGTAAATTCCTGGGCTTGGGATTCGGGAGATGAGCTGCTTCGCATAGCCCAGGCTGCCGCGCGACGAAAGAGCGGCGAATGTGAGGATCTTGGCGAGAAGAAAGGAGAGGGAAGAGGTAGAGAGAAGCGGGCAAGTGAGGACATGGCCATGGATTTGGTGGAGAATTCTGAGATTCGGACATCTTTGAATCAGTGTAGCAAGTCTTCTTTCTCCTTCTTCTTCCAGCTTTACTTCTCTCTGGTTTCCTCTTCAGGTTTTGCAGGCCTAACACTCTTTCGCCTTACTCTACTTTTGGCATTCGAGTTTACAACTTAATACTTAAATTCCAAATGTTTATTTGATTATAGTTTGATTTATATAAGAAAAAAATTATCAAATACGTCACTAAATTTTATTACTTTACTCAAAAATTCAATTAAGTTCTTAAACTTTCAAAAGATCAATTAAATTTATAAACATGTTATTTGGAAGTATTGAAGTCTAGAAACTAATTGATAACTTATAGTTACATGTTACCTAGGATTCCGGTGATTATTCCTACACTTTTCGATAATAATCACTGACGATCAGACGGTCGTCGATCACGTTTGGAGGAAGCGACCAACTGGTCTGCCTTCGATCTCTTCGCCTGAGAAGGCAGTGACTAAGCTAGTCGCCTTCTCCAGTCGCCTGAGAAGGCGACCAACTGGTCTACCTTCTCCTTCACCGTAGAAGCTAAGGCGACCAAGGCGAAAGAGAAGGCACACTAATTTGCCGAAAAGTGTAATTATATGTTATCGACCAATTTTTAGGCTTTAATACTTCCAAATAACATGTTTATGGGTTTAATTGTAACTTTTGAATATTTAAAAATTTAATTGACATTTTGAGTAAAGTTTATGATCGACCTTTATAAAATAAAAGTATAGAAACTACAAAGAAAACACATTATCATGACCAAAGACCGTGATCAAACGGCATAAGACATTGATTCTTTGTACTTTAATAACTTGAGAAAGTATGATATTATAACAAAAGTCATTAAAAAAAACACATTATCCTTTGTTTACATATGCCATTATATATGTACATATACAAGCAATTCCAACAGATCTACTTACAGAGTTACAGACAGTACACTAGTACAGTTTCCCCATTTATACATAAACCAAGAAAGAAAGAAACACGCCGCCGGCCGCCGGCCGCCGGACAGCAAATAGATATATACAACGTCGTGGTGGTGGTGCTTCTATGCAGTTGGATAAGAAGAATCCATGGCAATCCCACAGAGCCCATGCTTAGCAGCAATGTCTCGTTCCATTCTGATGTACCCCTCCTCTCCCCAGCTCGTCCCCCACGAGTTTTTCACCACCCAATACTTAGTCCCGTTCGCGTCCTTATCGTACCCGACGGCGGTGACGCCGTGGTCGAGCATGGTCCCGCACGGCCCGGTGAACACCCCGCTCTTGTAGAACTGGAAAGAGAAGTCCCCGGCGTCAATCGAGACGGAAACCGGCTGGTTCGCCACCGCCTTGAGCAGCGCCGCCTCGTCGTTCTTGGGGACCTTCTCGAAGCCGGAGATGCGCGCGGCGGCGGAGGCGGCTTCCTTGGCGTTGCATTTGCCGTCTGCGGCGGTGTACGGGTATGTGGATTCCAAGGCGATGCCTTTGTTCTTAATTATGAATTTGAAGGCGTCCTCCATGTATCCTCCCTCGCAACCTTCATCCTCGCCTTTGACGACGTCGCAATCCACCAGTTCTTGCTCCGATAGGGAGATCAGCTTCTTGGTCGTCAGCTGAGTTATCCCTTCCGTCGCTGCTATGGCAGAAAACGCCCAACAACTCCCTGCAAATAAACATCTTAATTCAAATCAAATTCAATATAATAAGATATAAAAGTCATCAACCAAGGGTTAATGAAGCTCTTAACCGTTAATGAAGCTCTTAACCGATAATTATAAAGTTACAAGTTTGATTTTTAGTGATTGCGGCCTATTAGCCTTCTTGATTTGAACTAATTAGCTATATTCAATATAGATTAATTTACCATGCACTATATAATTATTTGCTGTCTAAGTTACTAGACAAGATTTATCTCGTGCTGACCTAACCAAGATCAAGAAAAAGATAGGGTTGAGACAAACCTAGCCAAATTGGTAAGATTGTTCGATTTGATAAATTAAGTTATAAGTTTGATTTTCAGCTAGGGCTGTTTATTAGTTTTTTTGGTTTGGACATGTAAGCTATAGATAACCTAAGCCTAGAAAAAGATGAGTTAGTTTGGGAGCAACGACCCTAACCAAGTTGGTCATAATGTAACAAGTTTAACTCTTCACGAGAACAGTCTATTGATGCTGGGCAACCTAGGCTGGTTTTTCTCACTGACCGAACACTTACCACATTGGCCTTGGTCCTTAACAGGTGTGACAGCACCTTTCTTCCTCCAATCCATGCTAGCCGGAACATCACTCACATTTTCATATTTAAACCATGCGGTCTCTTCCTCTACTCTCGGAAGAGACGGCAATTTGTACCCATTCCGAGCAGCTCTGAATTCCTCATTGGTCTGGTCTGCAAACTCGTTGATTCCCAGCTTATAGGGCCGATTCCCGGCCCTATTAAAACCCTCAATTCGCTCCATGTTCTCTTTGAATATCTTGAACCGCCTTTCCTTTTCCGCCTCGTCTGCATACACTCGTCCATAGCGCACCATCCACCGCTCGTGCTTCCTCATCGCGGTTGCCTCGGCAAGGGGACGGGAAGCGGCTTGACAGGCCAGAATCCCCAGAACGGATAATAAGATACACAGTTTCAGTGACAGTGCAGAAGGAGCCATCTTTGATTGATGTTGGTGATTCAGAGATGGCAATCGTGTATGTAGTTCTTGGAAAGTAATGGTATATATAGATCGTGAAAATGCATGGAATTATGGAAATGTGTTTCTATCAAACTTGGAGGGGAAACCACTTTCTCTAGCTGTACTTTGCCGTGCAAAATGCGATGATTTTGATAATTCTATAAAATTATGGAACATTATATATATTCCTGTCGTTTACAATTGACTTCATCCTAAAGTACAACAATATAATGCAAAGACAGTTTTTGTTCTAGCAATGTTGCCCTTTTAAAACATAGTGTGAAAACAAAATATCTCATCAAGAAAATTCGAAACTACGTGAACATGATTTTTTTATGACGAACGTTGCGTTCAAAGTGGAGTAACATTGACATATACACGGCCTCTATTTAATTTATTTTTACTTTCATTTTTGCCCTAGTAGTTTATAATAATAATAATAATAATAATAATAAGTACTCATGAGAGTAAAAATACTTTTTGATGCTTAAGATCAGTTAACTATGCCAAAGACCTTGAGGTTTAATGGCACCAAGGGGATCTCTCGTATGAGAGGTCATGAGTTGAGAAAGTAGTTATGAACAGGTACTGCATTACATTTTAACAGAGTCAGAAGTACTCAAAAAAAAAACATTTACATTTTCTTTTAATTTCTCGTGTTTATTTACATTTTAGAAAATTATCTTTGTGTATTTGGTTCATTTTCTGAAAAATAATCAAAATTGTATAATTAAAATTTTAATTATTATTAACTGAAAAAGATTTGACAACAAAAGTATTGGTTTCTACCAATGTTGCAAAAAACGTTAGGCGCCGATTTTTTATTTTTTATTTTTATTTTTTTAAATTATTTATTTTTTAAAAAAATTAAACTAAAAATTGTAAAATTCACTAATAAAACATAAGGTTCTTCTAGTTTTTCTTACAAATTATTTACGCAAGTGGTTGTAAAATCGTTCAAAATATTGTTGAAACCATCTAAATACATAAAAAAATTAAAATTAAAAATTAAAATTAAGAGCAAAAGAAGTATTTTTTGGAGAAAGTTATGAAAAAATACGCGATTTCAAAAAAAATTGTCCAAAACGCAAAAAGTTCTGTCTTTCCAAACTTTTCACACTTTACAACACAAAAAAAAAAAAAAACACAAAAACACAAAAACACAAAAACAAAAAAAAAGGCCGATTCAGCTGACTAGGCAGTCTAGGCGACTGCTTAGCCGGCCGGCCGTGGAGGAGGCCGATTCCGGCCTTCCTTGCAACGGCCGGCAGGCCTAACGCCTAAGCGCCGATTAGGTGCGATTTTTACAACACCAATCTTTTTTTTTTGACAAAAATCAGTACAAACCAGATTGGTTTCGTCAGAAATCAGTAGAAGACAGGCTGGTTAATATGTGATAATGCAGTACAAATTGATAATTTTAAAATAAATAGATATTGTTTGTGTGTGCCCAATTATATGTCATTCTTCAATCAATATTTTTTTTTTCAAATTTAATATATATTATACAAATAAATATATAACATTTTAAAAATATAAAATAGATGAAATATTAAGTATTGAAATAAAAACGTAAAACATACAAATATCTATTACTATTGAGAATGCTCTAGAAACATGTAAAAGATTCCCTTGTTTAAAAGGGCCTTCTCTAGAACCCACTAGTAACCAATAGTGGCATAAATACCACTACCAAAACCAAAGTCACAAGTTCAGTTTTCTCTTAAACTTTTTTACTTCAGTTTCATTTCAAATTTCGTCTCATCGAAAAAGAATTACAATCCTGACAAATTCGTCGCCGGCGTCTTTTTCTCAAGAATTTGCCGGACCATATTTTGCAGAGACATACCTTTAATCTTTGAAGTTCATCAATTCCCAAAGTTTTTTCTCTATTCTTAATTTTCCTCCCTAAATTTTTGGGAAAGGACCCGTTAGAAGTGACGGATTTGTCAGGCTTGTGGTTCTTTTCCGTTGAGCTGAAAATGGAAAGCGGCGATGACTTGGCCTTCCAGAAGAAGCAAATCGATCTCCGGTGTCCGATTACGGCGTCTCAGGTAGGTAGTGAGTTCGCAGTTTCAATAGAAAATCCCTAATTCTTCACTCGTTGACCCGGCTGCGGCACCGGGTGGTAAAGTTGACCTAATTCCTAGGCAATCATTGGATCTTCGATTGATCTCGTTTTATACGTTATTTCGTGTTTCGTTAATTTGATTTTATGCTGGTTGATTGATTCGTTTCACTTTAACTCACGAGCTAGATTCCTTAAATTTCGATTTCGTGACTAGTGTTGAACCGTGCTTGCCATTTTTGCATTTTATTCATCAGCTTTTCTGGAATCGATGTTTTTTACGTCGAGTTGTTTTTATGGTGTTGTCATTTCTGAACCTTTCAAAAATTCATGTATCCAACAACTTTACAGCTGAGTTACGTTGTGCATTAGCTTTTGATCACAGGATGTTCACGTGCGATGATGAGATGAGTGGTAATTCCAGTAATTTACCTATGTTCTTGTCAATGTGCACATCATGTGAGCTGGTTCGGAGCCTACTTTGATTGAAGCTTGTGAAAGGGAATTAAATGGATCCTCTTGTTTATCCCTACTACATTTAACCAGCAGAAAACGAATCAACTGCATCTGTTTTAGTACAAAATTTAAAGAAAAATATGAGTTTCAAAGTGAAAAACAAGCTGCAAATATAAGTCATCTGTTGGAGGTTTCCTTTGCCCTTTTTTTTGGATGACGAGGGAAACCATTGCTACTTGGTAAATCCGCCTTGTGACCTTAACTGGCAAAGGACCAGCCTAAGTTGTCCATAGCTGGTTAGCTCAAACCAACCAAGAATGACAATAGGTCGTTCTCACTGAGAGTCGAACTTGTAACCTTGTGGTTACCCAACCAAAAGCTTGACCAACTTAGTTGGAATTTAAGCCCTTTTGAAAATTTAAGTCCTCAGATTAGAGGATCATTTTCGGACCAACATTCATCTCACATCATGTTGGTATCTGATACGCACCCAAAATAAGAGATAGAAGGAATGAAGAAAATCAGGCAATTCAGAATACATCAGGAAAGGCTTAACTCAAGGGATTTGACAAGAATAAAATCAAAGGCACAATCATATCAACAATATCTCATTTTCTATAATTATTTATTTCCTAACACTATAAATTAGAACCTCTAGATGATAGTAAATCAACCAATCTTTATCCTTAGTCTTTAAGCTTTAGTAGCTAGGCAAGAGCCTAAAACTCTTGTGGGGCAAGAGCCTAAAACTCTTGTTGGGGAAAGTCTTGTGATTTCCTGTTTCTTTATTTCAGTTTCTAGTCAATAAAAATACATCATTGTTCTTTTCTCTAACAAGAATTGGGTTGGTAATTCTTTCCATGCCCATTAGACCAAGTAAACCCACTATGTGAAGGAATTATCTGGAGCGCTGCATTTTCTTCTTGCAGATTGTGTCCAAGGAGCCGGCCTGTGGAGAGAAATTCAATTTCTCGTTCTGCAGTGCGAGCGACACGCATCGTTGTTCGGAGATCTGTTACATCATTCGGTCGGAGCCGCACCCGAATTGTAGGTTTCAAGCCATCGAGAAAAAGCCCTAATTGAATGTGAGGAGCAAGTCCAGGAATTTGGGCAATTCAAGCTCGAAACGCAGTGATGAATTCATCCACCAAGCCCGTTTGACGAAGAGCGGCAAGCTGTTCAAACGGTGGCCCAGGCAATTCTTCACCAAGTTCTTCCAAAAGGTCATGTGTGAATTGAGTCCAAGTAAGAGTGGGTTGTTGTTGTTGTAGCCATCGGAGCCAATGTAGAGCTGCCCCTTCCATACTAATGAAAGCTGTTGGGACCTTCAAATCCTCTCGGGTGTGATGAATGGCAAAGTACTGCTCCACTCTAGCTAACCACCCAATCGGATCTGTGCCTTCAAATGTAGGAAGTTCTGTTTTTCCAATGGGCAGCGAGGTGTTGTCCGGCTGAACATGTTCTGGAAGAGAGGTTGAATTCGGCGTTGGGATGGAAGTTGATGAAGCACTGGCATTGTTGTGCCCTCCGCGGCCTTGGAAGGAGAGAGCGAGGAGATCAGACATCCTAGCCATGGAAGCTTCCATGGCTGCAAATCGATCATTCAATGTGGCCAATTCAGCACGGATTGCATCTTGGTTCTTCTCTAACGTCTTTACTCGGGAATCTCGTGTGTTCGTCATTCAACGGCAGGTCGGACCAATTTGTTAGAGAAAAGAACAATGATGTATTTTTATTGACTAGAAACTGAAATAAAGAAACATGAAGTCACAAGACTTTTCCCATCAAGAGTTTTAGGCTCTGACTAAGGATAAAGATTGACTGATTTACTCTCAAGGTTCTAATTTATAGTGCTAGGAAATAAATAATTATACAAAATGAGATATTGTTGATATGATTGTGTCTTTGATTTTATTCTTGTCAAATCCCTCGAGTTAAACCTTTCCTAATGTGTTCTGATTTGCCTGATTTTCTTCATTCCTTTTTCTGAGTAAACTATCTCTTATTTTGGGTGCGTTCAGTATCACTCTCTTTACTGTTACAACTTCATTCTGCTGAGAATTGGTTAATTCTTGGTGGTTTTTTTTATATGCATTACTAACAGGTAATTTTGCTCATATAATTCTGAAAGAAACTGGTTTGTGTGGGGGCTTACCCTCCCTTTGCTCTGTGTTATATACTGAAGCATTCCATGTAATTGTGCAAAGCATTTCACAAAATGTCTTCAAGAATGGGATGCCTTGTGGTCACCAGTTTCTGTGACAGTTTTCATATATGGTTGGAAATCTGAACCTTATCTTCTTCTTTACCATACTGTCACAAGCCTTCTAAAAATCTATTCTATTATGCATTTATGCCTCCTTTAGCATTCCTTGTTGTGGAATTCAACTTTGTCAATAAAAATTTAAGCAAGCTTCCCTTGGCTTTAACAGTATTTCTCTTTAAGTCATGGTATTATATTAAATCACTATGGTGAAGTTGGTATCAGGTCATCGAGAAAGCAAAGCCTGATCAGTTAAGATATGTAAAATTTTAAATTATTTCCCATATGGAATGTGGTAATATCATGGCATAGCATGATGGAGTTGAGACCATAACTAGGTTTCATGAGTGCTTGCTTAGCAGCTTTGACAGGCTTCTGCCTGACTTCACAATTGGTCAGAATGCCAAAGAAGACTGACTACAAGATTCATGAGGAGCAGCTTTGAATTGAAATGGTGATTACCAACTCTCCATTGAAGTTGGGACAGCCTCTTCTCGAGCCCACACTGCACTTTTCCAGCCTACTGAGCACCACAAACAGGGAGGCGAAATCATGAACTGTGAAACTTGAACAGGGTGAGGAATCTTTATGCTGCATTTTTTTTTTTTCTTCATGTTATGGGTGATTACTGTCTAATAGTTCAGAGTTCGTATTGTAACTTCTAACACTTGAAACTATGAAATGACATGCATTTGTGGTAGGATTTTTTTTTTCTTCTATCCTTCAATTTTGTAGTCAATTATATTTTCACTATTAGTTATTCGATTTTGAATTTCATACTATTAATATTTTCAGCAATCTTCCTGCCAAAGACGTATACATGGTACGCATGCTCCTTTGTGGTTTCAGGTAATGTCTGGTCAAAAACTTTGCTGAACTAAAAGTGGTAAAAAATTCAACCTCAGTGAAAAAATTATAGATGAAATTGTCAAAAAAAAAAAACCTCTTTGTTTAAGGTTGTTCCTGTAATCCTGTTTGTTCTATGATCCACTAATGCTATTTTATAGGTGTGGGGTCGGTGGGACAAACGTTTGGTCAAAAGCCTTGTACTAATTTACGCTAATGTGGCGGAAAGGAAAAACAAAATTGAAAAAGCTTTTGTTTTCTACAACGGTTCCTGTGAAAGAAAAGGTGCTATACACTACTTCCAGCTAGCAATCTATGAGACTATGATGGTATGTTATTCACTCTCTCTCTCTCTCTCTCCCTTTTTTTTTTTTGAATTTTTTAAATCATTCTTCATTAATTATTTAAGTAAAAAATGCTGGAAAATATAGGGAGAAATAATTGATATGCGGAGGAAGAAAAACAAGATTTTATATCATCAATCACCACCTACCAGTCAGAACAGTACAAGCAAAATATAATAAATATTCATCAAGAAAAAAAAAAAAAAGGAAAAACAAAAAAAGAAAAGAAAAGAAAATCTTACTATAGACAGCTTCTCTAAAATTTGGTCACTCCTATGTTGCAAAAAAGGTGGTAAATATGTTGCCTTTATTTCTTTGCTTCTTCTGGAGCCGGTGGTTTGGGTTCTTCTTGCGGCGGCGGTGGAGGAATACCGCCGTCAATGCAGCTCCGGCACCTCCTCTCAACCCACCCTTCTATGTCATGTTCCCCGGAGCCACCAAAGTGGCGGCCGCCGCAGAGGCGGGCGATGACCCCGGCAATGACTCCAAGCAGGGTGATGACGGCCAACACAACAAGCAGTGTTTCAATGGACGAGTGTGTGGAGTGGGTCGTCGGAGCTGGTGGCTGCTGCTGCTGCACCACCAACATGGGCGGCGCCTCCACTAGCGGTGGCAGCTCGTTCCCCATCTTCTCTAGTGCCATTAACTTCCCCATATTACACCCAAGAAAGTAGAATATATTGCTTCTGGATGGTTATCTTTGCTCTTACCCTCTTGGAGTAGGGAATGGAAGTATAAGTAGGAAGGACTAAGGAGGGGGTTTGAGTCATGAAAAGTAAAAAGAGAGTGAACAAATGAGATTGAGTAAAAATTATGTTATTAGTGGTGGACAAAAGCAATGAGCATTTGATGAAAAGACACAGTACAAATTGTTTATGAGAAAGTTTAAATGATACATGGCCCAAAATATATAACTAGGGATACAAAAGAGGGTTACTAAATCTAATAAAACATTGCTTCTGTGATTAATGAAATTGTGTGATTTTGACATGCTTAATGTATAAGAGCATCTTCAATGGTGGTAAAAAATGAATTTTTTGTCAGTGTTTTTATGATGTGAGTGAGAGAAAATATAAGATAGCAGAGAGAGACTAAAAAAAAGTAAGTTATACTATAATTGTGATTTTTTTTAAATAATAATAATAATAAGACACAGTTGGTGGGCGTTTAGCACATTAGGGTGGCCATTAGTTTACCGTCATTGTGACTTTTTTTTTTTTGGTACTTTTCTTTCTCCTGCTTGGCACATTAACGAGATAAAAATTCAAAATTGAGTTTAACCATTGTGGTTACTCTGAGTGTTATACATCATATGCTTTCACTAGTGTTTGCTTCTATGGTTAAGATGATCCTAATGTAACATCATTTGATGCACCAATAGTGTATTAGTGCTATATATCATATGTTTCATTGTTACAAGATGTTTACAAACACACTGTGTTTCACTATTTGTTTTTATAATTAATGAAAGAGTAAATACTCAAAATGGTCCCTTGATTATAGCTAAATTTACAAATTGGTCCTCGACTTTTAATTTCAACCAATTAAGTCCTTAACTTTGTAATTTTAACACAATTTGGTCCTTTGTCTATTTGACCGTTTGTTGACTGTGATTTTTGAGGATATATATGTAATTTTATGGTCCATCGTTGGTTTTTTAAGCTTCCGGTTGCATTTTCAGACCGCTCTGTTACATTCGAATCCACTGCCGAAAGCAATCTATCAAATCCGATCGTCTTTCTTCATCCTCCCTTTGGATTCATGTAGTTGAGTTCGTACCAGAGCGAAGAAGACGACGTGTTTTCGAACCGGTGCAACGTCATCCTGGAGGTCTCCACGTGCTTCGACAAGAGCTGAAGGTTCTTCTGGAGATCGTTGATCACGGTCAACAAACGGTCAAATAGATGGAGGACCAAATCGTGTCAAAATTACAAAATTAAGGACTTAATTGGTTGAAATTAAAAGTTGAGGACTAATTTGTGAATTTAGTTATAGTCGAGGGACCATTTTGGATATTTACTCTTAATGAAATGAGATGATTTTGAATTTTGATGTGACATCCTTATTAAATATTTGCTAGGTAGGGTTACTTTTGTTGCATTGGATCTTCTGCAACCCATAATTTCTCGACTCTCTTTTCCTTGTCCACATTGCTTATCAATTTAAGGTGGTTGGGTCTTTTTAGGTACCAAACATAGTTGAAAGCTAAGCTAGATTATACACAAAGTAATTAGATGACTATATACTGATACACACACATATATATAGTCTACTATTTACAAGGCAGTCCATTTTTGAAAAAGTTGGAAATTTTATATACATATATATACCTACTACCTAGTTTGGCTTTACCAATCTGTCCTTGGTGGTATCACATGTTTGTCTAGTTCCCTCTGACCATATATTTCATTTTCCCATTCATCTTCTTGAAAATTTCCCAGTTTTGTCCCTAGTGATTAACTATTCACTTGTCTCTTAGGAATGAGAGAACTTCAGCACAATTGTCTTTCCAGTTTCCATAAGCTACATACATGCATTATTTTTGGGTGACGAGAAAATCTGCAGTTATTATCCGAATATGTAAACTAGGTTAACCCTGATTCTGTGTATTAACTTGTAAACTATACAGGAGAGGTAAATCACATTACGAAGAACCTATGCAATGAGGTGTTGGGGAAGAAACATTCATGCATTATTGTTTATAGTGCATGTGAGACAGACACATAAGCAATAATTAACACATTTGTAAGTAATTTAAGTATTTAAGTCATGACTGAAATGGGGGAGCCACCTGAAAGATTTATTGAGTGACATTTCCATGGCACAGTGCAGAATGCTGCATTTGTGCAGAGAGTACAGGCAAGCTGGCTAAGGCCATGGTTGTAACGCATTGCATGTTTTGGAAAAAACAAAATGTGAACAATCATTCAAAATACAACTTGGGCCTTAATTGTGCTGGCCATTCACAACATGAGTCCAGTTCCATCTCCTCTATTTTGGACTTTGTGGGCCTCTTTCATCCTATTTTGGTCCTGTTTGGTAAAATAGTTAGTCTATCAGTCAATTTTAGTTTATTTGACCACTATTAGTTGTTTGAGAAAGTCATTTTGTATGTAATCAGCTAACAATTAATTTACCAAACATTTTTCTACAATCAGCTTGATGGAATAATTACGAATGGATCCTGGGCGAACCGACCCACGAGGAGCACGCACCCCCCGTGGGGTCGGTCACCCAGGGCTCGGCCTCTATGGGGTCGGCCGGCTACTTGTTCGAGCCCCGAGCTCGGCTGAGTGGCGTGGTCCCCGCACGGAGCGGGTGCGCGGCGAGAGTGCGGCACCCCGCGTCTTCCGGGTTGTTATGGCGACATAGGCTATAAAATCCCTCTTTGATGTCTTAATCAAGGCATCTTGTGTCCTAAACACTTACTTGTCTTGTTATTACACGTTCATACCTCTGTAATAGTGTTACATATTCAATTAATACAATATTAGTCCCCGTGACTATATTTGTACCGATATTCATACCCATATTATCTCGTATACTTGTTACATTTATTCATTTATTCGGGTTAATTAATTCGGACCCCGATTTAATTAATTACATCACAGCTAATACTATCAACTAGTTAAACTCACAAACCTAATCAGTTAACAACCATTTACCAAACACCCTATTTGTGTTTTTCAAATGTTGGAACAAAGAATGTCAGAATTAAAGGCTTATTACTTGTGCAATTGTAATTGATATTGGAGACATAATTGTATTTCTTTTTTACTTGTGTAGTAGTTAGTAGCACATATAAAATGCATAACGATTCAAGACTACAATGAATTTGACCGTTTAGACTTTTGCCTAACAAAGAAAACAATACACTTACATGAATGTAGGCCAAGCTACTCACATAACATTAACCCCCACCATGAACGGATTCCTTTAAAGGAGTTGATCAAAGACTTATAAGTCAAAAAATCATAAATGATCCAATCTACACACCTATTATAAGTATTAAAAGAAAAAAGAAAGAAAAAAAGCTTACTACCTTTTTGACTATCTTGACAGACATACACCAATACAATCTCTCCACTTTTGTAACACTACTACATTGGATTGAGTTTGGTAGCTCTAAGGTTAGATTTTTGTCTGGTTAACATAGGACTGTACTGTATGGGCATGTGGCGGTTGGTGAATAATTAAAAAAAAAAAAAGTAAAGAATTAGAGGACAAAAAATGGTGAAAAAGATGAGTGGGCGGTGTTGACATATACACGTGAAATTATATCAGAATTCATGAACCTAATCTTAGCTTTGAATTATGTGGAAACATGTCAATTAGGCAAATAACGTGTTAGTGTCTGTGTGGCATAGAAGAAAGAATGGGCAAATATTTTGCTTTTTTTTTTTTTCTTTTTTTTTTTTCTTTAAATGTTGGACCTGCCATATTTATTATATATAGTACTCCCCCACGTGGCTATTCATTGGCTTCATTGCTAATTCCAATCACATTAACTTCAAAACATGTAACATGCTATGGTATAAATAGTGATTATGAGAATAATTGATAAATTAATTCAAAATGTAAGAATCTCACTATTATAATATTATTACATCAGAAGAATATGTCATGAAAGGATAACGATATATGATATCAAGTCAAGTTCTTTTTAACTCGCACGGACTTAGCTCAATGGTTTAGTGGGCAGTATTTGGAGTAAGAGATTAAGGTTTGAATTTTGACTGTGGCAATGTGAGAATTATGTCTAAAATAGGCAGTTTCCTTATGCGCACCGGCATTTGGATAAGTCCCGCATAATTACAGATTTTTCTAATCATAAAAAAATTATTATAAGTATATATGAATAGATACTATTAATTTGTAACAGAGTCTATAGTAGTTTGTACAAAACAAGATATGGCAACAATACAATGAATTGACATTTCCTTAGTGTCCACAACCCACTGGTTACAACTTACAACCACTACTTTGTAATGTTGTCTTCTTAGAAGTCATTAAATTGAGATTTCTTCCATCCGTGAAGCCGTGAACAGAAGCTGATCAAACCGCCCAGCCTCACTCCAGCTACCTTCTCTGTAATTTCTCTCTCTCTCTCTCTCTCTGGATTAAGTCAGTAAGCTTCTCTAAGTTGCCCACATTGTATATTGTTTGAATCTCCATCTACCCATTTCTGAAAGCTTGGAACTTGTGACATTGTCTCTGGGTTTTGCTCTATTGCTTGATTGAATCAAATCTTGATTTGCTTTGCTCTTCATCCATGTTCTTTGAGGTTGTTATTAACTGAAAGTCTGGAACTTTAATGTAACATGACCACTCTGTTCTTGAAGGTACAGTTGGAGAGGGAAAATGGGGAAAGAGCTGAGATTCTTGATTGGGATTGTTGTGGTATGTGGTTGTGTGTTTGTAGCCAATGCAGATTACATGCTCTACAAAGATCCAACAAAGCCAATAGGTCGAAGGATCAAGGACCTGATGGGCAGGATGAGCTTGGAGGAAAAAATTGGGCAAATGGTTCAGATTGAACGCCAAGTTTCATCTTTTGAGGTCATGAAGAAATACTATATAGGTGTATACTTTTGTGAAAATTGATGTTTTCCTCTTTATATCTATGTTTCATACCCCACTACCCGACTAGGTAAACCAGTCTAGGTTGCCCATAGCTAACGGGCTCAAATCAAGAATTTGTTTCCCCCGGGAGTGGAACTTGTAACCTTGTGGTTACCCAGTCAATAGCTCGACCAACTTGGTTGGGGTTGTTGAGCATATAGCCATTAATGTGCAATCCAACTATCAGCTTAAGCTTTTAGTTGAGATGGAGCACATGCTTCAATTGGGGTTGCCCCATGACTGCAATTTCTTGATTGCATTAAGAACATGTGAGTTGTGGAGCAGGTAGTGTGTTGAGTGGAGGAGGGAGTGTTCCAAAGGAGAAGGCATCTGCTCAAGACTGGGTGGACATGGTGAATGATTTCCAGAAGGGCTCGTTAGCGACCCGGCTTGGGATTCCTATGATTTATGGGATTGATGCAGTTCATGGCCAAAACAATGTTTATAAAGCTACTATTTTCCCCCATAATGTTGGTCTTGGAGCAACCAGGCAAGATTGATATTAAGTTGGATTTGCTTTAGGCTTTTAGTTCGGCTTTCATCAATTCTTGTTAGTTATATTGCCATGTCTGTTGAACATTCAGGGATCCTCAACTGGTTAGGAGGATTGGCGCTGCAACTGCTCTTGAAGTCAGGGCTACTGGGATTCAATACGTATTTTCACCCTGCATTGCGGTAAAATAAGTTCATGTGACCTAAATCTAAACAATAAAAATGAAAAATAAGATGTCTTGGATGTTATGCTTTAATCGTAATGGCTTGATTAGGTATGTAGAGATCCTAGATGGGGCCGGTGCTATGAGAGTTACAGCGAAGATCCCGAGATTGTGAGGGCTATGACTGAAATCATCCCGGGATTACAAGGGGAGATACCACCAAATTCTCTGGGCGTCCCCTTTGTTGCTGGAAAGTAAGTTTGTAAAAGTTATTGTCTTCTGTTTGCTATATGAACTCGGAGTAATTACTTGTTTTAAATAATCTCGGGCTTTAGACTAAGCTTCTCATATCGAGAGAAAGGTCTTAACTTTAACCCCATAAACCAAAACCTTATTTTCTGCTGTTCAAAAAAGGGGGAAAAGGTAAGACAGCAAATAATGATCCAGAAAAGGACCGTCTTTTGCAGCATGTAGCATGCGCAATGATTGTTTTATTCTTTAAAGATATAGAATCGATTTTCATATATCCTCTTAATAATTTCGTCGATTATATCTTTCTTTATCATTCTTATCAAAGTATATAGCTTCAAACATACTGGCATTATACTATGTTGAATAAAGAAGTGTTTTGGTTTTTTCTTCGTTTTCTTTCTTTAGAGAAAAGGTTGCTGCTTGTGCTAAGCATTACGTGGGCGACGGTGGCACTATAAAGGGCATTAACGAGAACAACACGTTGATTGACTGGCATGGCCTCCTCAGTATCCACATGGCGGGCTACTATAATTCAGTTATCAAGGGCGTGGCTACTGTCATGGTCTCCTACTCGAGCTGGAACGGGGTGAAAATGCACGCTAATCAAGAAATGATCACCGGGTTTCTTAAGAAAACACTCCGTTTCAGAGTAAACCCGACTTCCCATTTTAAAAGCTTAGATTGCTAATCAAAGAGGACTAAAAGTTCGGATTTTTAACATTTTCAGGGTTTTGTTATCTCGGATTATATGGGTATTGACAAGCTTACACCTACCATGCACGGGAACTACACGTACTCCATTCTACATTCTATCAATGCTGGAATCGATATGGTCAGTCAAAAATACAAACGAAATCCCAATTTACTATTTCACAAATCAGAAGAGTAACCTAATTTATCAGTCAGTTCAAGTTTCAACGACAATTTACTAGTTGAATGAAGGGAATTTATACTGTTTTTGCTGAATTTTGCAGGTTATGGTTCCAAACAACTATACAGAATTCATTGATGGGCTAACGTTTCTGGTGAAGAATAACTTCGTGGCAATGAGCCGAATTGATGATGCAGTTAAGAGAATTCTCAGAGTGAAGTTCGTAATGGGCCTTTTTGAGAACCCATTGGCTGATTATAGCATGGTGAACTATCTCGGGAGTAAGGTAAGATTTTTCGTTTTCTTTCTTCTGTGTTTTTCGGGAATTACAGATAACTGAACTCTTATGCATGTGTAATAGCTAGCAATCGTACTTTTGTGTAGGAGCATAGAGAGCTGGCAAGGGAAGCGGTGCGAAAATCTCTTGTTCTTCTGAAGAATGGAGCAAATGCAGATGAACCGGTTTTACCACTCCCAAAGAAAACGTCGAGAATCCTGGTTGCAGGAACTCATGCTGACAATATTGGCAATCAAAATGGCGGCTGGACAATAACATGGCAAGGAGTTCCTGGCAATAGTACTGTAGGTAAGTTCTTGATATCTCGAATTAGCTTAATTTTGTTGAACATTTAACCATTAGTGCAATCCAACTACCAGCTTAGGCTTTTAGTTGAGATGGAGTACATGTTTAATTTGGTATCAGAGCTAGACCAAAGGTCTCTACTAATAGATGGATCTTTCATTCTTTACATTGGACGACAGGTACTACAATACTCTCAGCTATAAGAAACACGGTTGATCCAAAAACCGAAGTTGCTTTCAAAGAAAACCCCGATATGGAATATGTGAAGTCGAATGAGTTCTCACACGCCATCGTGGTTGTGGGGGAGACAACCTATGCAGAGGGCTATGGGGACAGCTTAAACCTGACGATCCCCGAGCCTGGACCGACCATTCTGACAAACGTATGCGCCTATGTGAAATGCGTTGTGGTTCTCATCACCGGGCGGCCTGTTGTGATTCAGCCATACCTCCCTCGGATCGATGCCCTCGTGGCTGCTTGGCTTCCGGGAACAGAAGGCCAAGGCGTTGCAGATGTGCTTTTTGGCGATTACGGGTTCTCGGGCAAGCTTCCCAGGACATGGTTCAAGACTGTTGATCAGCTCCCCATGAATGTTGGAGATTCACACTATGACCCACTCTTCCCTTTTGGATTTGGGCTTGAGACTGAGGCTATAAAGTAGAAGAGATTACAGTTTTATTGAGAGGGGAAAGAGAAAACAGAAAGAGAACAGTATGTACCACAGAAAACTACACTTCATTGTCTAACATTTCTTTTTTCTGCTGATAAAGAATTCATTGCTATTACACAGAAGCGGGGTTTACTGGTGGACACACTTAAGTTGTAGTTGCTGGTTTTTCTCGTCACTCGAAAAAAAGAAAAAGAAATCACTGTTACACGCTTACACTGATGTTACACTGATTCTGTAATGTCAGACTCCATTTGTGATTCCACTCCTTTATACCATATATGCTATTATTATTTCTGAAACATGGATTACTTTTTATGGTTGATAATGGGAAGACGGGGTGTGTTTGGTTCATGGATTTATATTAGGAATATGAATTAAAATTATAGTTAGTGTTTGGTTGATAACGTTTTAAAATGCATGAGATTTGATTACTCCTTCAATTAAAAATTTAAAAAAAAGGTATCATTGTATGTTATTGGTAATATGATTTTTAAGTTTAGATTAGTGCTTTTAGATTTTTGTTTTGATTTTTTGTTCATATTGATGCTTTAGATTAGATATCATTATACCAGGACTATGTGGTCCAATGGTACCCGGGTTGGACTTCCATTTGGAAGATTATGCTATAATGTAATAGAGCCAGTAACTTAAAAAAAAAAAAGATTAGATATCATTATATTAGGATCAATTGTCTTGCTTTTTTTATTAAAAAAAAAAAAAAAAAAACCTTTATTCCCATAGGATCATATATAACCAAATATCAATATTCGTAATCATTTTAATTGCAACATATTACCAAACATGCAAAATACTTTCACAAAAACTCATATCATTACTAAGGTCATCTCCAAAGAGATAGCAAATCACCAAATCTACAAATAATGGGACTCCAATGACGCGACACTATTCATTCAAGCCATTTTCTGGACAACTTTTTAATTTCTATTTTGCCCCTGCTTTAATTTGTTAATTCATTTTTTACATAATTTATTTTGCTTTTATGTATTTATATATTTTTATTAAATACTTAAACATAAATGTTATATTATTATAAATAAATTATATCAATTGAAAAATCTCATCAAGATGATTAAAACAAGACTATTATTAAATATAGATATAGATTAATTAAAAATTAAAATAAATAAAACATAACAACAACATAAAAATAAGAGTTAATACCTAAAATGGTCCCTCGACTATGCCATAATTACCAATTTGGTCCTCAACTACCATTCTTACCCAATTAAGTCCTCAACTATGTAACTTTTACTAAATTAAGTCCTCAACTATACAATTCTTACCCAATTTAGTCCTCAACTATACAATTCTTATCCAATTTAGTCCTCTGTATTAATTTGACTGTTTGTTGACTATCAAAAGTCGGGATAAAATTATAATTTTACAAGATTTCTCCTTCCTCTCCATTTAGCAGCGCCAAACCATGCAGCAATACACTGGGATCAGATTTCGATCGTCAAAAAATCGTTGAAAATCAAATTCATGGGCTATCCGATGCACAACCACTACTTAGATACTGACAGGTTTAGAACCCAACCGGAGCTTATTTCTACATGGTTTAGCGCTGCTAAATGCGGAGGAAGGAGAAAACTTGTAAAATTACAATTTTATTTCCACTTTTGACAGTCAACAAACAGTCAAATTGACAAAGGACTAAATTGGGTAAAAATTATATAGTTGAGGACTTAATTGGATAAGAATGATAGTCGAGGACCAAATTGGTAATTACGACATAGTCAAGGGACTATTTTAGGTATTAACTCTAAAAATAATGTTACTAAAAATTTATTATTTACATCACAAATTATATTTTATTCTCCTTCCGATTCTGATTTCCATAAATTATATTTATATCTAACCATCCGATATGTGAAGATTTCGATGCAGTCGAAGATTCTAAACCTCCGTTGACGTAATTCATACCGTCAAGAAAAAAGAAAACGTCAAATTACTACTGGGTCTACTGTGCAGGCTGAATTTTCAGAGTAGAAGTCGTCGAACGCGCAATTTCTCTGATCTATCTCAATTCTCAGACTCTTCTCTCTACTTCAAGGTGGAATCCACATTATCGGGTTCACAGAAATATTCCCAAGATTTGATTTTTTTTTTTTTTTCTTCTTCCTCGCACTGATTTACGTGTTTACAGGTAATGGGGACGCCGGCACTTCCAAACCTGGGAAAGCACTGCTCCGTCGACGATTGCCGGCAGATTGATTTCCTGCCGTTCACCTGCGATTGCTGTCAGAAGGTACCTTACATACCTCCATCTCTCCCATTGTGTCCATATGAAATGCACTCAGAATCACCTTTCCTGGTTATATTTGAATTTTTTTTGAATAATTTGTACTGGGATTTAATCATCTTGTTGTTTTAAGTATTGGGTCTTCGGCTATTTAAGAATTTATTTACTCCATACATTTGTTTGTGAAGATTAGAAGGGAATAGTGTTTAGCTCTGGTTTTGTATGAGGTGAGGTTAAAGAACAGGTTAATGCCTTAATGGCAATCTTTACTCTCTAACTGGGCATTGAGAGAACTGTTCCCAATCCTGGAAGAAGAAAAAATCAGAAAAAAAAGATGGTAGAAAATCTTGGGAAATTTTTAACTTAGATGAATAACTTAAATGTGGCAGTGATTGTAGAATTTGTTTAAGCATAATGTTGATAGAAATCTTCACTTGTTTTTTTTGAGTGATGAGGGAACCCCGTAGCCACCTAGGGTGTGCACCGGTTAAACCCTGTAACCTAGATTGTTATAGCTGACTAGCTCAAACGAAGAAGGCCAATAAATCCCATACCAACTTGGTTGGGGTGATGAATTAGTAAATTACATGAATTAATAGAAACAACGCTTATATAGGGCAGTTCGATTGTCTCAAGAGGGAAGACCCGACCCCCAACCTCCCTCGAAAACTGTGACTTCACTTCTCATTGTGCTGAAGGGATCAATGTTTATCTAGCGCATAGATTATGTAGACTGCTTCCCCCTAAACGAAATAAGTTTTGAGTTTTTGCTTTGCAGACTTTGTATTTCCAGGATTCATTTTATGTTTTAGATAGCTTCACATAAAATAAGTTTTTGTTGTTGATCTTGGTTTTTGCTTTTGTTTTTATCAATTTTTTTTTTTTCTAGAGACCTAACTCTCGTATCTGACAGGTCTTTTGTCTAGAGCATCGAAGCTACTTGAGGCATCACTGTCCAAAGGCCAATAAAAACGATGTTACGGTAGTTGTCTGTCCACTATGTGCTAAAGGTGTTCACTTAATTCCCGATGAAGACCCGAATGTGACCTGGGAGTCGCATGTGAACATTGATTGTGATCCGTCAAACTATGAAACATCCACGAAGAAGAGGAAGTGTCCTGTGCCTGGTTGCAAAGAACTCCTGACATTCTCAAACACAATTAAGTGTCGAGAGTGTAATCTAGATCACTGTTTGAAGCACCGGTTTGGACCCGATCACAAATGTCCTGGACCTAGGAAACCCGAAACGTCTTTCCCATTCATGGGTTATTTGAGTAAGAGTAGAAAGGACGAGACGAAGCATGCTCCCGCTACTTCTTCCTCGAGCTGGACCGCCACTTTCCTCGGGGCAACATCTTCTGTTCGGGCAAAAGCTGGAGCCGGAATGGCAAAACTGAGCACCGAGTTCAATCAAGCACTGCAGAAAGGAAAAGACCGGGGCAGCCTTAACAGCAGGGCCACAAGACAAGCTGGGAATGCGAGTGGAAATGTAGAACAATGCCCACAGTGCAACACGCGATTCTCCTCGGTTGTGGACCTCGTGGATCATGTGCAGAACGTCCACGAAAGGAAGAGCGTTACGAATTTGGCAGTTGACATCTGCCCGAGATGCAGTAAAGGCTTTCACGACCCAGTTTCCCTCGTGGAACATGTCGAAAGGGAGCACAGGAACTTCACAAGCGTATAGAGAACTCGAAGTTCATAACATGATACAAAATCCAAAATGTCATATTTTCAACATTTGTTTTTTTGACACAACTACACATTTGTTCAATTTTTGAGGGGTCTTTTCTTTATATATGTGCCCATTTGTTTTCAGTTTTTGTGTGTTCACTTAAGTAGCTATTATGGTCTCTCTTAATATAAACAGACATCTACTGGCTTCTGGAAATCTACATGCTTACATGGTGAAAGATCATATATTGGTTGATCTTGAGCCTTGACTATATAGGGCAAATAAATAGGGTGTAACCGTGTCGAGACGAGTTTGAATAGGGCAAATAAATAGGGTGTAACCGTGTCGAGACGAGTTTGAATAGTCAAAATTTGATGCTCAAGCTCAGCTCAAATTTGATTAAGCTCTATTTATTTATTTATTTATTTATTTTGAATTCAAGCTTGACTCGAATAGCCAATATTTCTTTTATATTTTTTATACAAAATATTTTACAACCAAATATCATATTAAAATTCAATATTACATCTTGGTGGTAACTTTTTTTTTTAGTACTATTAACTCTATTATAAGGTAGTATCTGTTTACCAGTGACCTTCCGAGAGCCGCAAAGGTACCATATAAACACAATGTGGTTCGCTGGTGATAACCATATATTAGTCTTGTGAGTTGTTCGAGTTGAAAATTAAGCACTAGGTGCCGGCCGGCCGATCTAGATTTTCACTGTAATTGGTGTGTTAGGTGGTTGATTAGCTATTGTTCCGTTTTTTTTAATGGATTATTTTATTCAAAACGACGTCTTTTTGAGCGAAATAGCCCTAAATCATTTAAATCGATCACAAATCCAAAAAAAAAAAATGTATTTAAAAAAATGAAATTAGCTACTCTAATATTGATACTTTGTGAGTTGTGACTTTATAGAATTATTATGTTTTGATTTTTTAAATCTTTATACAATTTACAATTCTAGATGTTCTTTAGGTTAATTAATATTTAATATTTTAGTATTAAATAGTTTATAATTATTAAGTCTTCAAATTTAAAAAAAAAAATTAAAAATAAAATAAAATAATTATAATATTTAAAAAAGCAGGCGTCTAAGCGCCCCCGGACGTCCGAAAAATGCCTAGATTTTTGCAACCTTCATATTAAATGCACAAATTTAATTTAATAATTACATGAACTATTAAGCATGAGTTTGACTCGACAATAACCAAACCAAGTTTGAACATTCGTTGAATCAAACTTGAATAGCTCAAGAATAGTTTGGCCCGCTTACATCCTTTAATAAGCCACTCAAGTGGTTTTTGAGTGAGTTAAAATTGATCTAAAAAAATTAAACAAATTTTTCGATAGTCAAAATTAATTATGATTTTTATTGGCTTCTTGTTATAACTACAAAGTCCTTCCTTTGAGTAACTATGAAGATATTGATGACTGATGTTAGATAAATGATAAGCAATCAATTATTTATAAGTCCATTATTTCCATTGCTATTCAACTCATCATCATCTTCTTGTTTTTCTTAGTTGGTTCATTGTGATCCCTTATGATGGTATACTATACAAATTTCGCATAATCTTGAGTCTAACTCAATTGATCAACCAATACGAAATAAATTTATAAGTTTTGCTTTGTTAGCAGTTACAGTGTATAAGATTTGAATCCTATCAAGAACAT
Organism: Ipomoea nil; assembly: GCF_001879475.1. NCBI lineage: Eukaryota > Viridiplantae > Streptophyta > Magnoliopsida > Solanales > Convolvulaceae > Ipomoea > Ipomoea nil. The sequence continues at coordinate 2,490,701 of NW_017617471.1, forward strand.
GAAAAATGAGGTATATATTTGATCTTGCGATAAGCACTAGTACACTAAGCATTTAGAAACATGTAGACCAATTGAAGCACATCTTGCGAATTACTGAACAAGTTAGAGCATAATTTTGTGATTTATTTCCTTTATCAGTCTTTAAACTAAGAGTGGTAATGGACCTTGGAGTTCAAAAGTTTATATAAAAATTTCATATATTTACTTGCACTAGTAAACAATAATTAGTAGTAATAATGAGAGGGATAATTAAATATGATCATTATTACTTTTGACATTTGAGTAGAACCTTAAAAACTCAATGCCTGCCCACGTCTATCCAGGATACTTTAATCATCATCATTATTATATGCAAAATTTCATGTACACATTAAAACATATAATAATATTCAAGTAAGTGAAGTATGATTTTGATATTAAAATATTACGTAATTAATTATTATCATCACTTTTTTTCGTTCTTAAAAAAAAAAAAAAACACTTTTCCCGTTGATTATTATCAACTATGAGGTGTCATTTCGAAGTTGAAACTTATATATAAATTATTACGGAGTATAAAATAATGGCACCGGTTGTGCCAGCGTGTTGCGGGCCTTTCGGTTCTTTGTATAGTCAATACAACAAGCTGGACAACATTATTCATCCAACTCCCAACTAACAAGTAGGTCTACAAAGGTGGCCATACAATTTATAAATGAGACAACTTTTTTTTTTCTTTTCTTTTTGCCCACAATTTTTTTTTTTTTTAATATATAGCATCCATAGTAGAACTCGTATACTCCGATATATATATAAAGTGACGTTTCAATGAGAATTTATCATTCCGTAAGAATTTTTAAATTTGTATATAAATACACAAATTAAAATCTTAGATTCTAGTTTACAATACATGCAATCTTTGCTGGAATAATTTGTGTACATTTATATAGACAATTATGTGCATTAATGTTAGTTCACAGGTTTTCAAATAATGAGAATGGATTCTCATTTAACCATTAATCTATATATATATATATATATATATATATATATATATATATATATATATATATATATATATTGGATATTATTAGCACATAAAATTACATACAACCACAACATATATAATATACAAATGTAACGGAAGACATAATGTAGTCATAAATCTCCTAACCGTTACATCATCAATACTAATAATGGCCACACTAAATATATTATTTATAACACTTAATTATATAACTTTTTTTTTTTTTTTTTTGCTTTTTCGTTTTTGATATATTTATGGAATATATTACAATGTTAATCATCTAATACAATTTTTTTTTTTAAAAAATGTCCAGTACAACTAAATGCATACTAGGTAAGGCATTGCTGTTCTTTCACTTATTTATTTTCTGAATTTCAACAAGTTACTCCGTATATGTTAAAGTGTTAACTACTCCAATAAGTAATAAATTATATTATTTTCTTGGGTAACTAGAAAATCATGAGCGAGTATGTACTATGGAGTAAATTCTTCTTTTTTTTTTTTTTTTTTTTTAATAGCATCTAAACTACATAGAAAAAGTAAATTGTACAGGGTAAATCAAACTCAACTAAGAGAGTTTTTTTTTTTATTTTTATTTTATTATTATTATTATTATTATTATTATTATTATTATTTGAAAAAAACTAAGAGAGTTTTAAGAATAGAAGTAGCTGTGTTGGAAAGTCAAAGTTGGTTAATTATACTCCGTAGTTGATTTGATTTAAAAGAAAAGAAAAATCCTTTTAAAATGTAGTGCAATAAAGTACAACATTGTCATGACTGATAAATCCAAGTTTATTGTCATTCTGATTCCAATTTGGCATATACATCTGACCATTTCTGATTCTTTAATTTTGTTTCCTTCACTTAAATATGGGCAATTTCAATCATATATGTCCGCCCGCATCAACCCATATCTGAGTTTATATTCTTACATATACATATATATGGCTTTTATTTTCCCTATCAAAATAAATATCTGACAGATTCCAGAATTGAAGAAGTTTACTGTAATTTTTAGGAGAGAATTTTGATGGGTCACCAGCCTTTTGGGCCGGTCTGCTCTTAGGCACATTGATCTGAAGGTCAGTAAATTCCCTCCACTTTGTTCTCAACTTGAATGCTTATGAGTTATGTATACACACAGAGTAATGTATCATTGTATATACACCCTGCAGACTCAGAAAAACACCCAAATAATTTGATTTTATCTTCAGAGATCCAGAAAATGTTGTTGATTGTGTGGGGAATTTGAATACCACATTTCAAGAAAAGTAGTTTGCAGGGTACCCTTTTCCTCAGAATTGTTGGCAATGGGTGTTGTTTTGGGATTTATGGTTTTTTATGAGTGACGAGAGAAACCTGCAGTCATAACCTCACACTATCTGGGGTGCGGATAAACCCTGCCTTGTGACCTAGCTGGTAAAGGACTACGAGGAAGCAAACCAGCCTAGGTTACCCATAGTTGATCGACTCAAATTAACCAGCCTAGGTTACCCATAGTTGATCGACTCAAATTAAGGAAGTTAATAGGCCATTTCCATTGGGAGTCGAACACTCGAACTTGTAACATTGTGGTTACTAAGTCAACAACCTAACCAACTTGGCTGGGTTGCCCTCAAGATTTGTGGTTTGTGTTTGAGGGAGGATGGCATGATAACACTGCACCCATATGTTTGAATTCATTGTTTGGAGATTGTTCTGTGTAATGCTTGACTGAGATTTTGATGTTAATTTGAGCTTACATTGATGAAATATAGGCTGGTCCCAGAATATGTGCCCATTCTCCCACAGTGCTTCTCATTCCTTCTGCTATGAGTTTTGAGCTTCTGGTGACTGACAAGTGAAAGAAAGGATAACCTTTGAAGTTGGAACGAGAAGGTTTGTCACTAGCTGTTGACTTGTATACAGAATGAGCAGCACGGTCTCGGGTGTTATCTCGAGGCAAGTCTTGCCAGCATGTGGTACCCTTTGTTTCTTTTGCCCGGCAATGAGGGCGAGGTCAAGGCAGCCCGTGAAAAGGTACAAGAAGTTAATATCCGACATTTTCCCTAAGTCACAGGTTAGTTATTAATTTTCGCTTTACAGATTTCCCTAAGTATGGCTATACGTAGTATTTACAATTACTTAATAATCATTTCCAGTGTTATAAGAATGGGTTGCCTTTTTTTTTTTTCTTTTCATTTTACTTGCAGGAAGAAGAACCAAATGACCGTAAGATTGGTAAACTATGTGAATATGCAGCCAAAAATCCTTTGCGCATTCCAAAGGTACTTTTTGGTTATGCGTTTCATGTAATAAGGAGTTTCTTTCAGTCAATATAATAAAACACAATATCAAATGTCTCGATTCTTGAACACTAAATATTGGAATATATTAACTGTTGCATCTAACATTTTGCATTTGGTACAATGTTGTAGTTGCATGTGGAACTTTTGTTCTCAAATATTGCTTAGGCATTAATAATCCTTATATTATTTGTTGTAATCTTCCTTTATATGATTATTTGGCTCAATACTTAGCAAAAAGATTTCTTCCAACTTAAAACTAACAATATGGGTAAATGCATTTTCTCATTCGCCTACACATCTGCTGACCAGATTACAGCCTCACTCGAGCAAAGGTGTTACAAGGAATTAAGAAACGGGAATTTTCAATCAGTAAAAGTTGTTTTGTGCATATACACGAAGTTGATAGTGTCTTGCAAGGAACAGATGTAAGTTTGTGTTTCTTCTTCCACTCCATATGCCTTGCATCAAACTTTAGCTTGGTTCTCTGAACTTAGTATTGATTAATTTTTATATCAAATTTCTTTTAAAAAGCGTTTTATAAAAAAATGGCGTTAAATTATTGTAAATGGAAACTCTTAGCACTTCCTGTAAAACGGATTTTCATTACCTGTCCATTTACTATTGAATCTAAGCTTTCTGTCAATTTCCATCAGGCCACTGTTTTCAAGTAGCGTGCTAAGCATCATAAATGTTCTTCTTGATCAAACACAACAAGATGATATGCTTATAATAGGCTGCCAATCAATCTTCGATTTTGTAAGCAATCAGGTTGGTACGATGTGTAGATGACCCACAATTTTACTTTGGATAATTTCGATTAGAGTGTAATATGTGCTGATTATCCAGTTGTACTTGAACCAGTACCTTTTTATCTTCAATAAACCTATTAACTTGTATTTTTCAGAAAGACGGAACCTACATGTTTAACTTTGAAGGATTTATTCCGAAACTCTGTCCATTGGCACAAGAAATGGGAGAAGATGATAGAGCGAATCATATTCGTGCAGCTGCACTCCAAGCACTATTTGCCTTGGTATTTTTCATGCAAATCATTCGGTTTTAACTTCTTGAATACAATACTCTTTCAAATATGTTGCCTTATTAAGAGATTCTGATTCCTGCCACTCCGTTAAAAATATACAGGTTAGGTTCATGGGGGAACGTTCGCATATTTCAGTTGAGTTTGATAATGTAAGCAGGCCGTTTTGTCTTAATTTGGATTTTCTTCTTTATTCGTTGACTAGCTTCCATATGCTTCTGATTACAGGGTTTTGAGTTTTGACAAACTATAAATTCACAATAGCTATGACTTTCCATTAATTGTCAGTTAAATCTCCCTAATTTCCTTTACCTATCGGCTAGATTGTTTCAGTAGTCTTGGAAAATTATGAGAGGCAAAGCAAGGAATCTCAAGACCCCGGCGAGAGTAATGGCATGCTAGAGAATGACAAGGGTGAACTGAACATTTCAGTGTAATTTTTTTCGACAAGAATATATGGTGGATTTTGACTTTCTGTCTCTTTCAATGTACCATCAAAGTTTATTTTTCTTCACAGGGAGGATGCCAAGAACCCTTTCTTTTGGTCTAGGATTAGCCTATATATCATGGCTAGATTAGGCAATGAGGCTACAACAATGCGACGTGTTCTTGAATCTTTGTTCCGTTACTTTGATAATGAGAATTCATGGCCTATGGAATATGGAGTTGCGTTTCCAGTTTTGAAGGACATGCAGCACATAATGGATGATTCAGGTACTAAAATAACTCTTAACACTCTCAAAAATTTGCAATTTCATTGCAAGAAAATGCTGATGATGATCATCTCTTTGATTTCTTGATCGGTTGATTGATTTCTTTCGTTTTCTGCAGGAGAGAATACGCACTTTCTACTGTCAACATTGGTCAAGCATCTCGATCACAAAAATGTTTTAAAACAACTTGAAATTCAGCTTGACATTGTTAAGGTTGCAACCTCCCTCTCTCAGCATACAAAGATTCAGAATTCGGTGGCTTTAATTAGGTCAATAAGTGATGTTATGTGGCATTTACGTAAAAGTATGCATCGTTCTATCGATGATGCACATTTGGGAGCTGAGGTGATAGAGTGCAACAAAAATTTCCAAGAAGCAGTGGACGAGTGCCTTGTGGAGTTATGCAATAAGGTGCAACTCGTTCATTTTCTATTTAACCATAGAAAATATTATAATGTCGGGTTGAGCATATAACCATTAATGTGCAACCCAACTATCAGCTTAAACTTTTAGTTGAGATGGAGCACATGCTTCAATTTGGTATCAGAGCCAGACCAAAGGTCATGGGTTAGCTTAAGCTTTTAGTTGAGATGGAGCACATGCTTCAATTGGGTGTGTAGCCAATTTGGTAGGTATGTCATAGGTTATTGGCTGCTAACTACTAGTCCAATCTGAGAACATTAGAACAAAACGATAACGGAGAGATTGAAAAGTTGTCATTTTTATAGTTGTAGTTGGAATTTCTAAGTTGTTAGTTCACTTCTTTGATTGGCAGATAGGCGATGCGGGTCCAATACTTGATGTAATGGCCGTGATGTTGGAGAATATGTCGAGTATCACAATCGTAGCAAGAACTGTGATGGCTGCTGTCTATCGTACTGCACAAATAGTAGCTCCTCTTCCTAATTTGTCTTGTCAGAAAAAGGCAAGGGTTATAACTTATAATTCTAGAATTAGTTGAAAATATGTTTCTTTCTATTTTCTATCCAAATTATGAAGGTTGCCCGCCTTCTCATTTTTAGGCATTCCCCGAGGCTTTGTTTCATCAGTTAATACCAGCAATGGTGCATCCTGATCATGAAACACGGATTGGAGCTCACCAGATCTTCTCTGTTGTACTTGTTCCTTCTTCTGTTTGCCCCGATAAGGGCTCAGATGTGGCTATCGTGCAGAAAGGTGCAGGACTTCCAAGAACACTATCAAGAAACGTTTCTGTTTTCTCATCTTCAGCTGCACTTTTCGGGAAGCTTGGAAACCAGAGATTTCCAAGCGAGAATGTTAATCATGAGAATAAAGAGAAACCCTTTGCAGAAGAGGACGAGAGAAACAATAATAGTGGGATGCTGAATAGAATCAAGTCAACCTATAGTCGAGCATATAGCACGAAAGGTTCGCCTGCACCTACTGAAGAATCTACAGACAAACCAAGTAAAAGACCGGTATGTTCTTGCATTAATTTACCATATCAATATCTCTTTAAGAGAGCTTTTCTTAATCTAGTTTATTTGATCTCATTTTACTAGTCTGTAAATATGTTCGTTCTTTCAAGTTCAGGATGTCGGTTCTCTAAGGCTGACTAACCACCAAATCAGACTCCTACTTTCTTCAATTTGGGTTCAGTCAACTTCCCCTGAAAATCTACCCGCAAATTATGAAGCTATCGCACACACGTATAGCTTGGTTTTACTGTTCTCTTTAGCAAAGGTAATTGATTAATTAACAAACTTTGGAGTTTATCCATTGGATGTTTTAAGGACAATACATTTAATCTGATTGAGCTCGCATATTTAGTTCTGGACCCTGTCTAGGTATGACTAAGTTGATTTGAACTTCAAGAACTGCATGACTAGGTTTTATCTTTTCTAACATTTGAAATAATTTATTAGCTGTAAGGTGAATCCTTTGTTTTTTAATCGAATACTTTGAAACTATTATTACCGCTATGAGTTTAAACTTGTTGAATTTGGAAGATGGAATGGCCTGGCGGGTGGAGAATAACACCACCCGCCAGTTAGGCGGAAGCAATGATGAAAAATCAAGGAACATAGTACACACACACACACACACACACACATATATATATATATATATATATATATATATATGCACATAACTGTAAGTAACTACCCATAACTGACACCTATTCATAAATAGACACAACCCTATAAATAAACCTAACTCTTTATTTTTCAACAAAACTCTCCTCTGATTTTTTATTTTTTTTGAAAATTATCCGTGGCTGAACTCTTCTTTTTGTTTCCGTATCTTACTAGGCTGTTGCTTCATAAACTTGTGCAGAACTCTTATCGTGACGCTATGGTACTAAGTTTTCGGCTTGCATTTTCATTACGAAAAGTTCCTCTTGCTGAGGGAGGTGAATAAACTACCTCATATTTCCCTATACTGCTGACAGTTTTCGATTCTTGAAGAATTTTTAATCTTTCGAACAATAAAGAATCATTGAACAGATGCTTCTAAGCCAATTATGAATGATGATTCTTCAGCCTAGTTTTCGTTTGTTTTCAGGGGCACTGCCACCGTCACGTAGACGTTCCCTTTTTGTCTTGGCGACATCTATGATTATTTTTGCTGCAAACGCTTACAATATCCCTTCTCTAATTGCACGCGCCAAAGCAATGCTTGGAGATAAAACGGTGAGTAAAATGCTGCTGTCATGCTGTATTTGCATTTTCTTTGTTGAAAAATAAAGAATTAGGTTTATCTATAGGGTTGTGTCTGTTTATGAATAGGTGTTAGGTTATGGGTAGTTACTTACAGTTATGTGTTTGAATATATATATGTACTATGTTTCTTTGTTAGAAACACAGATCATACTAATATATTTCAGTCTTATAAACATTTTATATTCTTTGATTCTTCATCATTGCTTCCGTCTAACTGGCGGGTGGTGTTATTCTCCACCCGCCAGACCATCCATCTTCCAAATTCAACATTCTTAACCACGTTACTTTGTATCCATATTAGCTTGCGAGAATGACACAAAAGGCTATTTTATGATGCATTCTTTATTTCTTTAATTCAAGATTATAAAGCGATTCGTTTTTCTGCCAGGGTGATCCTTATTTGCGTTTGGTTGATGATAGCAAGTTACAAGCAGTTGAAACGGGATCTGGTTCGGGGAAAGTTACGTATGGATCCAAAGAGGATGATGATTCAGCTTTGATGTGTCTTTCGCAAATAGAAATAAAAAACGAGCAGTCTACAGCCTCTTTGGTTTCTATAATAATGGAGAGTTTGGATAATCTGTCAAATGTAAGTTCCACCTTTGATGTTTTAACAATGGAATCCCATGTTTAGTGTGTTCATAACGGAACTTAACCCGAGACTTTTTGGATAGACCGAAGTGTCCACTATAATAAGGAAGGCGTTGTTAAAAGACTTTTCCCCCGAAGATCTGAGTTTGGTTGAAGCTCGGTTGTTCAAAGATGCCAAACAGAGTTATGAGCAATCTGGTTCAAATGACAACAAATCTATGGAGGAACCTCTTTTTCCAATAGACGATGATGTTTTGGATTCGATTGAAAGTGTGGCAATAGAAATTCCCGATCTGCTTAATGTTAATCAAATTCTAGAATCTGTAAGTCTGATTGCAGTACTGAAATAGCGAGTCTTGCAATGGATAGATAATAACCTGATATGCCTTTCGTGAGCAGGTTTTGGAGACGGCTGGACAAGTCGGGGGAGCCTCTGTCAATTTACAACCCGATTTTTCTTTCAACGAGATGGCAAATCATTGCGAGGCACGTCTTGCTGGAAAGAAACGGAAGATGATAAACCTGATTAGTATCCAGCAAAGACAAGAAAGTGACAAAGCAAAAGGAGCTTCAGAAGCCCAGGTTGATAATGGTTTTCGGTTTTCCCACTAGTCCTTTTCGATATCCATGCATCCTTCTTCTAGTTTTCTGCTCGTCATAACCAACCGTTTGCTGAAATGTATGGAAACTGCAGGGCGAAAACTGGTTCCTGGCGCAGAATCTTCCCGTGCAGTGTGCTGCAGAATGCCAGCAACCTCCAGATTCCCTTATGCTTCCTGCACTGAGACCATTCGATACTTTTCTGAGAGCAGCGGGATGCTGAGACGAGATTTTTTGAGATTCTGCAGATCTTCACGCAATATTTGAGGTTCATAAACGTCGAGTTTTACACTTTTTGGGGGAGAGGTTATCGCTTGTACAGATGGGATTTGTTGAGTTCTTTTGGTGCTTGCCAGTCAAGTTCTTGCAACACTCATACCAGATACACAGGGGAGGCATATATGCTGCAGATTTTACCTCACAGAAACATAAATAGTTTAGCCAGATATGAGGTTTTTACTTATCCTAATTCCTAAACTATATAAGTTAACTAACCCTTTCTTTTCCCTAAAATCTCAGGTTCAATGCATGTAATTTCTTCATTAAATTAATGACACTGACAGCAGTAATTTGGAAGAAAACTAGCCTTGTTTTTTTTTTTTTTTTTTTTTTTTCCTTCTTATTATGAAAAAGTCCACAATCACTACTTGAATGTGCACTTTGGATGAAATTCACCGTAGCTGGCAAAGAACTTAAACCAGAAGGTCAATAAGTAACTCTTACAAGTAGGGTCAAATTTGAAATTTTTTGATTACCAAATTAATTATACAATTAACTTGATTAAAGTTGCTCACTAATTTTTGTTTTTTACATGACAAGAATTTGTAATACTCCATATTCATCGAATACTAATGAATACTAATGTGGGGTTCAAATCACATTGAAAATATGGATTAAAAAAATAATAAAAATATTAATGGCATGTTTGGTTCATGGAATAGGTCAGGAATTGAATAACATTCCTTGGAATAGACCTATTCCATCGTTTGGTTGGATCATTTTGTCATGGGAATAACATGCCTAGAAATGAGCTATTACCTCCGCAAAGGGAATAACCATTCCTAGGGGGGCCTTGGTATTAACTATTCCCATGCCCTTGGGAATAGCTTTTATATCACAAATACCAAAAATACCCTTTGCACATTATATAATATTTATATTTATTTAATAAATATAATATATTATATAAATGTATATATTTAATTAATTATAATTTTTATCCATCAATCTATCAAAATATATATATATATATATATATATATATATATATATATATATATAAATTAACTGTATAACACTCCTTAATTATGGAGCCTTGGTTCTTAAATTAAGTAGCCTGCTCATCTGCAATTTGCATGCCTAGTGGACGGGCATTGCAAGCTTGCCTAGCAGATGAGTATTGCAATTGAACATATGGAACTTTGAGACTCCTTTTATAAGAGGCTCAAGGCTACATTCCTTACTTCTTCAACCGATGTGGGATAAGTGGGAAAATAAATATAAATATAAATATGTATTTGTATAATAATAATAATAATAATAATAATAATAATAATAATAATTATTATTATTATTATTATTATTATTATTATTATTATTATTATTATTATTATTCTCCCTCTCTCTCACACATGCATATACATGTATATAAATATAAATATAAATAAATAAATAAATAAATAAATAAATATATATATATATATATATATATATATATATATATATATATATATATAAATATATATATATATATACAACATTCAGTATTTATGTCTTTAAAACTTATTCCATTTCTATTCCTTTTAACCAACCAAACAGTGGAATACAATTACTAAAGTCTATTCCTTCAGCCAACAAAATAACATAATACAATTCATATTCTATTCCTTACCTATTCCATTCCTTGTGGAATAACATTCTTATTGAGTAAATACCAGCGGAGGTCCTCTGACTTTGGTGGCACTGCCACTTTTAGTCCTCAACTTTTAAATTAATCACTTTTAGTCCTCTTACTTTTTGTTTCTAGCCATATATGGTCCTTTCGTTAAACTTGACCCTCTAATGCCGTTTTCTAAAAGATAATTAAGTCATTTCATAATTAATTTATTAATTATTGTGTTTAATTTTCTCATCAGAATAATGGTTTCCCAGCTATGAACGTGTACAAAACCAGCTCGTGAATCAAAATGGCGTACAAAAGCTGGTACGAAAGTTGTGCCAAAACGACGTCGGGATATCTCGGTATGACTCGGCAAACATAATAATTAATAAATTAATTATGAAAGGACTGAATTATCCTTGAGAAAACGGCATTAGATGGTCAAGTTTAACGGAAGGACCATAGATGGCTAGAAACAAAAGGTAAGAGGACTAAGAGTGGTTGATTTAAAAGTTGAGGACTAAAAGTGGCAGTGCCACCAAAGTCAGAGGACCTCCGTTGGTATTTACTCCATTCTTATTCTTTCCAAATTCATTCTGTGAACCAAACGTGCTGTAAAGGTTTGAATTGGATTCTACGTATATAATACTGGTTACGCAATTCGCAATTTATTTTGTAGTGACCCTAGAGGTGGGGTCCAGTGGCCTGAGCATTTAAGATTAGGGGTGTTCAATCGGTTAACCGTTCGGTTAACCGAACCGTTTTAACCGAACCAAATTAATCGAAGTTTTTTTTTTTTAACCGTTAACCGAACCGAAGTTTGCTCTACCGAATTCACCGAACCGAAATTTTTTTCGATTAATCGGTCGGTTAACCGATTAACTGAACTTTTTAAAGCTAAAATTTAAAATTCTAAAAATAACACCTAAAATAATAAATCTAATTAAAATAAAATACATATCATAATAAATTCATAACAAAATATACAAAAACATTAATTAGAAACTCCAAACATCCATAACTTCAAATTAGTATTTATATTTATATTATTATTTATATATATATTAAAAACTTCGGTTAACCGTTCGGTTAATTCGATTAACCGACCTTTCGAACCGAATTAACCGTTAACCGAAGTTTTAAAATTCCTTTAACCATTAACCGAACCGAAAAAGTTCGATTCGAAAACGGTTAACCGAACTTTGTCGGTTCGGTCGGTTAACCGAAAATTATCCGAAGTTTGCACACCCCTATTTAAGATTAGTTTTTAAAAAAATAATAATAATAATTTTATAAAAAAAAAATTGTTGCGGAGGTAGCCGGGTTTGACTGGGTCCAAATTAAAACCAAAACGGACACGTGCACATGTTAACCTTCTGGAACGCCGTTTTATTCAAACAACCTCTCCTGGCCTTTCGCTTTCTCGTCTTCTAGAACTTGAATTACCGCATTGGCGCTCACCCATCATCATCATCATTGTTCTGATTGTTTGGAGTCGTCTAGCATATTAAGTCGCTCCCGCTCTCTCTTTCTGCAGTTCATCGCTGTAAGTTTTCTCTCTCTCTATCAATGTGTATATATAAATATTAATTGTAATGTTTATGTTCGAGTTTTAAGATCAATTGTTTGAAATATTACATTGGATCGCATGATGCCGCATTGTAGTCTCTGTGGTTTGAATAGTTGTTACGATGCTTTTACACATTATGATCCAGGTTGAAAATTGAAACGAGTGTGAGGTCTGTTGGATGTGCGAATACTAAGGATTTTTTTTTCTTTTTCTTTTTGATGATATTTGTTGGTCTGGCTTGATGTGTGCGCACGAGACCAAAGGTTCAAAATTTTATATTTGCTGGATTTGATTGCAGTGTATGAGCTTGTATTTTCTAGCATGAATTGTGTGTAGAAAGCAATGGATTCTGGCTTCCTAGGTGGTAACTTAGATGTAACCTATCCTTTGCAGAAGATGATCATTTCCTATATTTCACAAAAATGCCATGGATTGATCAGAATGAAATGAATCAATTAAACAATATTATGGGGTATGTATCTGCTAGGGTATGTCTTATTGATCAGGGTGAGATGTAAATGTATGTATTGCAAGTCTAATACTGGGTGTCCTGTACTTTTGTATCTTTCTAAATTTGTTTAGGCATGATTCATGAATATCATCGTAGTCATGATTATCAGAATTCCACAAAATTGTAGTGGTTCGCTGCATGTTCCCCAATAGGTGATATCTAATTTTGGAATTGCAACACATAGTAGGAAGTATTGGGATAAGTGACGGTTAGGTATGAGGATATGAACATTCTGGTCTGTTGGTGATCTTATTCAGTGGACTTTGGACATGGGGGCATATAAAACAGTTTCATATTTGTCATATGAGTAGTCTGGGTCATTGTGCAACAACTCTTCTAGAGAATAGAGATGGATACTCCATTGTTTCTCTAGTGTTTCATCCACTACACTGGCTGTCATGGAAATCTGCTATACTTGACTAAAGCTAATTTATTATACTTAAACAGTGTGGTTTCCTACTGATAGTGGGTTTTTTCTTTCAGTTGTTGGATTCAGCATGACTGCCCCTAAAATTATTTCTGCTCTTTTGGGATCATTTGCAATTGCCTATGTTTGTGATCAGGTTGTTTCTGACCAGAAGATTTTTGGAGGCAAGCTCTGATTCTTTACTGTGGTTCCTTTGTTTTATTTTTATAGTGTGTGGTATTGTATAACAGTAAATGCCATTTGAAATCAGGTACGACCCCAAAAACTATTGCAAACAACGATTGGTGGGAAGAAACCGACAAGAAGTTTCAGGCATGGCCTCGCACTGCAGGTCCCCCGGTTGTTATGAATCCCATCAGCCGCCAAAATTTCATTGTTAAGTCTGAATGATGGTCGATCTAGTTGCAATGCTGCCATCTCCAGTTTGAATGCATAAGATGGCGTTTGTGTTTCAAGCAATGATAAATACACAATTTTTGGATTGGATTCACATGACGTTCTTAATTCAACTTCACTTCAATGAACACAGTTCAGGAGTAATTTAAATAAATTTTGCAGTTTTGTATGGAGCTCTTTCTTTCAATTCTTTGTACTGAGTTGCCTATGGCGACCAAATTTTTTATGGAAATGGAATTTTGTATTTTAAGAAGCCTTCTTCCATTTTGGAGTCTAATTCTTTTACCTATTTACATTTCCCGTCAGGTAAGATTAATCTGATTGAATCTTGATTGGACTCTATTCTAGTAACTACCTTCTAATTGAATCTCGATTTGCCTCCATTCAAAGCAACATTTTAAAGAGTGGTGTTGTATGCATGTGGGTTTGAACTTCTGACTTTATTTTGCTTGTATTCTATAGTATTTTGGCTGTTTTTTTTTTTTTCAAGATTCAAGAAAATCATGTTCTCCATTGCTAATCAAGTAGTAATTCAAGACAGGGCGGCAAATAGATTATCATAATAACAGGAGAAAAGCTTAAACCCTGACATGTACAGATTTTCATCAGCATTTGCTTCTTCTCACCTGAGACTGAGCAAATTTTGTGACCACCAATGGAGATTCAAAAATCCCCAGGATTGAGATCAAGAATAGCAGAGATGATGATGATAAAAGACTGGTTCAATTCTCTGTAATTTCTCTAAGCATTTCAATAACCTTCTTCATCTTGGGCCGTTTAGCCGGTGTGGTGTCTGTGCAGATCAATGCAACTTTCAAAGCTGCAAGCATTTCTTTCCTCCAAGCAAACGAAACAGTGCTCAGTCTAGCATCAAGTATCTGCTCAGGTGTTTCCCCTCTTGCAGGTGCACCATGGACCCACTTCACCAAATCTATTCCTTCGCCAAACGCTTCATCCACAGGCAGTCTGGCTGTGAGGATCTCGAGCAAGACAACCCCGAAGCTGTAAACATTTCCTGGAGCTGTCACTTGCATTGTGTATGCATATTCTGTCCATAAACAGAAACCATTCAGGTATGTGTAACATAAATACGGTTAAGAACTGATTAGCTAAGCATTTGAAGCAGGTAAGCAGTAAGTACCTGGGGGAATATAACCAAATGATCCAGCAACAGCACTGATGCTTGCAGTTCCTCTGGATGGGTCAAGAAGCCTAGATATTTCGACTTCACCAACTAAGGGCCGGAAGTTGGAATCCACAAGTACATTTCCCGAAGAAATATCCAGGTGAATAATGGCAACGTGATGAAGGAAAGCCAACCCTTCAGCCACGCCAATGGCAATAGAGAGTCTTGTTGGCCAGTCAGGTTTGAATTCGGGTTTCTTTGCAGATTCATGAAGAAACTGTGCCAACGTCCCATTGGGGTAGTATTGATGTAGGAGAAGGACAGTGTCTTCATAGATGGCAAACCCGATAGGCCTCATCAGATTGTCGTGACAGAGCTTGCTTAGCTTTTCGAGCTCTCTGATCATCTTGCTTTGGTGTTGGACAATCGTTTTGTCCATTGATTTTAGCCTCTTAACGGACAAAACCAACCCAGAAGGCATGTCCGCTCTGTACACAGTGCTGAATGTGCCAATGCTAAGCTTGTTTGAATCTTTCAAGGCTGCTTTAACAACTGCATCAAAATCTATTGCTTGCCTGAGATTTTCAACAAAAACATTTCCAGCAATTATCACTGGATTGCAGATTTCATCGGTGGTGGTTCCCTCGGATTTGGCAGCCTTTTCTTCTTTCTCCCTCAACATAAACAGCAAAACGACTACAGTCACAGATATGAAAACCGCCAATCCAGAACCAATAACAGCCAAAATGATTCGGTATGAAACCTTGTGATGGTAACCACGGCCATAATCATCCAGGTTTCCACAGGCATTGCTCAAAGGGTCACCACAGAGCCCTTTGTTTCCACTAAAGCTTGTATTCAAGCTTTTCTGGAATGGCACAAAAAGAGGTATTTGGCCAGTAAATTGGTTGTTCGAGAAATTAACCTCGATCAAACTTAGCATGCCCTTCAGGTCTGGTGGAATGCTCCCCGACAGCTGATTGTTAGAGACATCCAAAGAAACCAACTTGTCAAGTTTTCCCAACTCTTGGGGCAACTGCCCATGGAGATGATTGTAGCTCAGATTCAACGCAATCTGCAAGTTCTTCATATGACCTATCTCAGCCGGGATGCTTCCAGTAAGGTAATTTCTTCCCATTTGCAACTCGAGCAACTTCATGCAGTTCCCAATCTCGTGAGGTATCTCGCCTCTTATTGAATTCTGACCCAGCAGTAGATATTGCAATCTGGAAGTCTTGCAGATATCTTGCGGTATGGTGCCATTGAATCTGTTGTTGCTTAAATCCAGCTTATTCAGATTCTTCGCCCCAAGCACCGATGTTGGAATTTCACCATAAAGGCTATTGCCAGAAACGATCAACTCCTGCAGATTGGTAAGGTTCCCGAACTCTGGAGGAATAGTCCCGGTAAATCCATTCGAGGCCAAATTGAGGAGAGTGAGATTACTGCACTGTGCAAATTCTGGTGCAATCTCCCCTGAGAGATTGTTATTATCCACTTCAAAGTAAGTAAGGCTGCTGATATTACCAATTGTTCTGGGAATGGATCCTATAAGCCTGTTATTCCCAATTCGAATACTCGAAAGGCCTTTACATCTACCAATCGATTCGGGAATATAGCCAATCAACTGATTCTGGGTGAGAACCAAAACCTCAAGCTTCTCCATTGCAAAAAGGCTCTCTGGGATTATCCCTTGAAGCAGGTTTGAGTGAAGATTCAGAGACCTAAGCCAGGAATTCAATCCTAAATTTGCAGGTATGGAGCCAATAAACTCATTCTCATAGGCTGCAAACACTCTCAGATTGGTCAGATTTCCCACCCACATGGGTATAGAGCCATTCAACCTATTGGTATATATCTGAAAATCCTGCAGCCTCTCTAGTCCCCCAAGTTCATCAGGTATGGTTCCTGAGACCAAATTGTTTGACACATTCAAAGCTCTAAGGTTTCTTAGCCTACCCAGTTCTCCAGGAATAGAACCCCCAAACTTATTAAAAGACAAATCAAGAAACTCAAGCTCAGATAAGTTGCCAAGAACAGGTGGGATTGATCCCAGGAAATTATTCCCAGAAAGGTCAAGCCACTTCAGTGCTTTGAGCTCAGATATTAACCCCACATTACCTTGTAGCCTTAGGCCAGAAAGATCAAGCCTTTCCACCATTGATAGGTTTGAGCTGCATCCAATCCCATGCCAAGAACAGAAATCTGAGGTGTTTGAGCCCCACCCTGATACCCCTAGCTCTTTTCCAATGGCTACCAGTATAGTCTGTTCTTGCACAGCTTCACCACTTGTCACCAACCCCACTACCAAAACACTCAACAAGCTCAAAAATCCCATTTTTAGGTCACTTTCAAGAACCCTCACTCTTCTCATATTTCTTCTCCTCCTCCCCAAATTCCCCCAAATAGAAACACCCAAAGGTACATAAATCAAGAATGTGCAAGACCACCCAATTTTCTTCTCTTCCTTCTTCAACAGAAACAAGGAAAATGGACCAGAGACCAAAAAG
The DNA here is from genome assembly GCF_001879475.1 of Ipomoea nil. NCBI lineage: Eukaryota > Viridiplantae > Streptophyta > Magnoliopsida > Solanales > Convolvulaceae > Ipomoea > Ipomoea nil. The sequence goes on from NW_017617471.1 coordinate 2,508,044, forward strand.
ACACTTTTTTTGGGGGCAATGGATATTCAAGAACAATGTGAGATTTGGGGGTTACAAAATAAAGAAATATCTGAGTAGTAACCGATAGAATGATGAAAAAGAGTGGTACCGAGAGCGCCAAAAACAAAACACTAGCAAAGAGAAACCAACCCAGAAAACCCGGTGCAGAGATTAAGGATAAAACGGATTATGATAACATGAAGATGAGCAGAAGCACGAGTGCATGACCATGAACAGGAAGTTCTGCAGAGAAAAAAAAAATCTAAAACAATAATTTAATGTTGCAGGGGAAAAAGAACAATGGAATGTAGCAGTTTCTTGGAACAAACATGAGTGACGAAACAAGGGGGGAGGGGAAATGGGTACAATGTTGTTGTTTGGGCAAACTGCTTTCACGGGTCAGGTGTTTTCCCTCTCTGTCCTAGAGCGAGAAAGAGAATGAGAGAGAGAAAGAGAGGGGATAATGGTAGTACACGCTACTGCTACTCATTCATGGATATATGATGTTGTAGAGATACGGTAGTGGCAGTAGGCAGAATCACTCTCTCTCTCTCTCTCTCTCTCTCTCTCTCTCTCTCTCTTTCTCTCTCACTCAATAACGTAGTGTCACGAGAAATGGGCAGTCATGAGTCAATGAAACTGTACGGGTCAGACTGTTGTTGCCTACGTGCCTGGGCCACACCTCCATTTCAATTATACTGAACCAAACGGCTGGTAGTTGATAACTGATCGAATTAGATGATAGTTAATAATTGATTGAGTTAGTTGGTTTGACCAACTGATTGTATTAGCTGATTATAAAAAAATGTTTGATAAATTAGCTGATTACTATTAGCTTATTGCATGTGAGGCTGATTCAGTTGATTCGATCACATCCTTTCACGATTATATTTTTTATCAAATAACGTAGAATGAGGTTGACTCTGATACTAAATTGAAATATCTATTATATAACTGTAGCCAACATTAATAGATTGAACACCAATTTTGTTGAAGTTTGCATCTTCACATCTTCTGCACAATACATTCAATCATGCACTACACTATTTTCACTCTTTTATTTTTTAACTTGTCAATGGCATTAAACAAGACAGTACAAAAATAGTTGTAATTAACATCTTTCACATCGTCCGACAAGACAATACACGACCTTTGCATTTGATACATATAAACTAATATATTCTCTTAATATTCAATAAATTTTTATCATGTATCATAATTTGATTCATAAAATAGGCATAATACTAAAAATTGTGATACGCTTTTTGTTTAGATGAATTAAAGCATGCCGTGTAACTGAGGAATAAAAACTAAGTATACACGTAGTATTACTCATTCTCATATTAATGACACAAACCATTAGTTATATTATTTGAAAAAAAAAACAAAAAAAAAAAAAAAGAGAACAATATATATATATATATATATATATATATATATATATATATATATATATATATATATATATATATATATATATGAGAAAGTCTATTGTGTTGTTAAGTATCAATGTGTCTTATATTGAATATTAGTTAAAAGTTTTTTAGGAGACTTTAGTTTGATACTTGATAGGCTGATATAAACTCACAACTTCTCTTATTCATTTTTTAATTGTATCATGCACAAGAGATATCGGTATTTCAACAATTCTCTCCAACCTTTTCTATCTATCTTTAGCATTCTACCGATATCAAGTCATGGACAGATTTCTTCAGCACTTTTTCAGACACCTTAAAAATTTTCTACTAAAATAGTTGTGATTAACATTTTCTTTCACCTCAAATAGTGAAATATATTATTTTCTATATATGTAGCCTATTAAGAAGAAGAAGAAGATAATAATAATAATAATAATAATAATAATAATAATAATAATAATAATAATAATAATAATAATAATAATAATAATAATAATAATAATAATAATAATAATAATAATGCTTTTCGTTCGTTCAGTTTCAAAAAAAAATAATAATAATAATAATAATATTATTATTATTATTATTATTATTATTATTATTATTATTATTATTATTATTATTATTATTATTATTATAGTGAAAAAGGTTGTTGTCGTAATACGAGGTGAGAAAGCAGTATATTTTAGTGCATGATAAACAATATTATTGTTCACATAGCTACCATTATTTTATTTAATTAACAAGATTCTCCACATAAGCTACCATTATTTTATCTTCTTTCTCTTCTTCTTCTTTTTTTTTTTTTTTTGGGCGTTGAATCTAATATATCATCTCATTCAAGCTAAAGTAAATTATTGGACCACCTCAGGTGAGATTATTTATTATTTAAAAAAAAAAACAAATTGTACAATCAAAAGCTTTTTTTTATTATAACTATTAAAAATCTGCAATTACTATCCAGCGGTATATATTGAGTGCCGATCATATTGAATACAAACATATAGATTGTATTAACTTAATATATTAAATTATATTATATATTATTGTATTTGATAGAAAATATGATTTATTAGAAAGTTATTCCATATTCTAAAATTATAAAAAGTAAATTTCAATATAATGATATGTATGAGATAAACGTTACTCATATGTAATAGTTCATTGAAAAAATGTTGATAAAAATTAATTTCTTAATTTTTTTAATGTAAAAATTATGATAATTTGCTTGGCCACTCGGACCATATATTTATTTATTTTAATGGGGAAAAAGTGAAGACAGAGAAATAAATATAGTGTTTAAAAAAAAAAAAAAAATATATAGGAGTAGAATGTTAAATTGAGAGAGCAGTCCCACTGTCCCAGCAATAGCAGTTGACAGCTCATAGGAATTTGCAATAATTGGTGAAGTAGATTGTTCATTTGTTCCCTAACTGCAGCAGTTGGCCTGCTCCGCTGGGTTGTACTGTACAACACCTTTTACCCTATGCTATGGTTGTCACATTAGTGTTTAGTAAATAGTTACTCCGTATTAGTTAATTGAGTTAGTAAATTTGACTAATTGATCGCAGAAAAATATTTGATAAATTAGTACCTGATAGATAATTACATTCAAAATGATCGACTTTCTCAAAAAATTGATCAAAAAGGTAATTAATTGAACACTCATATTAGTTACGGAATATTTAATTAACTAAGTTAAATAACGAATAACGATCAAATAAGTTAAAATTGAGTAATAAACTGATCATGTTACCACTTGCCAAGCATGACCTATATGTCACTGTCCTTTTTATTTTCTTTTTTCCCATAGTGAAGAAATAAAAATAAAGATTTTAAAAAACACTTGGAAAAGCACATTTTGTCTTCTAATTGTTCTTTAATTTCCTTGTCAGGTTATCCTAACCCTACAAGTCCACTAAAAGAATGGTCTATTTTGATTTTATTTTCATGCACACCATACAAGCTCAATATTCAACTCACCAAATTTTTAAGGGGTGATCATATCGCACTCACATAATTTGTCATCAATTGTAGTCTAATGTTGTTCGAGGAATATAATTCTTAAAAATTTGTATTTTCAGACTTCTCTTGATAATAAATTGACAACACTATATAGTCATCAGCACACTAATTAACTTCTTTATGATGAGAATCAACCTATGATTTTCTTATAATATACTGACGAGCTAAGATACTGTACAGTCATTTTGAAATATAGATATATATAACTTTAAATTATAATATTCAATGCAATGTATAAAGATAGTATAGAGGGTAGGATCAAGGTTGTTACTTTGTGGATGATTGAAGAGGTTGTGAACATGTCCCTCCAACCTAAACAAGCCAAACACTAAAAGAGATGATGATGAGAGAGGTATAGTAAGATGAAATGAATTATTTTTCATGAGGTGTATGTATGGAGCCACAACACACCTAATGAGGAATGACCAAAGGTTGTCGCATGCATATAGTTATGGGCAAAAGGATGTAGCATCACTTAGACAAGTAGGACCATAACATGTCTATGTCATGGTAATGGCCAAACCCCTCTACCTCTTTAATAATGATTCCTACTCTATATAGGATTGGGAAATATGAAAACCTAGCTAAGTCCTCACCTCCATGCATTTAAACTTTAATTTCTTCATTTCTAATAAGTATTCATCATGCTAGCTAGTAAGTATTTGTACGTGTCATGTACGTAACTAGTTTAGTTGATAGATAGTCACTGATATAGTGATACGTGCTAGTATTCATGTTATTTGTGTATATATTAGAAAAAATAATTTTTTTTTAAATATAATTTTACATCAACTTTAATCATGTTTGATGTGACGACTAACAGTTTATTTATAAAGTGATTATTTTTATTTTTTGACTAGTCAAACAGAGATGTGTACTTAAACTTCACTATTATCTTCTCATACCACTCAACCTTTTCCTTTGCACGCAATATGAAATATGCATTACAACAATATGAAGACAATTAACTCAGTGGAGGCGTTATTTGTTCTTTGTGTTTCAGTAAGTTGAGAAAGTATATGAACAGATACTACAATGTAATAGAGCCAGTAACTTTCAAAAAACTCTTTGATGAATGTACTAAAAGGGATATATATTAAAGAAAGAAAAAAGAAGAATTGAAGAAGCTAAGATTATTAGAGCACGCATCCATTTAGCTTCTTTTTTTTTTTTTAAGAGTTTTTTTTAGGTTTTTTTTTTTTTTTCATCTTTAGAGTTTGAGGAGAGATGAGAGAGGAATTAAAGATAGAGTTATTATGTTAACATTGAGTTTTTTGTTAGGGAAAAAAAATTATTAAGGAAGCATATCGTGTACCCAGCGAGCTGAGCGTAACGACTACTCAACTTTTCAATATAATTTTCTAACTCTCCCTCCCCCACCCCTCTCATCGTGGTATGAAAAAAAACTGGCAAAATATTCCAAATTGAGTTATACTAACATTATTGTTGCTCTTAGTATTATTAGTAGTGCAAACGTAAAAGAAAAGATAAATACATAAAGTAATTATGATCACATTCCCTCCTCTTCCAAAATCATCTTGCCTTTTGGTTATAAAGGCAAAGACAACATCAAAATATGCCCTTTACTTCTGTTTCTAATGATGAAATGAATGGCAAACAAAAGTGTATGAGGATATTCTAACTCCACAATCAATATAAATAAATAAATAAACATATATATATATATATATATATATATATATATATATATATATATATATATATATATATATATATATAAAATCAAAAGAAAGAGGCATAATTTCAGATTATTCCCTGTCTGCACCTACTTTTAAATCTTCTTTTATCTATTGTTTCATCATAACTTTTAATGTAATCATCACCTCATTTCTTACCTTTTTAAAATAAAAAAGCACAAAGCTATTTGTATTGGGTTTAATTTGCTGTATTTAGACTTTATAGCATCTAGTGATATTTATTCGATTAATTCATAGATAAATAATTAATATGAACAAAACAAAATTTGTCAATTACTCATCGATGGTTAAAAATGCTGACGGCTAATGAATAGAAAATTAGCGTTGAAAATTTTTCAATTACTGGCAAAAGTAGTCCGTATTATCAATCACTTTAACGGGTGATCAATAATACTGATAAGGAATTTTATAGCAGTTAAAAGTGTTTATTGATTAAAAATTAAGAATTTTTTACCACCTCAATTTCTAGGTGTTTAGAGGAACCCACAACACTAAGTAAATCAGTAACCCGAAAAATCACACATACAGCTCGACTAAAAGATCATAATGTTAGTAAAAATTAAACTCGTAATATTTTTATACAAAAATTATTGAATCATATTCTACCTTTTTAACTATCATTTTTAGAACTATAAACAGTTATTTTTAAAAATTATCAATAATCATTCACCCTTATTCTACCAATTCAAAAATACTTTATACGCCAAACCCACCCACTTTAACGTATTCAACACCTTTATATTAAAAATGTGTTGCATGTAACATGGATTAAGGCGAGATTTTTGCGAGGATGAGCGCTATACTTCAACACAATATAATGTGCGTTTTGTGCATTGCTATCATTACATCACTTTATCATAATCAAAAGATTTAATCATTTCATCAACCTTTCTTTCTTCTTTTTTATATTTTTTTATTTTTAATTGCTATTATTATAAGTACTACTAATTAAATACATAGAATATGGAGATTTTATATATGATTATAAGTTAATAATATAATATATTGTGTGCTCAGCTTTATTAATGTTGAACGCCGGAGCTTTTGACTAATTAGATCAGGTAGTGCTGCTTCTGTCATTTAAAAGATCAGCATTCTTGAGTTCAGCTGCCCATGCTCGCTGTCTCTCCCTCTTTTATTTATTTTATTTTTTTAATACATTAGAGATATGTAAGAAAAATTGAATATTTTTTATTTATAAAAAAGTCAAGCTAATAAGTAATTCTTACAGAGAGTTAAATTTTAAATTTTATGATTATCAAATTAATTGTTTAATTTGACCATATATGTTCATTCACAGAAGTCAACACTTAACAAGGACAGACGCATATCGTGGTATAATGAAAATTATAGTAATAAATAGAAGTCGTGCTAATATTATTACTTGCAGCATATTTAATTTATGTGTTTGAAAGGACAAACTGGGCTTGATCATCACTGCAGTTATTTTGTTATCTTATTATATAATTTTATAATATCATGATGTTTTTCAAGCTAGAATATAATAATCATCTCTCCCTATTAATCTCATTTTTATTTAAAATCATTATGCTATTATATTGTACCATATAATATATCATAATGTTATTTGTAGTTATCATGTATAGTTTTATTATTTGGTTAATTTGTACACCGTAATAAAGTTGTTACATTTATATATATAAAGTCATATTAAAGAGTTTTGGATTAAAATATTCCTCTGGGTAAAAGTAAAACTCTACAAAGACTAAATTTAAATTAGTCTCATAGTGGTAAGGATAATATTCGAGCTGAATTTGAATTTGAGTTACCATGATTTACATCTTCCCAAATGCTGTCGGGTCAGGGTTGGGGTTCAGTCTTTGAAAGAATAATCTCAAATTAATAAGAATACGGAATGTTGTATATAAATTATCTATTAAAAAAAAATTCATATCATATCCCTAGTATATTATTAGGGTATTAATTAATTTGATTGTTACATAAGTACAACAGTCTTGTTTATGTCCACTTGGAAGTGTGTTTCATTTCCAGATTCCCACATTTTTAGACCAGACCTAATTACATCACACTTTTAGATCAACCAAAAAAATGTTGTCTTTAAGGTACTAACAACAACTTTAAAAAAGAACAACTTAAAGAAAGAACAAATCCCACCTTCTAATCCATTCCTACAACTTTATTCAAAGGATTGAGAGAGAGAGAAAGGACATGACTTCACCTCTCTCTCTCTCCTAACCTCTCCCACCTATTGGCATGTGAAAGGGTGATGGAGTGGGAGCCCACTATAGACTATTGATTGATTGACATCTAAAAAAGATTTATTTTTTTTTTAAAAAAAAAATTCAGCTGAAAATGACCTATGTTTCTCTTGCTTTCAATTCATATACATAATTTAATATACTCCGCCGAATTATACAATTTATAATTATAAATTGAAAAAATAGCGAGTTTGGTCCCTGAGTTATAACTATAGTGACGACTTAGTCTATGTGTTATTGTCGTATTAATTTTTAGTCCATTGATTATGAGTGAAGTGGCGAGTCTGGTCCCCGACGTTAGTGGTGCGTTGACAGAGTTAATTCCAGGAGTAAAAGAAGTAAATTCCTTAATAAAACTTGTATGCAATATAACATGTTTCTCTCGTTTCCACCTTTTATAGACTTAGCCAAAATACTTCCCCCAAATCGACAACAGCTCTAAATTACTTATGAAATCAGCGAAGAAATCCTACTATGCGGCTGGTTTGGAGAAGAAATCCTCCAATGTCTTCAAGAATGTTGTTGTGCACAAATTGATCTCCCACTTGTAAGTGTTGTAGTGAAATCAGTGTTAGTATATTTCGATAGATATGCGAATAGGGTCACGATTTTGCCAACGGTTGATAGAGGAGGTCAAGAAGTCGTTGGTGGTTCCATTGGGCTTGGAGATAACAATGGAGTGGCCACCGTCGATAAGGAGGGGATTGTTGGGGCCACCAACTCGATTGGGTCGTTATCTCCGGACTCGTTGGTGAAAGTTCTCCACTTGTAGATCTCATTGACAGAGTAGACTCGAGAACGAAGAGATTGGAATACCGAGAAAACAACATGTCATTCCCAACTCCCCTCCCTCCCTCACCCTTTTCCAAATGGATAAACCAGTGCATTACTACTCTCCACTCTTCCCTTCTCTTCTACAAATTACAAATACATATCTATAGTTGAAGAATTTGAGATTTCAGAGCTTGGGGAAGAAGACGACCTTCGATTGTAGGTATAATAAGAAAAAATCGATTGTTACGCAATGAGTTTCAACATAAGAAGGGGATTATATGCAATTTAAGCTTTAAACTTAAGCACCAAAACTATAAACTTACACACCTTAAACTATAAACTTAAACACAGCTTTAACTTACACGTTTTAAACTTTGAACTTATGCAAAATAATCATAATGTCATTGTATTTTTTTTTTAAAGTTTTATTCATTCTGAGCTGCTGATTTTAACTAGATCAATGACTGAATTTCACCCCAATTTATATATATATATATATATATATATATATATATATATATATATAAAGTTCAAATGCGTCTGGGTCTTCCCGTGCGGCGGTGCGGCGGAATTCCAGAATACACCAACAGTGTTAACAATATGCACCAACAGTGTTAGAAAAATACACTACAATGAAATGTAATAAAACATCACAGAATACACAACAGACTTAAAAAAAATACACCATATAACTCACCACCCCCCAAAGGTGTATTTCTGAACAGTGTATGGTGTTTTTACTCACACCTAATGGTGTGTGTTTGGTGATGCAGGGCTCTGTTTACTCTGTTTTTTTGTGGTGTATTTTCCTAACGTTGATGGTGCATATTTGTTGAACTATTAGTATTGCCGCACCGTAAGAAATCGTCGTACCGTAAGACACTGCTACACCTGAACTCGCCTCTATATATATATATATATATATATATATATATATATATATATAAAGAATGGCCAAATATGGGAAAAGCTAGAAAAGTAAGAAGAAAAGAGTGATAAAGAAAATGGGACACTACTACTTTCACTGTGGAATCTAAACTGATTGTGATTGGGGTGTCTCTTTAGTAGACATGCATCATGAGGTTTGTATCATGCAGTGTTTCACCATCTACAACACCTAGGGTCCCCCCCACCCCCTTCCTCCGGCGCCGCTCCTCTCTCCTAAATTGTTTTTTTTTTTCTACTCTACCATCATCTTTCTTTACGTACTCTTCTATCTCTAGGTGCTACTTAGCCTTTCTATACCTTGGATTTTTCTCATGTCTTTAGATCCCTACAAGAGAATTTTTATTTATTTGCCTAAATTTCTCTAGCTTCAATTTAACTCTGCCCTCTTATTTAATTTATGCACAATCATTATTTGAGAATATATAGACCTTATAAATATAATTTTATCGCAAAACAAACATAAAGAGTTTAATCAGTCAGTGAAAAAAAGACCTAAAATGACACTTTAATAATCTTAATTGATAATAGTCTTTTTCGGGAGTGCCTTTTAATATTATATTTCAATGTATCAACAAATTTAATAATCAACTTTGGCATCTTGTTTAATTCATAATTCATTTTACTGTTTTTTTCTAACCTTAATTTTGTAGTAAAAATATATTAACACTTTTAAATTCAATTCTTTTGAATGAGAGAAGTGGTACAATCTTTTATATGTGTTCATAAGTTGGTTCCTTTTGAATTAGAGAAGATGTAAATATGTCATGAATTAACAAAATGAAATAGCAAAGCATTTTCAAAAGGTTATTTCAAAGCAATCCTTATATCATGGACCCTACACAGTGCACTGTGGAGCTAGTACATATGAGTTTTTATGTCTTGTGCTATGAAATTCTGTAAATATGAATTATGTACTTGAAATAAATTAGTAATGGTGTCTTATTTTATGAATTTATGCATTTGGGTCTTATTTTATGAATTTATGCATTTTGTGTTGTGAAATTCTGTGCTTATGAACACAAATTATGTACATAAATTAGATTTGAAAATAAGTAAATATATAATATGTATATGTGTCTTGTGTTGTATTTTTTTTTTTTTTTTTGTTATGAGATTTTGTACCTTGTCATTTTAATTCAGGATCCATAATACTATATGGACCTGGTCCATGATACAAATTGCCATTTCAAAGATTGATTTAATGATTGTAATTGGTGTTTAGGGTTTAAAAACTTCTTTGGGCCTAGTTAACCCAAAACTATTGTGTTTATATTTTGCATTATGTTAAAATAAATCTTAAGATTCATAGAACATGACCCACAATTACAAATAGATTGGGCTGGATTTGTCTTTTACAATTATAGCCCACCTATTATAGATGGACCTCTGAACCTCTATTTCTGGGCAAATTATGATGTGCATCCGTGTGCACCATGCATGGTGCACATGAATGTAAAAACGGCGTCGTTTTACTTAAATAAAAAAATTATTTTTGATTGTCGTTAGTTACGTAAACATATGTTCAAAATGTTATAATTTCACATTCTGAATGTATAGTTATGAAGTTATAGATGTATAGTTATGCAATTCTGAATGTATAGTTATGAAGTTACGGATGTGTAGTACGTTATGCAATTCTGGATTTATAGTTATGAAGTTACGGATGTGTAGTTATGCAATTCTGGATGTATAGTTATGAAGTTATGGATGTGCAATTATGCAATTCTGGATTTATAGTTATGAAGTTATGGATGTGTGGTTATGCAATTCTAGATGTATAGTTATGAAGTTATGGATGTGCAGTTATGCAATTCTGGATTTATAGTTATGAAGTTATGGATGTGTAGCTATGCAATTCTCTTTTTTTTTTTTTTTTTTTTTAAAGTCATACGTCAAAACGACGTCGTTTTTGCAACCGTGTGCACCCTGCACGACATAATGCTCCCTATTTCTATAACTAGATCACTAGATCAGTACCAAGAAAGGAAAGATCGGTTAAAGGATCGATCTTTCAACTAGAAATCACAATTTCAATCTGCCTGACAAAAAATCTCATCAAACATATTGAAGTAAATTTGATAGGATATACTGATAGGATATATTCGTATATTTTCTTTTAATATATAATATAGTATACTTAATATTATTTTATATTTCTAATTTTTAATAATTAACTAAATGGATTGTTTTGCTTGTATATTATATTTTGTAAATTGGTTTTTATATACCCACTACACCAAAAATAAATAGATGTCAGGTGGGAAAACAAGTAAATATTGGAGAGACTTCCAAGTCAACACTAGGAAACAAGTATATATAAACAAAAACAATGTGTTGTGTACTCTTATATTAGCCAAGATACAGGTAGTACTGTTGTAAAAAAAAAGTTTAATAAGATGTACATTTTTCAAAATCTTTAAAATTCATATTTCAATTTATTTTTATAATAATAAAATAATTTCTTAAATATAACTTTTATAAGCTATTAAAAGAATAATTTTATTAACTAATAAAAATTATTATAACTTATATAACATTTTTATAGTTTCTAAATTAATATAATTTATCCTTAAACTACACATATGTAACATGTCTATATATAATTTTCCATCTCATTAGTAAATGGACAAGATTCACTTAATACAGTGTAATAGATTTGATTTTACAAAATATTTTAATAGTGTTTATAATGGTCTTGAATGTTCCACACCAATAAAACCTTTTAAAATATTCCCCGCTCAATAAAATCCTACAAGACATACATACTTATTGTTTAACTGTTTGTTTTTCCTAATTATTTTTGCACTAAAATACTTATTTTCTTGCATTTTAAATGATCAATTGTCTAAAATTTATTTAAAATTATTTTACTATATACTTTGAAAACATTTTCAGGTCACCTCATGATGAAAGAATAATACAAGGTTGATGATCAAGCATGTGTAGTCCTTAGGCTTATTTATCTCATTGTGATTCTTTATTGGTTAAAGTTATAAGATGAGGCTTAATTAATCCGTGGACACCCTCGAATAATGATCGCCTGCAGAATTTACTCAAAAATAGCATATACATACACACATAACATGCATGTTAAGATACTCGTTTATTTGTTTGAGAACTATCGAACATATAATGTATAAAATATAAATGTGTCATCGTCGAATTTAACTAACTAACTAACTAAACTAAACTAAACTAACTAACTAACTAAACTAAACTAAATAAATACCACATCTGTTTGGACAGATCAGATTACAGTGCATCTATCCCGGCAGCCCTGGAAATTTAGACATCATTCTTTTTTCTCGTTTTCGTTTTGTTTGTGCCTTGCATACATGGCTACCACATCTTCCAGGCCGCCGTTTTGAGAACCCCAGAAGTCATTATTGTCCTCTTCAAAACCACCAAAAGCTCCACTGTTAATACCATAACAATTGTCAACTGTCTGCAGGCTTTCAAATCCATAGCTCCCGGCATCCCAGCTGTAGAATGCGGCGGCGGCGGCAGCTTCGTCCATGGGGTTTTCTTGATGTGGAAATGGCGGCAGCTCCGCAACTTGCGGTGCCATGTGGGATTGTATTGGTTCCAAGATCGGGTAATCTTGAGCTTCGGGTGGTGGCAGTGGCAGTGGTTCTGGTTCCGGGATCATCATGTAGGTATTATAACCGTGGTGTGCGGCGGCGGTGGCTTCCGGCATGGGGTTTTGGTGATATGGATATTGCGGCGGCGGCGGCGCCGCTACTTGCTCAGCCGTGGGGGTGTTTTCTGGCTCCAAGATCGGATTATCTTGTTCTTCAGGTGGTAGCTGCTCTGAACCGTCCAGAATAATCTGTTGGCTATCATCTTGAGATGGAGAAGAAGGGCCAGCAGTTTTCTTGGAACCGGTGGTCTTTTCATAGATCTTGGCTAAAACGCACTCATCTAGCTGCAAATATGATCATCATCCATAAATTTTAATCTAGATTACTCATAGCTCACAGATCAAATCAGGTTAATAAGTCTAAATTATTCATAACTGACAGACTCAAATCAGGTCAATAAGTCTAGATTACTCATAACTGACAGAATCAAATCAGGTCAGAATTGGTCAGTAATCCTAAATGATAGACCAATTTGACTGGGATTTCTAAAAAAGCATATGATTATTGAAACAAGCTAATAAAGAGAATAGATTTAACTTACAATATTATTATTATTGTTGTTGGCACCCTTGGCTGGGGTGATATTCGGATTGATTGTATATTCATGCATGATCCAGTTTGTTTTACGGAGAGATAATGTATCTTTATGCCTTCCTTCATAATAAACCAATGTCTTCTTGGACCCGACCACCTGGCCATTGCATGAGATAGGCATATCCCTACCGGTGGCTTTCCAATACCCATCGCCGGCTTTCCGGTCCGGCCTTGCTCCGTTCGGATACTTCTTAATCCTCGTGGTGAAGAAATACCTTTCCTTCTCCCTCGCCACATCATCCGGCCCTATATCATATACATCAAAATTATTCCATTGATTAGTCATTTAATTTTAAAGTTTTTTTTGGTGTACTAGGGTTTCCACCGTCCGACATTCAGTGATTAATCCTCTTACTGAATTGTAGGCAGGTGGAACAATTGGTCTGAACATTTAAGATTAATTTATACCCTAAAGTTAAGGATTAAACCCTGATGGATAGGTCCTTGCCACTTAACTACACTCTAGGTTTTAACTTTACAATTTTACATATTCATGTATACATGCATAAGAATTACTAGACATTGACTTACTGCAAATATCATTGGGATGGTATAGGTAAATATTGCAGGTTTTAATCCGGTGGAGAGGCATCGCCTCCTTCAAAACCTTCTTCTTCAAGTACTCCACCAGTTCTCCGTCCGTTGGCCGGAACCGGATTCCCGGCGGGAGTGATTTGAAGTATTGATCGCTAAACGCCTTCAAATCCGTTACCTCCATGCTTGCCTTCTCCTTTTCCATAGAATTTCTGACCTACAATTCAACTCAGGAATTAGTCACTATATCGATATAGGATTACAGAAAATAGATTAATTAAGAGAGAAATCTTGTAATGAAACCCCTGGAAAAGTTACAGTATGATCCGATGCTTAAACTCGTTGAGCACAGTCCAATCTATAAATGTATTGCAAAATTAAGAATGATTTCTTTTAGATTTCGCTGAGTGATGCCGTAAACCACGCACCATCAGTCCATCACCATATATACAGATAGTAATAATAGTAATCCAAATTTTAGTCGGGTTAAAACACTATATTAATCTCAGTCCCTAACTACATAGGCTTACTGTTATTCCAATCCTACTTAAAAACAGATAGTGAAAGAAAAGGACAAAAAGAAAAAAATTCGGGCAATCACTCTGAAATACTTGCTACTTGCTAGTGTGCATAACTTGCACTAGTGTTGCTTTTTTCTTGAAAAAAACTCACAAAAATACTTATTATTTTTTAAAGCAATCACGACAATGGAGGATTTTGTTTGGAATTTTTCACACATTTTGATGAGGTAGAAGAAAAAGCAATTATTATTGTGTGGATCATATTATCAAATTAAATAATGTAAATTTAGTATATAAATAATGTATTTTAATATATTAAAATGTATATCAAATAATGTAAATTCAGTATATAAATAATGTATTTTAATATATTAAAATGTATATCAAATAATGTAAATTCAGTATATAAATAATGTATTTTTAATATATTAAAATGTACATTGTATTCTGAGAAAGTACATTATTTAAGTATTGAAATTAAAGTACATTATTTTGTATATAATGTACATTCAGTACACGAATAATGTACTTTTAGTATATTAAAAATGTAATTTTTGTTATGATCCACACAACATTGTGTTGAACATGATCCACACAATAATTTGCCAAGAAAAAAGAAATAAGAGATCAAAGAAAAAAATTTGTAGAAAAAGGAAATAAGAGATCAAAGAAAAACTTTTGTTGTGATATAGATTTTTGTAGGGGTGTGCAAACTTTGCTGAAAGTTCGGTTACCGACCGAACCGAAGAATTTCGGTTAACCGTTCTTTAACTGAAAAACTTCAGTTCGGTTAATGATTAAATAATTTTTAAAATTTCGGTTAACGGTTAATTCGGTTCGAAACTATTGGTTAACCGAATTAACCGAACGGTTACCCAAAATTTTAAATATATATGGATGTTTGGACTTTATAATTTGTATTTTATGTTTGTGGTGTTGTTATGATATTGTGTTTGTATTTTTTTTTTATTTATGAATTTATTATTATAGGTAGTATTTTAATTTAATTTATTATTTAGGTATTATTTTAAATATTTAAAACTTTAGTTTAAAAATTTCGGTTAACATATCAATTAACCAAAAAAAACTTTGATTCAATTAATTCGGTAGAGAAAATTTCAATTTTGGTCACATGACTATAGGGGCATTGTTAATTTCAACACCTGACTTTCAAAAGTGTCAATTTAGTACCTTGACTATGTAATTTTTGTCAATTTTGGACACTCCGGCTGAATTGACGGTCAAATTTGGCCGGAAAAATTTAATCAAACATTTAGTATATAATCTGAGGGGCAAAATCGTCTTTTGATCCTTTCTAGACTAAATGTTGGATTAAATTTTTTCGGCTAAATTTGACCGTCAATTTGGCCAAAGTGACCAAAATTGACAAAAATTACATAGTCAAGGTATTAAATTGACACTTTTAAAAGTCAAGTGTTAAAATTAACAATGCCCTTATAGTCATATGACCAAAATTGAAATTTTCTCTAATTCGGTAATATAAAGTTTGATTTGATTAACGGTTAAACTTATAAAAGTTTCAGTTAAAACAATTCTGTTAAAATAGTTTGGTTAACCGGATGATTAACCAATTGCACGTACACCCCTAGTTTTTTGTAAAGTCCCCAAAAAGAAAAATAAAGGAGCGTAGTTATTGGTGAGCATTTCGTACACCAATCGCGCCCCTTGGACACAAGTGACCACTCTCCTTTTCTTTGTTTATTTGTTTGTTTTTTTTTTTCGATTTATTTTATTTTTTGACCTAAAAAAAGGTCTAGTTGCTCTTAATAATTCAATTTATTCTCTCATTTAATTAAGTCAAAAGTTCAGGAAAAAAAAATCAGCAAACATCTATTGTGGGGATGCCCTTAATGCATACTTGATTAAGCTTAATATATTTGATTTTGTATCATATCTATATATCCAACCGCTAGCACGTGCATTTGCATGTGCATTAATTGGGTGCTGTCTTTAACTTGAGGTAATGTAATGACAAGTTAAGTTTAAATGAAATGCACTTAATTAGCCTCATGATAAGTTGACTATAATATGCATTGTACGTCCTTGTACTGATGAAGCCATGTGAGTTGAACCCTTCTTATCATATTCTTTTAGAGACACAAGAAGCATCATCACCGTCCATCAAGATTTAATAATGTTCGACATCAATTCAATTTTAAATTAATCAAAATTTAATATAATTATCAATTATATCACTATCCCTTTTCGTGTCTCCAAAAGTTAATTTTATTAGTGTCAAGAAAAATCGCAACATTACTTAAAGGTGTGCACGGGGTAAACTCATTACTACCTACGTAATTAATAATCAGCAAATTAAAGCACACAAGATAATTATATTAACCGCACTAGGAATACTTTGTAAGACATGTTTGACTGAAAGGGCATTGAAAAGAATTAGATTAGCTCAACTACGGACCCTAATTTCTAGGTCAAAATGTCTAATTTTTAATTGGAATAAGAAAAATAAATGAGACAACCTGAACATATCTTGCGGCTAATTTGGTGGCACTATGCATATGGCTTTTCAAAGTTCAAACTATAGTCTTTAAATATGCTATAAACCCTGTCTGTCCATGTCTCTCATCCTTGAACTCCTCATCAGAAATATAATGGCTTCTTTTCTGTCTCTTTCTTTTCTACTAATCTTCTCTTTATGCTGCAGTTTTGCTTTTGCAGCTGCTCCTCCACCTCTTGATGGTAATCTTTTATTGTTGTAGTCTATGTTGCATTGCTCTTTACATCATAGCTAGCTAGGGACATTTTAGACATGCATGCATGCATGAATAAAATCCATCAAATTTACTGCATGTAAATTTTAATTAGTTCATTATATTTTCTTATTTAAAATCCAAGGCCCCCTTACACCCTAACCTAATAGAGCATTTTGGATGATGAAAATCATGGTAACTCAATGGCTCAACAGACATGGCTAAATGTCGGTGCGGACAAGAGATCTGCCCACTTTGAACATAATCCCCATACTGCTGCCGCCGTTGAGGTTCGAAACTTGGTCTTTTTACCGAATACTGCCTACTGAATCGTTAAGCTAAGCCAGTGCGGACTTTCATTGTTTTTCTTGACCAACTTGGCTGGAGTTGCTCAAAATAAAGTGTTTTCTAGTTGTGTTTGGAACATCATCATGTGGTTCAATGTGTTACATACATTACTTTTCTTGAATAAGCATTAATATTGGTGTCATGCATATGATATTGCTAGAAAACTTTGTATAACCACTGAAAAATTATCTTATTCCATTTTTGGCAGGGCTAGTGGCAAATGGGAACTTTGAGGAAGGGCCGAAGAGATCAAACCTAAACAAGACAGTGATCATAGGGAGGAGATCACTACCCAGGTGGGAAATCAGTGGCATAGTAGAGTACGTGAGCGGTGGGCCCCAACCAGGGGGGTTCTACTTCGCCATCCCTCGCGGGGCCCACGCCGTGCGGCTCGGCAATGAGGCCTCCATCTCCCAGTACTTGAAGGTGAAGCCGGGGGCGATATACTCCGTCACCTTTGGCGCAACTAGGACCTGTGCGCAAGATGAAGTCCTCTCCGTTTCAATTCCCGGCGCCGGCGGCCAGAAAAGTGACCTTCCGATTCAGACGCTTTATAGCGCCGACGGCGGCGACACTTATGCATGGACGTTCAGAGCACCTTCTGGACTCGTTAAGCTCACGTTTCATAACCCTGGTGTGCAAGAGGACCCCACTTGTGGACCCCTCATTGATGCTGTTGCCATCAAGGAAATGCTCCCCCTCAAGTACACAAAAGGTGGGTAACTCAAGTTTCTTATGTGGAGATTGGAAATGGTAATTTTACCTTTCAAGAAAGTTACTTGTTTTTCAGCAATGGACTCCGACTATATTGGTTTTCTAAAATTAGTCATCGACTTTTAATTTGGACACTTTACGTCTCTTGACTTTCAATTTTTTTTTCAATTGAGGTCCTTTTTGTCAGATTACGGTAAATTAGACTTTAAATAAAAGGATAAAGTAATTATTTCATATGTCTAATGTATAATTCTTCGTATTTCTCCCTTGTATGCACGACTTCGGACATCAGATCCACTTAATTGCTTAATTCCTAAATCCACTCGAAGAACAAAATTCCATTAGGGATCAAGCAATTAAGTAAATCTGATGTCCGAAGTCGTGTATACAAAGAAGAAATACGAAGAATTATACATTAGGCAGATGAAATGACTATTTTACCCTTTCATTTAAAGTCCAATTTACCGTAATCTGATGAAAGGACCTCAATTGGAAAGAAATTGAAAGTCAAAGGATGTAAAGTGTCCAAATTAAAAGTCAGGGACTAATTTTGAAAAATCAATATAGTCGGAGGACCATTGCTGGAATTAACTCAAATTTTTAGTCATTAATAACCAGAAATCATGTTAGAAAGACTATGTGACAGTGATTTAAAAGTTATAGTGGAATCAAAATTGAAAATATCAATAATTGATGACCAAATTTGGAAGAGTCACACTTAGCTGGGGTGAAATTGTCCCATAAATCTTAATTTATGAGACGGTTTAAATCTATGATAGTTACTTGTTACTTATAGTAGAAATCATAATATTTATTACAAGTTTTAATATGATATTCAGGGAATTTGGTGAAAAATGGAGGATTTGAAAGTGGACCTCATCTATTCAACAACTTCTCAACCGGAGTCCTCGTACTCCCCAAGGGACAAGACCCATACTCACCCATCCCCGGCTGGATCGTGGAGTCCCTCAAGCCGGTGAAGTACATAGACTCCAAGCATTTCCTGGTGCCCAGAGGCCGCGCCGCCGTGGAACTCGTCGGAGGGAGAGAAACCGCCATTGCCCAGATCATCAGAACACTCCCCAACCGGCGCTACACCCTCACCTTCACCATCGGCGACGCCAGCAACGGCTGCCATGGATCCATGACCGTGCAAGCTTTCGCCGGCCGGGAAACCGTGAGAGCCGCCTTTGTCTCCACCGGAAAGGGATGGTTCAAAACTGTCAGCCTTAACTTCCGAGCAACCTCGACCCGGACGAGGATCACTTTCTACAGCCCATTCTATCACACGAACCTTAACGATTTTGCCCACATTTGTGGCCCTGTCATCGATGATGTTAGAGTGTTCCCTGTTCGTAAATAATGATTGGGTTGCCCAGAAAATGGAGAAAAACACAGAGAATCTGTAGACCCAAAGATTTCCAACTTTCATTTCTCATGTTATTTACTTGCTGCATTACCTGATGTAACAGGGCAATGTTCTCAGTCTATGGAGTTCATGTTTGAGTTTAAATATTACACAAGTTTTTTTAAAAATAGTGATTATTTCCCCTATTTTTTTCAAATTTATTTACAGAATTGGAGAATGAAAAGTGTGAAAAGATGTTTTAAACAAAGTTGGAATAATAAATTAAAATTATTTTTCATAGAGTCTTTAAATCATGGTTTATATCATTTTCAAAATTTTTGTATGTAGGACGAAAATTAACTTTAATGCACAAATAAAAATCAGGAATCAATAAGATTACTATGTAATTCTCACCGTATCAAACGATCTTGGTTGGAGTCATTTAACAAATATTTTTGCCTCTAAAGATTATTGATTTTATTATTTTAAAGTGATATAACTTGACTATTTTACATTTGTTTTTTTTTTAAATTATATTACTCTTATTAATTTGTAGGAGCATATAAGTTTTTATACTTATTATTCAGAGAAAATTTCAATTTTGGTCATAAGACTATAGGGGTCTTGTTAATTTCAGTTCTTGACTTTTAAAAGTGTCAATTTAGTACCTTAACGATGAAATTTTTGTCAATTTTGGTCCCTCCGGTCAAATTGCCGGCCAAATTTCGCCGGAAAATTTTAATTGTTAAAATAATGAGGGTATTCTGGTCATTTCACGTCTCTTTTCTTTTTCCCAGACAAGTCCATCCCTTCCTCTCCCGTTTATAGTGAATGCAATGAACTAAGATGATTCGGAAAGGAGGCTTGATGATATTAAAGATAAGGTGTACATGGAGAAAGAACGTCGGAAACGGGAGAGAAAGGGATAGACTCACTGGAGAAGAAGAAAAGAGGTTTGAAATGACCAAAATACCCTCATTATTTTAACTATTAAAATTTTCCGGCGAAATTTGACCGGCAATTTGGCCGGAATAACCAAAATTGACAAAAATTGCATAGTTAAAGGTACTAAGACACTTTTGAAAGTCAGGGGCTGAAATTAACAAGACCCTTATAGTCATATGACCAAAATTGAAATTTCCTCTTATTATTCGTTACAATTCTAAATCTAACCAAACAATATGAATTAGTATTCTCACTTTCTCAGTAATTCTATTTCTATCAACCAAACAATGAAATTATATTTCTAGTAATTGTTTTTCCATGGATTTTCAATTCCACTTCCCTTAAAATATTTTCCGTTTCCGCGAACCAAACAAGCCCTAAAAAAAAAAAAAAAAAAAAAAAAATTGTCTCATTGGTGGCGCCAAAATGAACTTAAGCTGGAGGATTGAATGAGGCGCGCCTCTTCCTTCTCTGGCAAGTGGCAATATCTACAATGAGACAACGTGCTCTGCATCTCCGATCACTATTCAACTCAACACCGCATCATCGTCTTCACCATCATCCTTCACGCTTCACCCATTTGCAGACGACTCTAAGCTCCCCTTCGCATTTTTCTTCTTTATCGAATCAGCAGACTCTATACCCTCAAAAGGCTTTCTTTAAATCAGATAACAAAGATTCGCTCATCACCCGCTTGTGCAGGGAGAAGAAATTCAAGGAAGCCTTTGATATACTCTGCCAGCAACGGCGTTTAAAAGATGCCATTCGACTACTTGAAAACGAAATCGGCTACCCTTTTGCTGCCATATACTCGGCACTTTTCCAGCTCTGCATTGAGCAGCGAGCGCTTGAGGAGGGGAGGAAAGTGCACGCCCACTTAAAAAGATCTAATTTTACGCCCGGGGTTTTCATCTCCAATCGAATTATTGAGTTTTACTGCAAATGTGATAGACCCTTGGAAGCCCGTCAAGTGTTTGATGAAATGGGTGAGAGGGACTTGTGTTCTTGGAATATTTTGATTTCTGGTTATGCGAAAGCTGGGTTGATTGAGGATGCAAGGAAATTGTTTGATGAAATGCCCGAGAGAGATAACTTCTCTTGGACGGCCATGATTTCAGGTTATGTTAGGCATGCCAAGCCTAAAGATGCACTGAACTTGTACGGAGTGATGCAGAGATATGAGGGCTGTAAGTCTAATAAATTTACAGTTTCTAGTGCTCTGGCGGCTTCAGCTTCAATTCAGTCTTTATGGTTGGGGAAGGAGATCCATTGCCATATTATGAGGACGGGGTTGGATACAGATGCTGCTGTTTGGAGTGCATTGTCTGACATGTATGGAAAATGTGGGAGCGTTGATGAAGCAAGGCACATTTTTGATAGGACATTGGATAAAGACGTGGTTTCTTGGACAGCAATGATTGATAGGTACTTTGAGGATGGGAGATGGGAGGAGGGCTTTTCGTTGTTCTCAAATTTGTTGGACTCGGGCGTTATGCCAAATGAGTTTACATTTGCTGGGCTTTTGAATGCCTGTGCATGTCAAACGACCGAGTGTCTGGGTAAACAAATTCATGGTTACATGGTGCGGTATGGGTATGATATTCTTGCTTTTGCTACAAGTGCCCTTGTTCATATGTATGCCAAATGTGGAAATATTGAAAGTGCTTATAATGTTTTTAAGCAGCTTCCAAGACCTGATTTAGTTTCTTGGACTTCACTTATCAATGGTTTTGCCCAAAATGGTCAACCCCTCGAGGCGCTTGTGTATTTTGAGCGGCTGCTAGAATCTGGTATTCGGCCTGATCACATTACCTTTATTGGGGTTCTTTCTGCATGCACCCATGCCGGGCTAGTTGATAAGGGGCTTGAGTATTTCCACTCGATAAAGGAAAAACATGGATTAACACATACTCAAGATCATTATGCTTGTGTGGTTGATCTATTGAGTCGTTCAGGAAGATTTAAAGAGGTCGAAGACCTTTTAAATCAAATGCCAATGAAGCCCGATAAGTTCCTATGGTCTTCGTTACTTGGTGGCTGCAGAATTCATGGAAACCTTGAAGTTGCAAGGCGAGCAGCTGAAGCACTGTTTGAAATAGAGCCTGATAATGCAGCTACTTATGTCACCCTTGCAAACATGTATGCGAACTCTGGTAAATGGGATGAAGTGGCGAAGATTAGAAAAGCCATGGATGATAGAGGAGTGGTAAAGAAACCGGGTAAGAGCTGGATTCACGCCCAGAGGAAAGTCCACGTTTTCTTAGTTGGTGATGATTCACATCCAAGATCTAAAGAAATATACGAGTTCTTGGCTGAACTTTCAAAGAAAATGAAAGAAGATGGCTATATCCCGGACACGGATATGGTGCTACACGATGTTGAAGAAGAGCAGAAAGAGCAGAACCTATCCTATCACAGCGAAAAGCTTGCGGTTGCATTTGGCGTTATTTCTACTCCACCCGGAACACCAATTAAGGTCTTCAAGAATCTAAGGATTTGCGTTGACTGCCATACCGCCATGAAATATATCTCAAAGATTGTGCAGAGAAGAATAATCATCCGGGATTCAAGCCGCTTCCACTGTTTTCAGGACGGAGCCTGTTCATGCAGCGAGTACTGGTGATTTTGGCTTCCCATATAGCCGATTTCTTCACCAGCCGCCTCATTGGCATCACCACAAGGGGAAAATGATTACCACATTCATACCACTTAGACAACTCTCTTAATTGGTAGGGAAGTTATAATGGTGTGGTTGTATCTCCATCTGCAAAATATTATGCCAGGGTGCAGACCTGTGAAGTGGAAGATCCATGGCTTAATGGGTTTTATAGCTTTCATTGTGGACTCATCTGGGAAAGGGTAGTCTGCAATACTGTATACCACCATTTTTGGTTTGTTCAACTTTTATTTCTTGTATTTATTAGAGAATGTAAGCACATTTTGCTTCATATTGATTTCATAATCTTATTAACAGAAGGGAGACTTGCGGCCTTGAGGGATGCAAGTATACAAGCACTATAATTGCATAAGATTATAAGAACCCATGTTTTTTTAATTTTTTCAGAAACACAGCTTCACAGTGTTTTGGAAAGATTTTAATGAGTTTTTATGTGAAAATGCGTTTAAAAAATGAAAATGCTTCTCCCTTAGAGTTCTTGTGTGTCCTACTTATCATTTCACATTTAGTTATTGATAAGGTATATATCCAATTCATATACTGTGGGCCAATGTATAAGGTAGAACTTATTCTAAAAGGATGATGCACTGTACACTACAATTATGATGCACATAGTAATATTTATATGCAATAAACTTTGTTTTCTTGAACAAATAAAATGAAAATTATTAACTTACTACAAAATGAATGAAATATATATGATGTACATGCAATTTAATGTTTATATACATTACAATTTAGATTTATGGTCATATAAAATAAATATCATTAACATAATATAGATGAATATTATATTACAAATAAATATGTATTAAAATATTTTAGTGTAGTAAAAATAATTTTGTAATATACTAAAGATGAACAAAAATATAAGTAATTTAGTTGTTTTCAAAAGGTAGAATTCTCAATTCCAAGGGTCTTCTACACTCCACCGACATAGCATATAAGAGGATGTAAATCATGGTAACCACTACATAAGTTAGACATTTGTTTGCTGCGCACAGTGGTTGTTCCTACACTGTCACTGATGATACTGGATCCCGATTGGATCGTTGTTTCCTTGTAACCAATTGAGATAGTTGATTTTTAAGTGGTAGATTGTAAATAAAAATACATGATTTAAGTTTCTTGTAGCTTTTAAACACGGAGTCTCATTTAATAAATAACTAAGTTATCATGATTTATTCCTTCCTATTATATTGGGTTATAATGTTGGAGACTAGGAAATTTCATCTTTTGTGAACCAAACAGGGTAGAATTGTTACACAAGAATCAGCAAAGAATCTTCCTCATCCATGCGCGCGTACCTTCCTCTAAAATTTACAGACTCACACAATAATCCCAATCCTCAAGTCAATACCAAGAAAGAAAGAACCACAGTCCTCTATTCATCCTCTTCCTCATTTCTCTCTCTATAGATACATATAGAATTACAGAATACACACATATAAAGTATCCAATTAGGCGTTGACGGCAGTGGAGGAAGAGAATGGCGGTTGGAAAGAGGGAAGATGTGGTTGAGATAACGAAGCCTCGAACGGACAAACGGGAGTACAGAAGAATCGTGCTTCCGAATTCTCTGGAGGTCCTTCTCATCAGCGATCCTGAAACTGATAAGGTTTCAATTTCGGAAATAATTACGTTTTAATTGTATTTTAGGGGAACCCATTTCGTTGAATTTTAATGCTCTAGACTTCGATTGAAACGTAATCAATGCTTTAACCTGCGTTTTGTGCAGTGTGCTGCTTCCATGGATGTTGGGGTTGGTGCCTTTAGCGATCCAAAGGGTCTTGAAGGCCTTGCCCATTTCCTAGGTATATAATGCCCATACTTTGACCATGATTTTTGTCTTCATATGTTGTCATTTGCTGCAGTGTGGGGACTAGGGAGGTTGTTTCTATAATTCTATGGCTGCTTCACTAAATCACTGTTTTTAACTACTATGGGATGCAGTTATGGCTGAGCTAGTGATTTAATCTGAAAGCTATAGATAACTGCAGCTTCATGCTGTAAACATTTTTTATTTTCCTTGGGCAACATCACTTGTACCTACCTATTGGGAAAAGGGGGGAAAAATAAAAAGAAAACAGAAAAGCTTTGGGGGAGAAGAAATTTGCTGTTAAAAGATTAATAGGCGATAGGCTGAAGTCAGAATGAAGTAATTCTTTGTTGCATTGCTTACTATTCATTTTCCTTGCCAATGAAATTTCACCTTTAAGCCCATTGTACTTACATCATATAAATAGTATACATCACCTTTATTGACGCACTTGAATAATATAGACATTTAACAGGTGTTCTTAGTAGTTTCTCCGTAAAAATTTGTTAGAGGTTCAAGGCACACTAAAACATGATGTCTCTATAGCACGAATGTGTATAAATTTTGTAGTGTCCAAGAAATGAGGATTTATTTATTTTTTCCGAATTCTTTCATCTAATTAAATTTAACATACCCAGAAGATATACATTCCAACTCTCATACATAAATACAGCAAACTACAGTCAGAAATTAGCAAATATTTAAATATTATGGTTCAAGTTTAAAGGAAAAAATTTCTATCTTTTAACATGGACAAGTAAATATTTAGAGTGTGTTTGGCAACAAACTTTTGGTAGCTTTGGCTTTTAGAGTAGTTGAAGCTTCTCATAGGCTAAATTTGAGAATTTATAAGCTAGTTTCCAATAATTTATTTTGGTTTTACTCTTACCCTTTTATAGAAATGGAAACTCTTTTTTTTTTTTTTTTTTCTTCCTTTATTACCACCGCATACACACTCTTTCTCTCATATAAAATAAATATAAATTGTATAATTTATCTTATTACAAAAACAAAAACATACCCTTTAAAGTCATTTTACATGAAAAAGTTAGTTCATTACCTAACGCCTCCAATACAGTCTGCTAGATTTCAGTTATCATTTATCAACGTCCAGCTAGCTTCTAATAACTACCAATAGCTACTGCTAGCTTATCAACTACAGCTAGTTTATCAGGTAGTTGAGCAAATAGAGCCTTAAGAGAATGAAGAGGAGAAATTGGAACGTTGGAAATTTGAAGAATGAAAAAGAAGAGAAATTGAAATTTGGAAAATAGAAAAGAATGTAAAATATGCTCAGAAGGTGAACAAAGTAGAGGCAGAGGAAGCAAAGAATAAAATCAGAGGAGAGGTGGGGCCCTAAAGGGTTACTGGGAGGTGTTGATGTCATCTAGGAGGTTTAAGAAGATGTAGAGGATACATACAAAAAATGAAGGAAAAGAGAGAGAGGGTGGGTGGCTTTGATGTTTTCAAGGAATCAGGGCAAGACTTAGTTATCCCCTATGTGTGCTAATTAGCTAAATGAGTGGAGGGTTTAGTGGCACTCTGGCATGGGCTGCCTTCTGTTGTTGTAGTGGTTGTTAGCCAGATGTAACATTCTTGATTTGTGTTTGCTTCTGTAGAGCATATGCTGTTTTATGCAAGTGAGAAGTATCCCAAGGAAGATAGTTACTCAAAGTATATCACAGAGGTACTTGCATTCCATTCTTTAAATTTTTTTTTTATCTGCTTTCGCATCTCTGTTCTTCATTCCTTTGGCTACCAGCATGCTCCATAAAAAGCTTTAATTTTCTAGTTTTTCTTTCCTATCCTGATGTTGCTTTCTGGTTCTGTCAATGTTTTTTTCTTTATTTCACTTCAATGTTTTTCTAAAATTATGTAGTCCAAAATTTAAAAATAAAGTATTTAAAACTTCCTTATATATACTTCTGTTATTGTTTAGCATGGAGGCAGTACAAATGCTTTTACTTCTTCTGAGCACACAAACTACTTCTTTGATGTTAACACTGATTGTTTTGAAGAAGCCTTGGACAGGTATAACTCTTATGCTTTTCACGAACTACTTATTTTATGTTATGTTTCCTTTAGCATCCCTCCCAGTTCTACATTTTTTCCTCTTGAAGTTTCTTTTGGGGTTTTTCATGAAGTTTATTCTTCAGGTTTGCACAGTTCTTCATCAAGCCACTGATGTCACCGGATGCTACTATGAGAGAAATTAAAGCTGTTGATTCTGGTTAAGTGGTGTTGTTTTCCACCTAGATGATCTTTTCTTTCTATTTACAGATAATTAACTGTTGATTGTCCATACTGCAGAACACCGAAAGAATCTACTCTCTGATGGTTGGAGAATGAACCAGGTTTTTTTTTTTATTTTTATTTTTTTTTCAAATTTGAAATGACCTATTGGTTATTCTGGCGAAGAAATCTTAATTTGATGCTTCTTTGGAAAAAAATCTTTGCAGCTTCACAAACATCTTAGTGCAGAAGATCATCCGTACCATAAGTTCAGCACAGGTTCCCAATGCTATTTGTGATATTTACATACACATATTGGATTTGTTTTACCATTTTGAAGCTCCTGCATAAAATTTTGGTGTAAATGTGAAATGAAGTCTGTTAAGTTATCTCCTACCTTGTATAGTTGAATGCAGTTGTCTTCCATATGCTTTTTGTTTTCTCTATTCTATTTCCATATGCATCTGATTGATGAAACCTCACTTTGGAAATGATATTAGCTTTGCACTTTAGTAGTTTGTGCCTGGATTTGTAGGTGAAACTCCCAGCAATTGGTTAAGAACTTTTCTGTTTGCATCTCACTTTTGAAACTGGTGATCTTATGGAAATCAAAATGAGTGCTTGTTTGCAAAAACCCTGCTAGATAATAAGTTTGGGTTAAACTAGCTTCTTTTTTAGGACACATTCCTTCCTCAAATAGATGTGTATGTATAGAGGTAATTAGAAATGCAATCTTAATAAATGTTTACTTAGACAGCCCTTAAAAAATAAAGGTAGGCTAATTAATAGGACTAGAGGAGTATATTTATTGAGTGATATGAATATTTAATTGCTTTGGTAGTCACTATATGTATGTATGTCGCTTGTGCTATCTGGCAATGTTAATTTCTTCCATCTTCTTATCATGCACAGGAAGTTGGGATACATTGGAGGTCAGGCCAAAAGCAAAAGGACTAGATACAAGACAGGAACTTCTCAAATTTTATGACGAAAATTATTCGGCGAACCTCATGCATTTAGTCATATATTCAAAGGGTATGTGTAATTATTTGCTCATACAGTATTTGCTATATTGCATTACCAAATATTTTGAACTCTTTCTTTAATGTGTATATTTCAGATAGCCTTGATAAATCTGAGAGCTCGGTGCAGAGCAAATTCCAAGAAATCCGAAATATTGATCGAAGTCGTACACAATTTTCTGGTCAGCCTTGCACACCAGAACATCTGCAGGTATGATGTGTAACTGTCTGGTCTTTTGTACTTGGGTAGTTGGGTATACTACATAAGCAAAATGAGGCTAAGAATGCAACACATTGCAAATTTAACTGATTGAATGTGTGTGTGTATTATATGTTTATTTATTTAGTTATTTGCCAATATGGCAATAAATTGGCATAAAGCTTCTGAAGTCAACAATTGTATCATTCTCACTCAAAACTATTAATGAGATACTTGGATTGTTCTTTCCTAGGCCTGGAATAATGGAACTGGCCACTTCTCATCTATTGATGTATGGCTCAAGATGAGTGAATGGTTGATATTGCACCTGGCCTGGGGTAGAACAAACCCCGCCCACCAAACCTATAAAACATCCATATGTAAAATAAGAGTATTATTTTGTCAAGTTACATTATTAAATTTTGCTAATAGAGGGATTTAAATGTGAAGCACCAAGTGGTTGCAACCCATGCATGAAAAATCAATAAAACACTTTAATAAATATTGCTAGCAGAGTATTAAGTAAAACCAAAAAAGAAAACAAATATTCTACTTATCACCCCAAAAAAAAAAAAGAAATGAAATGAAAAGAAAAGAAGTAAAACTTATAAAAGAATTTATTCTGCCCCTCAACTATTCAGCAAGATCTGTAATCTGTAGGCTGAAGCAGTAATCAATAACTTTGCTTAGGATGATATTGACTCCTTTGACTGTTTTAAGGAAAATCTATATGCAATCTTCTGTGTTACATTATCCTAGGAAACATTAGCTGGAGAATCCCATTGTTGAATTTGGGAGATGGAATGGCCTGGCGGGTGGAGAATAACACCACCCGCCAGTTAGGCGGAAACAATATGAAGAATCAAGACTAGGAAATGAATATAAAATTGAAATTATATTAGTATTCTCTGTTTCTAATACAGAAACACAGTACATATATATACACAAATACATAATTGTAAGTAACTACCCATAACTGATATCTATTCATAAACAGACACAACCCTATAGATAAAACTAACTCTTTATTTTCAACACTCCCCCTCAAGCTTGAACATCTGGAAGTTTCAAGCTTGGATTAAAGCACACACTCTACCTTACTTAGAATTACAAATGAAGATTAAAAGCAGCTAGAGAATAACAGTGCTGGATGGCTTCGGAGGAACAATGCTATAAACAACCCTTGGGAATGAAGGCACCAGGGACGAAGCTTGTCACAAACTGACACGAACACCCTCACAACAACATAAGCACTCTAGGATTTGCCAACAACAATCTTCATCACGAACGATAGAGCAAACCAATCTGAGCAGCAAATGGGAGGTAGTAGAGCCCACATGATTGTTGTATGAATACCGAGAAAACCACATGATTGTTGTTTATACCTCTTATAGGATAATTGAATAACAAAAGAAGCTTCCGGAAATAAACAAGGTGCCAAACATGAAAACCCTAGGGACTAAGTATGGTATACCGATTATAAAGAAACAAATACGGTTATACCAAAAACACCCCGGAAAGAGGTTTGGCAACAAACCCAAAAAGCCTTCAAACTTTCACCAAAAGGTCCAAGGGCAAAACAACAATCTAGAATTTTCATCGGAGAATACATCACAAGGGAAAATACACCACAGACAAATCTACGCAGATGGGGTTGCGGGGTACGGACAGAGGTTTCTGGAGAATTTCTTCGGAAAATCACGCCGGAGGTGGGCTCAGGTGCCAGCGCGTGAGGGAAGGTCGCCGGCGCGATTTCGAGAGTGACTGTGGTTGTAGATTTTGAAGCAAACCACCATAGATACGTCGAAATTCAAGAGGCAGTCTCAGGGCTACTGTTTATGCCGGAAAATGTAAGGAAAATGCCCTAGGAAAGTGGCTCTGATACCATGTTGAATTTGGGAGATGGAATGGCCTGGCGGGTGGAGAATAACACCACCCACCAGTTAGGCGGAAGCAATATGAAGAATCAAGACTAGGAAATGAATATAAAACTGAAATTATATTAGTATTCTCTGTTTCTAATATAGAAACACAGTACATATATATACACAAATACATAACTGTAAGTAACTACCCATAACTGACATCTATTCATAAACAGACACAACCCTATAGATAAAATTAACTCTTTATTTTCAACACCCATCACCCACAATGATGTACACATGCTACGATTGCCTGGTTGGCACTTGGCAGTGCCAGTATAAGGCTTATTGCATAGAAACATGTCAATGAATGATGTTAGTTATCCTGATATAAGGGTTAATAGTAATCTCAATGAACAATATCCATGATGATATTTGATTAAGTTATTATTTAATCCTAGCTTTTGTTCAGTTCAATGTACCCACAGAAGCTTTCAAAGTTAATGTGAATCAAATATATTTAATTACTAGCAACGGCACGTGCGTTGCGTGAAAATGAGTGCCCAATGTATTTGTCCAACATTAAAATGATGATTATATTGAGATATATTAAAGAAAATAATAAGAAATAGATAAAATTAATTTGTAAAATCCAAAGCATTTATTTTTTAAAAAATTATTTGTACTAATAGAATTTGATAAAGGTGTTTAATAGGGTTAGCTTGGTTTTGATAATAAGATTTAATAGAAAATTTAGTTTTGAAATTAGTGGGAAACATGTAATATAATATATTCATAATTATAGAGTTAAGTATACTTTGATTAACAAGACTTGATAGAAATTTTTTTACATCTATTTTAGTTTTGAAATTAGTAGGATATGTTAATCTCAAAACCAAAAACTTGCATATATATATATTTGTTGAATTTATATTGTGGTTCTTTTAATAATTTTTTTTAATCTCTTTAATTTGAAGTACAACCATTAAACAAACAGATTAAAAAAAAAAAAAAAACTTAATTGGAACATTAATGGGGTAAGGGCATATGCATCCAAAAAATTAAAAGTACAATCATTAAAACACAATATAGAAACAATTTGGATGAAAAAAGAGCATAAATCTTAAGGTCATAACCATCCCTCTATCTTTGTATGTATAGTAGGATATGCACCCTTATGACTTAATTTACTGTTTTCTCCCTCAGATTCTTGTCAAGACTGTTCCGATTAAGCAAGGGCAGAAGTTAAGAGTTATATGGCCTATAACACCAGGCATACGTCATTATATGGAAGGGCCTACTAGATATCTAGGTCACTTGATTGGCCATGAAGGAGAGGGATCTTTGTTTTACATCTTGAAAAAATTGGGTGGGTTTTTCCACTTCAATTTTCTTCATCTATCATATCTTGTTTGAAAGGTCACTCTTTCAACTTTGAGCATATATATTTGGAATTCTATATTTACAAAAGGTTTTGGTTATTAACATTCTTGCAGGTTGGGCTACAAGTTTATCTGCTGGTGAATCAGACTCAACTTTTGAGTTTTCATTCTTTAGAGTAGTTATTGATTTGACAGAGGCTGGTCATGGTAGTTATTTCTTTCCTTTTTTTTTGTGGTTATTTTCAGGCACTAGGACATGGAGGCTATTGGTCTTGTTTCCTTTTGTTTATTTCTGAAAGCTTTCTGCCACTTTTCCATACTCACCATTTTAAAGTTTCTTTTTGTGTGTCTGTGTGTGCGTTAGCACATCTGCGGGTGTGTTGATTTTTTGGGTGGAAGTGGGGTGGATGTCATATACACCCAATATTTTGTCTCTTCCTTTGCAGAAGGACAATGAGGAACTGTGTTTTAAATTTGGAAAATTGATGTGTCCGTATAAAAATATTGTAGAGCATTTTGAGGACGTTGTGGGTTTGCTATTCAAGTTCATCCTCCTCCTGCAACAAGCTGGTCCCTGCAAGTGGATATTTGATGAGGTACATCCAATTTTGCTTGCATTTATGTCTGAGAATACTAGAATGTAATTTGCATGACAGCTCTGCAGCACTTATAGTCTTATACAGTTATACTGATAAAGGAATAATTAAATGGAAGTTTATACCCACAAATTTAGCAGATACATATGTATTGCGTATTAGCAACCAAAGTCAACTGCTAAAGAACTTGATGTTTTTTTGCCTTCTATTGCTGATTCTGTTATCTTTTTTAAAGATTACAATCTTATTTATCTTTTTCTTTTTAATAATTTGTATTTTAAATTCTATGAAGCTTTCAGCTATTTGTGAAACTGGTTTTCACTATCAAGACAAGACTCGGCCCATTGATTATGTTGTCAATGTTGCGATGAATATGCAGGTATTTAAACCAATGCCAATATTCTGTTTGGCATAATGCATACACACTATTTATTAATTTAGTATATTAGTTTATATAGATATAATTAATTATTTTTTATTGAGACTTTAGAAAGTGCACCTTCACTATATCCAAATATTGCTGCTGAACAGCAAGGGGAGGTGGATTATTGGCATTACAAAACATAAATGTAATGACTAAGGAATAGCTTTATGGAGATATGTTATGGGTGCTATACTAAAAAGCCCCTTGTCACTTATTTGGGATATGCATCCTAACATTGTAGAGGTTTCTTATGATGTGTGTCTGTGAACAGAATGCACATTTTGCCCCTCGAGGTTGATGGGTTGGGTTGAAGCTGTACTAGACCTTTTGAGGAAAATGTCCAGAAAGCTCATTGCACATGGATTAGTTATATTTTTGGGATGTTTATGGATGCCTTTCTTTCAGGGTTGTTGGGCTATGGAAAGGGGTTCTTTTGAGTTTAGTTCCATGGAAATGATAGAGTACTTTCCCTACTTATAAATATTTATTTATTTATTTTTATCCTTGGTTCTTTCAAATTATTCTTTTGGTGTCTGAGATTTTAGAAGAATGGATGCAATCATGTTGCATTACTGAGATGAGTTATGTGCCACTTAATGCTAATTCCCATTCTTTAAAGTGCTTTCGCTACACAGTTCAGATGTATCTTCAATATTAAATGAATTATAGATGATTAATGAACAATCTGAATGTTGTGGCTGTGTCAAATTTGTGAAGGAAAAACAACAACATTTGAATGAGTTTTGAAAGATAAAATTCATCGAAATCTGTTGCAGGATGTAGCTTTCACAGTCTGTTTTGGTTCTGTGTTTAATCCTACTTCTGTAAATGCAGTAAAGTATGTTGGAAAGCCTACTTATGGTTGAAATAGAGTGTTCTTCACTGTTCTACATATTAAGTAGGGCGGTCAGTTGTGGAGTTCTCTTTTCTTCTTAATTTGTGTGTTAACAGTTGGTTAGACAGATGAAAGTTTTAATGATTTTCATGATGCTGCTTTTCAGCACTATCCCCCTGAAGATTGGCTGGTAGGATCATCTTTGCCATCAAAATTCAATGCAAGCATTATCCAGTCATTCTTAAATGAACTCACTCCTCTGAATGTGAGGTTAGTAAAGAGCTTCTCAAACAATGTACTTAAATAATTCCTGTTTTCTTAATACAAAAAAGGGAGTGAGGCGGCATGTGAGCTGGAGGAGAATAGTCTTATTAATACTTCTGCCCTTTCTATGTGACACATGCTTTTATATGGTTTCCCTTCTTTAACTTTTATATTCATCTATTATTTCTAAATTCAACAGAATTTTCTGGGAGTCAACCATGTTTCAGGGGCATACTGATACAAGTGAGCCTTGGTATGGAACTGCATATTCTTTAGAGAAAATCGATGGTTCACTGATTCAGGTTTCTTTCAAGTTGTCTACCATATAAGTGATTTTGAATTGTCTCTGTGGTCTAGGTGTTTAGAGTTTAGACCAACATCAATCAATAATCCTCAATTAAGACATTGACATTTTCATTTTCCAGAAATGGATGGATCAAGCCCCTGTTGAAGATCTGCATCTTCCAGCCCCCAATGTCTTCATTCCAACTGATCTATCTCTGAAGCATGTCTTAGAGAAAGTGCGAAAAACTCTACATAATTTAGTGTGTTTTTAATTGTTTTAAAAAAAATTCTAATGTATTGACCTTCACAACAGACAAAACTTCCAACTTTGTTGAGAAAGTCACCATATTCAAGGTTGTGGTATAAGCCAGATACAACATTTTCTTCTCCAAAGGCATTTGTTAAAATAGACTTCAATTGTCCTTATAGTGGAGCTTCTCCTGAGTCAGAACTTCTTACAGATGTTTTTACCCGTTTGTTGATGGACTACTTGAATGAATATGGTATGTATTCCAGTATTGTTGACACTTATTACACTCGTGCTCAGTCTTAGAGTTTCTGCAACTAAATTTTAAAAAGAAATTTATGTGTTTCAATCTTTCAGCATACCATGCACAGGTTGCTGGTCTGTATTACAATATAAGCAACACAAGTAGTGGCTTTCAGGTATCATCTTCTTTTCCTTTTCTTTACGTTCCTTTGATAATTTTTTAGATTTATCTTACTACATGGTTAAAAAGTCTATGCCAACTATCCCTTGTTATGCAAATACCTCTTTTTCTTTTTTTCCTTATCATATGATACTACCATTTTGCATTTAGGATCTTTGTTTATTTATATTGTCTTATTTTCTGTTCACTTCCACTTTCCTTTAGGTAACGGTATTTGGATATAATCACAAGTTGAGGGTCTTATTGGAAGCAGTTGTCGAAAAGATTGCAAAGTTTGAAGTAAAACCTGATAGATTCTGTGTGATCAAGGTGAGGATCCGCTATTTTCTGTTGCTAATGATGTGCTGATCTCGACTTGTAGTCAAAATAGGACCTTACCATCAGTCTTTTATGCAATCTAGCCATGATTTCTAATTTCTAGTTTATCTGAGATAACTATTTTAATATTTTTCTGAATATGCTTCCAATTAAAATGCTGCTGACTGGATCTATTGCTGGTGTTGATTTCTTTTGTCTTCTTGTAGGAATTAGTAACAAAGGAATTGCAGAATTTAAAATTCCAGCAGCCATATCAACAGGCTATGTATTATTGTTCTCTAATGCTGCAAGACCAAACATGGCCTTGGAATGATACACTCGAACTTCTACCTCACATTGAAGTTGATCATCTCTTGAAGTTCTATCCTCTGATGTTGTCAAGGACCTTCTTAGAATGTTATGTTGCAGGTTGTTACATTTCTTGGATTTCATGCTTTGATTTCACGTTTGTCCTGTTTCTGTGTTAAATCACCAACCCTTTCACTCTTCACAGGAAATATTGAACCAACTGAAGCAGAGTCAATGGTAAAGCTTGTCGAGGATATTTTCTACAATGGGCCAAAGCCTTTGTCTCAGGCATTGTTTGCATCTCAACATTTGACTAACAGAGTGGTTAGGCTTGACAAAGGGAAAAATTACATTTACACCAGAGAAGGCTTGAATCCAAGTGATGAAAATTCTGCTCTCCATCATTATATACAGGTACTAACAAATAAAATGAACAACGAAAAAATAAACATAACCCATGTTTTAGTCTTGTTGGAAATGTATGGTCAATTTATTTATTTTGCATAAAGTGACTGTTTAACCTCAATCTCAAATGCTGTTGAGAAGTGGGGATTGTTCAAGGAGAACACCAATTTGGTCTCTTGAGTGGTGTTCACACTGTGGGCATCCTTGGGCACAGCTTTTCACTGTGTCCGAATGGACTAGGCGAGTTCAAATATCTTTTATGGATTTTTTTTTTGAATTTATTTTTTCTATTTTAGTTGTGTACGAGGGTTAATACTAGTAGCTTCTTGAAGTTTTTATCTTTCATTTATAACAGGTTGTGGTCTGTTCTTTGTGCCTTGAATTTTCCCATGCGTTGTCAGTTTGACTTCATTTCTGACAGCAATCATTGCTTCATTGTGCAGGTGCATCAAGATGATTTCTTGCTGAATGTCAAACTTCAGCTTTTTGCTCTGATGGCAAAGCAGCCAGCTTTTCATCAACTTAGATCAGTTGAGCAACTTGGCTATATTACTGTGCTTCTGACCCGGTATGTAGTTTTCTTTCCAACTGAATTTTCACTAGCAGATGTTTGTTTTTTTACGGAACTAACTCTATTTCTAGGAATGATTTCGGTGTTCTTGGAGTGCAATTTATCATTCAATCTACAGCTAAGGTATTGGCGTAATTTTTATCCTTTCTTCATTTCACTAGTGTTAAGCACTGGTCTTCACGTTTTATGTTGTGCTTGGCAGGACCCTAAACATATTGACTCACGAGTCGAGGAATTTTTGAAGATGTTTGAGAGTAAACTTTATGAGATGGCAGATGATGAATTTAAGGTGAGCTCAGTAAAACAATTTACCCATGTTTCATTCATCACGCTTCAGTCTCAACCGTTTGACCTATTACTTGCGTAGTTGCGTTACACACTGTTAAATTAAGAACAGCTTATGTCTGAGAATAAGCAGATAAACATCAAATGCTGGGACTAAGAACACTGAAGCGGGATCAGCCCAAAATTTGGGAGACATCTTCTTTTGACTAAACATATATTGATTAGAACAGTAGATATTTCATACTATATTCAAATTCGAGAGATATTCGGAGAACTTTTGAGCGCATATACTATATTACATAGTACAGTACTATCTTTTCCTATGTTTACAGTTCTTGATTTTCCACTGCTTTGTTGCTCTTAAATGTGATCTTGTAATGGAACAGAGCAATGTCACTGCACTTATCGATATGAAGCTTGAGAAGCACAAGAATTTACGAGAAGAATCTCGATTTTACTGGAGGGAAATTTTTGATGGGACTCTAAAATTTGATAGGAGGGAACATGAGGTATGAAGATTTCATATACTTATCTGTCTATCAGAATCATATTTGTTAAGACTTTTTATGGTAAGAAACCTCATTTTTCTGGAGGGGCGGTAACGTTTTGGAGTCTATAATCTGAATCCTATAATCGGTAATGGTCTAACAGGTTGAAGCACTCAAGAAGCTGACTAAAAAAGACCTGATTGAATTCTTTGACGAACACATAAAAGCTGGTGCCCCGCAGAAGAAGTCACTAAGCATCCAAGTATATGGCAGCTCTCATTCTGCCGAGTTCAAGGCACACCAAAATGAGCCGGTTGAACAACACGTTGTTCGGGTAGAAGATATATTCAGTTTCAGGCGATCTCACGAGCTCTACGGTTCATTCAAAGGAGGCCTTGGTTTTATGAAGCTGTAGGAGGTGAGAGTGCCTCAGCGGCTCAGATCAGCATTGTGTGAGTTAAAAAGCCTTTGTTTTGAACTCTTCATTTTATAGAAGTTCAGAAAATAATGGATTAGTGATGGTATACATTTGCCACAACTATTTGTTACCAACCAGGGCAATACATATTTGTACTATATTCCAAAAGCTTTCTTGTTTATGCACCAATGCCTATGAATGTGGATTATCATACTCCTTTTTCTTTTCCTTCTACCCAAAAATATATATACCCTAATTGATGCGGATTAGAGATCGGTTAATATTTGCTTTTAAGACTCCACTGGCTAGCACCGTATGAGAAATCGAAGTTTTTGGATTTCTGGGAGAAATCAAAGTTTTTGAATTTCGAGGAGTATGGACGCAAGGTTGAAATTTAAAAAGAATTGATGAGGGATGTTGTGCAATTGATTTGAACAAAAGAATGTTTGTTAGAATCAAATATTGATTTAAAATTTTTTAACGTGCCCAAGTATATACTTTTAGTTTTACACTTAAATATATATATTTTTTCACATCTCTCTATGTCTCTTTCACTCCTTTAGTAACATGTAGATAATTATTTTTTATTCAGTGTGACGTCACTATATACATCAGCTCATGATCCCGGATCCCCTTTTAAATACGGAGCATTAACTTTACAGGCTATATTTATTTTCTGAGGTTGTTCCACATAGAAAGAAATATAAAAAAAAATACA
The DNA here is from genome assembly GCF_001879475.1 of Ipomoea nil. NCBI lineage: Eukaryota > Viridiplantae > Streptophyta > Magnoliopsida > Solanales > Convolvulaceae > Ipomoea > Ipomoea nil. Next base: position 2,546,303 of record NW_017617471.1, read on the forward strand.
GGAAAATAAATATATTTTAATTAGGAATGCTGGACTCCATAAACACAAGTCATAAACTAAAATATGTCGTGGGTTTCGTGTCAGCAAAAGCAGACAAGTCACAAGTATAGTTGTGTTAATGAGCTTTGATCGAGATTGAGATTTATAAATACAAAATATCAATATAATTAGGAAAAATAATATTTTTTGCTCATAATTATAAAGGAATAGCATTTTTCGTTCATCTTTTTATCTTTGGAATAAGGGTCACATAGGCCATCGAACTGCACTCAATAACGCAATTAGGCCACCGAACTTTAAAAAGCTACAATTGGGTCCCTGAACTAACGAATTCTACAATTGGGTCCCTGAACTAACGAATTCTATTCAATTAGTCTAATTTGTAGGTTTCCAAGTTGTTAGCAGGTTATCCCTTTTCAAAAAAAATTTTAATTATTATTTAAAATAATTATTTAATATTAATAATTAAAAAAAAAAAAAAAACAGATCGACATGCCGGAGACGAAGAAGGTTTCTTCGTCTCCGACCATGGAGACGGAGACGAAGAAACCTTCTTCGTCTCTGGCTGGAGACGAAGATATTCTTCGTCTCCATGGCCGGAGACGAAGAGACTCTTCGTCTCCGGCCATGGAGACGAAGAGTTTCTTCGTCTCCGGCCACGGAGACGGAGTTAACTTCTTCGTCTCTGGCCGGAGACGAAGGAAGCCGGAGACAAAGGAACCTTCTTCGTCTCCGGCCAGAGACGAAGAAATTAACTCCGTCTCCATGGCCGGAGACGAAGAAGGTTTCTTCGTCTCCGGCAAAGACGGTATCTTTTTTTTTTTAATTTTAATTTTAATTTTAAATAATTATTTTAAATAATAAATTTTTTTAAAATATTATAAATTAGGGGTGACCTGCTAACAACCTCCAAAACTTACAAATTGGACTAATTGAATAGAATTAGTTAGTTCAGGGAGCTAATTGTTGTTTTTTAAAGTTCGATGGCCTAATTGCATTATTAGGTGCAGTTCGATGGCCTATTTGACCCTTATTCCTTTATCTTTTACTCCGTAATTGTTTGTAAGGTATAGGCCATGTTTGGTAAAAGGTTGTTAGCTGATAGCTGTTAGTTATTAGCTGATTGTGTTAATTAGAGGGTATAAATAGTTGATAACATTAGCTGATTGTAGAAAAGTGTTTGGTAAATTAGTTGTTAGCTGTTAGCTGTTTGATATAATTTCTTTTCTCAAAAAGCTAATTGAAAAAGTTGCTTGGAGTAGCTTTTTCAATTTTAGCCTTTTGGAGTTGTAAAAAGCTAATTAACTAAATATTTATATTGATATTTTAACTAAATCAAATAATTAATAGTGGTCAAATAAGCCAAAATTGGCCTATAGGCCAACTTTTTACCAAACAGGGCCATAAACTTTTTCCATCTCCAACTCTGGTTATGATTGGGTTAAAAACAATTTGTAGCCTCAGAGTTTTTTCTCATTTTGGTCCCTTGACTATCGCTCATTCTCAATTTTGCATTTCGACTTTTAATTGCACCCAATGTGGTCCCTTGACTTTAAAAAATTACCCCAATTTGGTCCTCCGTTACCTTTTCCATCAACCAGGCGTTAAGTTGGGGGGTATTTGGACCATTCACCTGTTGTGCGCCTAAACCAACTATTGTTCGTCCCTCCATCGTGTTCTTATTGTTTTACGTTCAGAAAACAAACCCCAAATTAAAAATCAGAAGTCCAAATGCAAACCGAAAAATCCCCAGCTTATATGATAAACAACCTCTACAAATGTTTAGCCTCTCTAACTATTTCTTGATAGAAAAAGACACACCACCTATTCAAATCAAATTGCCGCAATTCAAATCAAATTGTCGCAATTCAAATCAAAGGCTAAAAGCCTTCCATTCTTCAACTGTAAATTTAGTATTTTGTAAATAAAATGAAATTAGGAAGCTAAGAGTTAGGGAGAAAACATAGATTGGCGGAAAAGTGACAGAAAGTCTCACCTCTGATCTTTGGGCCTTTGCGGGTTAGAAAATCCGAAGGGAAACGGAATGCTATTCCTCTTGAAGATTAGCGAGCAGAGTAGCAGACGCCAGACAATGAAGACTAAGGCCGGTCGCCGGTGGAGCTGAGTGGAGATTGGATAATCGGCGGTGGAGAGACAGACATACGGCAGAGTTGCAGGGTTGAAAGGCGAAAGATTATATATTAACTAGACCCAAAGTAGCTCTCATCGTCTCTCAAATTCTCGGTGTTGCAAAAAAGCACACGCTCCCCCACCACCGCCGCAATCTCTTCAAGAATCGGAGATTTCACCCCATCTCCTCCTCCCTTCACCTCCTCACAAAATGAAAAAACCCCCAGAAATTCCAGCACTCTACAGCGACAGCGGCGGTCCATCAACCTGTTTCACAATTGGAAACGGCGAAATCGAGTGGAACGATTGCATGTCATCAAACCGCCGCAATCCCTTCAAGAATCAGAGATTTATCCCCATTTCCTCCTCCCTAGCTTCACCTCATCACAAACCGAAAAATCGGCAGAAATTCCGGCACTCTACGGCGGCGGCGGCCCATTGACCTGTTTCGCAACTGGAAACGGCGAAATCGAGTGAAACATATGGAAGCAAGACGAGGAACTCATTGTTGTTGTTATTGTGCAGAGAACTCAGAGAGAGACAATAAACAAATTGTTTGATTTGGGGTTAATTCGTGACCGGAAGACAAAGGAACGAAGGACGATGAAGACTGGAGATCGAGCAGTTGTAATTTCTTTGGAAGGGCGTGAATAGTCCAAAATACCCCCGAACTTAACGCCTGGTTGATGGAAAAGGTAACGGAGGACCAAATTGGGGTAATTTTTTAAAGTCAAGGGACCACATTGGGTGCAATTAAAAGTCGAAATGCAAAATTGAGAATGAGCGATAGTCAAGGGACCAAAATGGGAAAAAACTCTGTAGCCTCACAATGGAATAACTCTCATATCAAAATATCACAAATTTAATTATTGTCATTTACCAATATCTTTTTGATCAAGTCTATCACACATGGTATTCCTAATGTGATTCACCTTTATAGGCATTATTACACAAGAGTCGGACCCAAGTTTACTCCATTACACAGGATCAAAATTTATTCAAAAATAAAGTTAAGTATCATTAATTGAATTAGATACAAAATAAAATGTCACTCTGTATAATTTAGGAATAACTTATAGTACATATACTCCAAATTTTCCTATTTTTACTAGTACACCCAATTCTCCTCATTTTTACTCCTTCATAAGAACTGATAAATTATATTTTTCATGTAAATTCCAATAAAAATATTCACGTCAAGATTTTAAATGTAAAAATAAATATTGAGAATAAATAAATAAAGTCCACGTGCTATTTACTTTAAATGTAAAAATAAATATTGAGAATAAATAAATAAAGTCCACGTGCTATTTACTTTAAAATAAAATAAGAGGGGCACTTTTATCTAAATTTATTTTATAAAAAGTATACTTGTCGTGTAGCGTCTGGTGCGACCGTCCACGTGGAACTCTGGGGGCAAAGCTAATCAAATGAATTTCTTTTTATTTAAAAATTCTTTCGTGCGTCGACTTATGAAGAAACTGATATGACTTTTACTTTCCAAATTCCAAATTCTGAATCATTCTTCACTCAATCTTTTCCCCATTGCTGAACAAGGTAAGCTCCTGCTTCTACTTTTTGCTATCTACACAGTACACAGACTCATGTATCTAATATTTGTTGCTATATTGTTGTTTGGAAGGTGAGAAAAATGGCGTTGGGGAGCATGGGAGAGCCGGTTGAGATAGTGAAAGCTCGTTCTGACAAGAAGGAGTACAGAAGAATTGTGCTCGACAACTCTCTTGAAGTTCTCCTCATTAGCGATCCTGAAACTGATAAGGTTTCCGCTGCAGTTTATATCCTGTCTGAATGTGTTTGATTGCAAATTCTTCCCTGCAAAAAAAAAAAAAAAAAAAACTGTGATCTTAAACTTTTGAAGTTCCTATCGTTCTGAAATGCGCATATGTATTTATTCTGAAACAAAGTTTCTATTTAAATATGTATGGTATAAACTGCTGTAGTATTAATTAATTAATTAATTATTTATTTTCCTTTTTGAGCTCAATCAGTGTGCTGCTTCAATGAATGTGTCTGTGGGGTTTTTTAGTGACCCCAAGGATCTTGAAGGCCTTGCCCATTTTCTTGGTGAGTATTATTTTATTTTCTTAATTTCCTTGGTGATGAAGAAACTTCTGGTTGCCTTTGAGTATGAAGGATGAAGAAATGTGAATCTTCCTCAAGTTCACCCTAGCACAGTGTGTAATAAAGAGAGGGGAACTATTTGTTGAGTGAAGCTTTGCACATTCTAAATAATGAAAAATGAAATATGTGTGATTGTAGAACATATGCTCTTTTTTGCAAGCGAGAAGTATCCCTTGGAGAATAGTTACTCGAACTTCATTTCAGAGGTATTTGCCTTTAGTTCTTGGTAATGATGGTTTATTCTTTTCAAGTTGACTTCTGATAATTATGTCATTTTCTGTTCTTTGTTTAGGGTGTATAACTGCATATATGTTCTCTAAACCTAATTATTTTATGTCCTTTCCGTTTCTCGGCTATTACATACTGTTTTTCTTCACCCACCTACATCGTGCCTTCTTACTTCTACTAATTGGTATATTTTGAGTTTTTAAAATTTCTTGTTAAAATGATATGTCTCCATATTAACTGTAGTGCTTTTTTTTTTTTCTTTTTTTTTTTTTTTTTTTTTTTTTTAATTGCCATGTGGAGGGCTATTTCCTTCTCTACCTTCTGATTTTTTTCTTTGGTTTGTATCTTGTGCTTCAGAATGGAGGTTCAACAAATGCTTTTACATCTTCTGACCACACCAACTTTTACTTTGATGTTAACGTTGATGGTTTTGAAGAGGCTTTAGATAGGTAATAAGATTTTAAGGCTATTCTAGGTTCTCATACTTTCTTGCAAAGTTTCCTAATTATCTTAGTTTTGGCTGTCTAGATTTGCACAGATTTTCATCAAACCATTGATGTCGGCAGATGCTACCTCGAGGGAAATAAAAGCTGTTGATTCGGGTTAGCAGAGTATTACTCTTTGATGGCTTGCAAGCAATCTAGTAAAATTTTATAATTTCTGATTGTTACCTGTCTCTCTTTATTTGCTCCCTGGGGGAACTAACTTATTTGTACAGAAAATCAAAACAACTTATTATCTGATGTTCACAGAATCTATCAGGTATCTGGACTTACCACGTGCTTTAATCTTTTTAAAATTTAAAATCTCACTGTAGCTTCTAACTTATTAAAAGAGATTGGAGGTACCTAAGAATATTGTATCCACTTTCAAGTGAAGGATACCTCAAGGTTGATCTTATGCTTTTAAAAAAACCTCGTTCTATACTCTTGCTTGAGGATTGATGTTTAGTTGTTTGGGTGATTTGTTCTTTCAAAAATAGGAAAAGTAAATACCATAAACAAAAAGCTACTTCACCTCATATATTACTTTTTATGCAGCTTGATAAACATTTGAGTTCAACAGACCATCCATTCCACAAGTTTGGAACAGGTTTGTTTTGGCATGCAATTTAAGCTATTTATTCTGTATCAGTATAACAGCCTTATTATTTCGTGTTTGCAATTTCTATCTGTTAAAATTATAATCATTCAACTCTTGTTAGGGAGCTGGGATACTTTGGAAGTGCGGCCAAAGGAAAGAGGGATAGATACAAGAGAGGAGCTTCTTAAATTCTACAAAGAAAATTATTCAGCCAACTTGATGCATCTGGTTGTTTATGCAAAAGGTAACTGGGTCGTGCTTTCATTTTTAAATATCTAGTTGCCTGTTGCCTAAACATCAATCATATTGTTCTTTTGTTGTGGATATCTCAGATAGCCTTGATAAAACCCAAAGCCTGGTACAGGATGTATTCCAGAAAATCGAAAATACTAATAAAAGTTACCCTTACGTTCCTGGTGAGCCTTGCACAGCAGAGCACCTACAGGTACTCAAATTGTAACAAGAAGTGGGGATTTATTTGTGTGCTGTGTTTTATAAGATATAATTTCTTTTATCATTGTTTCTTTTCTTTTTCCTCTCCCTTTTTGTGTTTTCACATAGCATGTTTTGAATTTTAAAAATTTTCATTGCATGTTTTACTTTACTTTCCTTTCCTTCTCTATATTTTGTTTTTGCTTTTTTTTTTTTTTTTTTTTTTTTTTTCCCCCCTTACTCAGATTCTTGTGAAAGCGGTCCCAATAAAACAAGGTCACAAGTTAAGTATTAACTGGCCAGTTACTCCCGGGCTCCTTTACTACAAGGAAGGACCTTTGAGTTATTTAAGTCACTTGATTGCCCATGAAGGAGAAGGTTCCTTGTTTTACTGTTTGAAGAAGTTAGGTGGGTTCTCATTTCTCAACTTAGTTTAAAATGTTCATAATTTCATATATATCATTTTCACTACTTTCTATCTTTATATAGTATAATGCTTCTAGCCCCATGGGATCTAAGGGCCAGAAAACTGAATCAAATGTGAGATTAAAGGACTACCGGCCCTATCCATCCTAATCTCTTCTTAGTCATCCTAATCAAACTATCCTTGCAGTGCATAGTTTTCAAGGGTTCTAGATGTGGCTTAAATTCCAACAATCATGAGTTGCCTGAGGCTAATTCATATGTGTATACAACTATAACATTTGAATACAATTGCCACCTATATATAGCTATTTATATAATGACCAAGCTTAGACAAATTTGTAGGCCATCTTTAGCTAAGAGGGTAGTTTATTGGCCTGAAATTTAGACTTCATCGTATTCTAAGCTATTTTATGATAAACGAATCATGCTAAGTACATAGTTAAAAGTCAAGTTTGCGATGAAAGCAACATTATTATATAACATGATATTCGCATAGATCAGATAAATAACATCTGCTCAGTTATAACTTATAAGTTATAATAGTCCTTTTTCCTCTTGTTTCTATGTGGTTTATGGCTTAAGTTGTAATCCTAATTCTTGTGTCATTAAATGCGTCTTGTAATTATATTGGTTTTATATTTTATTTACTCGTTTAAAAAAATAATTCTTGCAGGTTGGGCAACAGGCTTATGGGCTTCTGAATCAGGAATAAGTCGCCTATTCTCTTTCTTTGAAGTATATATTAAATTGACTGATGTTGGTAATGGTTAGTGTCCTTTTCATTTTCCTCAGATTTGGATGAAAAGGTTGAATAAAATTTTCTTCAATTCTAGACTTTCTCTGTTCATGAACGGTTTAGATATTTTAAAGTTTTAGTTAAATTGGGCATATCATTGTCTATGGAAGTTTTTACTTTTGGTCACCATCTATCATTCTCTATGAATGTCATTGCAGACCATGTTCAGGAAATTGTGGGACTGCTTTTCAAATATATTAGCCTTCTTCACGAAAAGGGTGCCTGCAAGTGGATATTTGAGGAGGTACATAATAGTCCCCTTTTTAATTTTCAATAATAATGACCAGACATGCAAGGTTTTATTTGTTTAATTAATTTATGAATTCTGAAGTATGAACTAAACATACGAGTTACAACACACATGGATGGAATTGCATAAATGCATACAATAAAAAAAGTATATAACTAATTTCATAAAGCCATGATAGAGTATTGAAATTTTACTCTTTAGATAAAACATAGAATTGCATGTGTCAACTGTCTCTTTTATTTGGTGGACTAACAAAAGTGCTTCTTTCAGATGAACAACTTATTAATGTACAATAACATTTATAAACCGACAAAATCAAAACCTGAGTTTGTTGCATATCTTTACCCATAATATATAATATCATAGAAGCAAAAGGCTTATGTCTTCTGTTGCAGGTATCTTAAAAGTCAAGCTTGATTAACATTTTGCTGTGTGCCCATAATCTCTAATCTACTCAATTTTATGTCAATGGATGAAAAGTTTTCTAAAGCATGCATTTTTAAAAAATTTCTTTTTAGTTTTGTAGTTCTAATAACTTGTTAGATGTGACAACCTGAATAGAATGTATAGATAGCTATAGCTTTCTGTTTCAAACTTTCAATACTATCTATGCAGAAATGATTGCGTATTCTATTAGAAACTTTACAGCATTTTGCACGTATTTTGTCAAATTTATTGATGTTTTAACCATTAGCTATTTTCAATAATGGTTTATGATGCTCAGCTCTCGGCTATGAGTGAAACTGATTTCCATTATCAAGACAATAGTCAACCCATTGATTATGTGGTTCATATTGCATCAAACATGCAGGTATAAAAATCTTTGAGCAACACGATTTATTCCTAGTTTCTTATCCTTTAAGATGCTCTTAATTCTTAAATTTGGGTACTAGTATTCAAGTTGTACTGATACTGTCTTTTTTATTTTATAGGATTACCCTCCAAAAGATTGGTTGGTAGAATCATCTTTACTTTTGAAGTTCAACCCAAAAATTATTGAAACAGTACTCAATGAACTCACTCCGTATAATGTCAGGTAAGTTTAGTGACTCTGCACATCGTTTACTTGCTTGTAAAATTTTGTGCTCTTGCAGATCTTTTATTATTGGTGATTTGGTGATCAGAAATATAGTTATTCGCATATTTCAGTAAAAACTTAAATTGATAATTAGATTGGACATTTATATTTATATATTATATGGTTAACAATTAGAGCTGGCTTTAGGCAAGGACAAGTTAGGCCCTTGCCCAGGGCCTATGCTTGGTGGAGGCCCACCTCAAGCCCATATATAATATAATATTCTGTTAACTAAAATAAAGGCCCTGTTTGGTAAGATATTAGCCGATCAGTCAATTTTGGCTTATTTGACAATTATTAATTGTTTGATTTGGTTAAAAAATCAACTCCAAAATGCTAAAATTCAAAAAGCTGCTCAAAACAGCCTTTTTAATTAGCTTTTTGAGAAAAAATTTATACCAAACAGCTAACAACTAACAACCAATTTACCAAACACCTTCCTACAATCAACTAATATTATCATCTAGTTATACCTTCTAATCAACACAATCAGCTAACAGCCATTTACCAAACAGGGCCAAAATAGTTTGGTGGGTAGATTGCATTGTTATTAACTTAATTATTAAAGGTCTAGGATTTGAATCTCCCAAGTTACGCTTTTAATAAATTTCATCTATTTAGGAAAATGTTTCTTTTCCCGTATTTTTTTTTTACCTCTTTCACCTCCTAGAAAAATGTTGAATAGTCAAAGCATTTTTCATTGGTGGAAAGAATGATTTAAATTTTTCCAAATCAGCGATGAGATTTAGTGAAAAGTAGAGGAATGCCTAACATTACTCATCTATTTATAGCTGTGTAATTTAATACTTATATTGTTAAACAATAAACTCAACTGTATATTTCTATATGTTATGTGTGTCAATGTACAAGGAAGTATAGAGCTATTTATATTAGACAAGAACTAATCCTAGCCATAGATTTCAAATACCTAAAACTAAGGGAGATCCTCTCAACTAACACCATATTTCTCTAACACTCCCCCTCAAGTTGGAGCATCCAACTTGTTACATATGTTTCACATGAACCATAGGACTTCACACCTAGACTCATAAGCCCAAGTCTTGAACCACTCGAACAACCTTCGAACCACGCTGTGCCAAACCAGTCCACAATGCACCTTGTCGCATCAACAATGCTTCTACGGAGCCAACAAAAGCTAGGCCAATCACCACAGCGTCGCACCTGCCTCTCACACCCCACACCCTTATCACCGCTGCCTAACACCACAGTGTACCTGCCTCTCACTCCACAAACCCTTAGCACTGCTAGACCACAACGCACCTGTCCCTCTTACCATGCACCCTTATCAAGGCTGCCTAACACTACAACGTTTCCCTGGTGCATGCACGTAAACTGATTCACCCTGAATCATTCTTCAGCCGTCGGCCTCCCCCGCAGCATATGCCAGGTCCACCCCACTCCTGGCACCTGTGCTACCCACTCCTGCAGCACCCCTGTTTACGCACACTGAACAAGCTGCACTTGACTCAACTCAGACCCTAGAATTGCTCCCATACCAAATTAATTTAGAGCGACAAACTATGATAAACAAAATACAAAGGTCAAGACTTATTAATACGAACACGATAAACAAAAGAAAACTACGGCAAACTACTGCCTAATTATTTCTCAGCTTCGTGGACCTCAGACCACCCAGCTTCGTGGACTTCCCCTACCATCTCTCTTGGTTGTCTCTCTTTTTCGGCTGACACCAGACTGGTGAACAAACAAATCCTCGCTGCCGTCATCGGGGGTTATGAACCCAAACCCCTCACTGAACCACTCGACGCAGCCCTCCATCCTCTGCTCACTCTCCTCAGCCATAATAAACAAAACAGACCAACCCGAAAACGCAGCAGTCCAAAAATGTAGCAGTCCACAACGCAGCAGTCCAACACGTAGCAGTCCAAAACGCAGTAGCCCTTTGCAACACCGAAGTACACCACCACTGCAGACGCGTTGGGTGTTCAGAGACGAGCCCAACGGTACCGGCCGCGACCGGTGAAGACGCCGGAGAACTGCCCACGCACCGGCGCGTGGCGTCAGAACCCTAGGACTGCGCCGGCACGTGGCGGCGCGTGAGGACTCCGGTGGCCGCTCCGCCTCTCCCGTCGGCGTCGCCTCCTCTTTTTTACCAACACCCACTACCCAGTCACCTCAATCTCGCTCTGATACCATGTTAAACAATAAACTCAACTGTATATTTCTATATGTTCTGTGTGTCAATGTACAAGGAAGTATAGAGCTATTTATATTAGACAAGAACTAATCCTAACCATAGGTTTCAAATACCTAAAACTAAGGCTAAGAGAGATCCTCTCAACTAACACCATATTTCTCTAACATTTTTATAAAATGTGTTATTTTCTGAGCTCTTATAATGAAAAAAAAAAAAAAAAAAAAGAAGATAATTTACTTTTTTATAAATATCTTAGTCAATATAATCTAGAAGTGTCTATTATATGTCATCGTATTCAAATTACTTTAGTAAAACTTGAAATTGATCTAGCTAGAAAAGTATCTAGTCCTTATACCCTAAAAATTGTTAGAATTAAAGAGAAAAAAAAATAACATTGTTATACCAGACCAATAACTATGTTCATGTGCTTGTGACCAACTTTTTTTTTGAGTAATGACTCTATTACAATCTAGTATCTGTTCATAAACTATTTTCTCAACTTACTAAAGCACAAAGAGTCAATACTACTCCCACTGGGAATTGAACTCATGACCTCCCAATGACCTTGTGACCAACTTTAATATTTTTAATATTTAAAAAATTAAATAATAAAAAGGTTATCCACTATGGCTGTCTACTTTTTTTTTTCTCCCGTCTTTTATGATATTTTAATTTTAATTTTTAAAATATTGAAAATAATGAGGTTGACATAGCATTTGCCACTCAATATAAAATATAAAATGAGACATGGAAGTGCATCAAAGGCACATAGATCAAACAGGATGAGTTGAATTTTTTTCATGGAAAAATCTTTCCAACAGGATATTTTGGATATCACCAAAATTTGAGGGACATACGAACTGCACTGAGCCTTGGTATGGTACTGCATATTCTACTGAGAAAATAACTGGTTCCACTATCGAGGTTCGTAGCTTGCTGTCTAATACAAGTTCAAAGTAAAAGATGTAAGTGTATGGTTCATTTAGTGTATTTTGATACTCTACAGCAATGGATGAAAAATGCTCCTCTTGAAGATTTACATCTTCCTGTTCCCAATTTGTTCATTCCTGATAATCTTTCTCTTAAGACTATCCCAGACAAGGTATTAGTTGTATACTCGTTTTATACTTAAACCTAACATTGTTATTACTTGATATTATTTTAATTTCTGATATTTGACTATGCTAACAGATGAGCACTCCAATTCTATTGAGAAAATCTCCCCATTCGAGATTATGGTACAAGCCAGATACCTTATTTTCTACACCAAAAGGATATATTATATTAGACTTCAGATGTCCCAACTGTAGAATTTCTCCAGAATCAACTGTTCTTACCGGCCTTTTTGTACGCCTGGTGATGGATCACCTAAATGAATATGGCAAGTATCAAAGGGCAAACATGTTATTGTGATAAGCTTGGCTTTTTTTTTTAATGGTTGAAATGATGACTTTATGTGATGGAAAAAGTAATACTCCGTATATAATTTTAGAGTAATAGGTTCATTACATTCTGACTTTATGAAATGTGTAAAGTGTAAACACTTGTATGCTAATAGAGTAATAGGTTCATTATATTCTGTGTTTTGCAGCCTACTATGCGGATATTGCTGGTCTTGGTTACTCGATAAGTAGCCACTTTAACGGTTTCAAGGTATTCACATGATAATCCCTTATTTTCAACAATCAATTTACATTGGAAGAGTTATTTAATATAGAATAGACACATTTGTAAATGTTGTTCACATGATCTAGTTTAAGATGATATGTCGCAATGCTGCAATAGTATGCTTGTATGCCTATAACCAAAGTTGTACTTATATATAGCTAGGGATGCATTCAAATGAAATTTCAAGCATTTTTCATTCATAGAAGTTTTCGACAGAATTATGTTCTCTTGGAGTATGAATAATGTATGATAAGAGTCAAATGTGTTAACGCTTCCTCCTTATTTAATTATTGAACAGTTTCTCAGACTAGTCATGGTGCTAAATGACCTTTGTTCGTATAAATGCAACTTAGCCATGCAACTATATACTTCATGAATGGAAAGACATTTAGAAATAAAACTTATACCTTCCTTTCCTTCAGGTGCGTGTTTATGGGTACAGTCAAAAGATGACAATCTTGCTTGAGAAAGTTATTGATGAACTTCTGAACTTTGAAGTTAAACCAGACAGATTCTCTGTTATAAAGGTAACATCAAATTGTCGGCATTGCTTTTTACCAATATATATATATATATATATATATAGAATCAGGATCAAATGAGAACTAGGCTTCCCGTGAGAAGTGTGGACTAATATGATCCTCCATCTAGGATGATCAATGGCTAGAAATTAAGGGAAAAAGAGGGCGGGTGAAAGTTTGTAATATTTATGAAACTAACCCTGCCATATTTTTCCTTATTTTTCTTTATTTTCCAAACCGTTAGATCTACTAGATCGATAGCTAACATTTGTCCACACTTCTCACGGGAAGCCTTGTTCTCATGCGAGTCATCAATGCTGTGTGGGAATCAGGGCAAAGAATAACAAAAAAGTTCAGATGGGATTTACAGTAAAACCACCACATAAAATCAGTAAATAAATAAAAGCTGAATAAGAAAGGCAGGTTGAACGAAAGAAAGGGTGGAGACAGAAACCGAGGAACTGCAGAATGATACAGTTTGTTTTTCTGTAATTTTTTACCTTCAGGAATTGATAACCAAAAAATACAAAAACGTCAAGTGCCAACAGCCATATCAGCAAGCAATGTACTACTGCTCGTTGGCACTACAAGAGCAAAGTTGGTCCTGGGAAGATGTTCTCGAAGTCCTTCCTTCTCTTGATGTTGATAGTCTTGCTAGATTTTACCCTTTGCTGCTATCAAGAACTTTTTTGGAATGCTATGTAGCAGGTTCTTCCATTACTATGAACTTTTCTACGGTGCTTTTAAGCTTTTGGCTACATTGGTTTACTCCTTCATCATATCCCTTTCAGGAAACATCGAATCAAATGAAGCAGAGTCTATGGTCCAACACATTGAAGATTTATTTTACAAGGGTCCCCATCCTATCTCCCGGGCTTTATTTGCATCCGAGGATTTGACAACTAGAATCATTGAGCTTGGACAGGGCATACAATATTTGTATGCTGCAGAGGGACTAAATCCAAGTGATGAAAATTCTGCCTTCCTCCAATATATTCAGGTATATTTACTAAGTTAATCGGGGAAATAAATATAGACTGTCAAAACCGAATATATAAGTTCTCTTATTAGTATTTCACTTATACAAACATGCACAATGTATACGCTATACAGGCTTCTACAGTAGTATTGTGCTTTAAGTTACTACACTCAATATGATATAACTGTGCTATAGTGACTGATGAACTATTACTACAGATTGGCCTGGGTCCAGATCTCGCCAACCTCTCTGTCAAGAGGAAAATAATGCTTTGATTTGAGAATTTCCTTGCAGTATTACTGTATAGCTATTTAGCTATTACTTTCAAAAACTTGAATACTTTTAACATTAACAATGTAAAGCCCGAAAATTCTTTGTTGGCGAGTATCCCAAAGGTTATAATACAAAAATCTTATTTAAAATGTAGGTCGGTCTTGATGATTATGAGCTGTATGTGAGACTCCTACTTTTTGAAACGATAGCAGACCAACCAGCCTTTGACCAACTGAGATCTGTTGAACAGCTTGGTTACATTACTTCACTTTCTCGGATGTATGTGGACACTGTTCTTGTTTTTTCTCCCTGGACCGTTAAACCTTTCCCATTCAGTGAAATTCGTTGTATATCTGTCAGAAATTTCATCCACTTAATTCAGATGAAGCTAAACTTCCTTTACTGTAGGTATGATTCTGGTGTTCGTGGTTTGCAATTTGTTGTTCAATCATCAATCAAGGTATTTGTCATTTTACCATTTCCTCTAGTTTAGTAAATTTTCCTACATCTATTTACAAAGTTCAAACCAAGACCTTATTTATGGAGAACCGAACTCCTACTTAGACATTAGGTCGTTGATCAAAGAACAATTTGTAACATTTCTTTTATTCACCTACCTTCAACATGACAACATGACAAATACTTGGGGTATATTGTAATGAGATGTGATGGCATTGGCAGGACCCTAAATATGTGGAGTCCCGAGTTCGGGCATTTCTTGACATGTTCAAAAGCAAGCTGTCTGAGATGTCTGATGAGGAATTTAAGGTCAGCTTACTGATCCTCTCTAGACTCTAGTGTAGCTTGATACTTTATTCCAATGGTTATAGTCATCAAAGGAATACACATACACACACAGAGACACAACAGGAGGGAGAAGTCCGGAAAGAGCACTAGATGGTAGTTCTCAGTAACAAAAGAAAACACAAGAAATAGGGCAATAATCAAGCCAATAGATTGATGCACTAATACAACAGTTCTCGTTCTTCAGAATAAAACTATGTGCTGGCTAACATTTGATGTAATTGTCTATGATGCAGAAAAAAGTCAATGCACTTATTGATGTTAAGCTTGAGAAGTTTAAGAATATATGGGAGGAAACTGATTTTTTCTGGTGGGAAATTTCCAATGGTACTTACAAATTTGATAGAGTAACAAAGGAGGTACAATTCTATATTCTTATTGGCATGCAGAACTTTCTTCCTTGACTACTGATAGTTAAAATTTTCTCTTCTCTTAGATCCTGGTAACCAAAAACTCAAACTTGATGTCTATACATGATTATTGATTCCTAACTGTGAGATGTTGTCATCTACTTTTTGTGAGAATAGGTTGCGGCGCTAAAGCAACTGACGAAAATAGACTTGATCAAGTTCTTTGACGAGTATGTTAGTATCAGTTCCCCTAAGAGGAAGGCATTAAGCGTGCGAGTCTATGGAAGCTCACACTCCTCGGAGTATAAATCAGAGAAAGAGGAGCCAGCTGAACCTGATTTTGTTAAGATCGAGGATATTTTCAGTTTCAGGAGATCTCGCCCTGTCTATCCTTCGTTCAAAGGGAACTTTGAGAACAAGAACTTCTAAGAGATAGCGCTCCAACTTGTTAATCCACAGTACAGGGAAAAGGAAGTGTACCAACCATATTGCCCATAGCATATTCATACCAGATAGATTCACCATTACACAACTATATGTTAAAATCTTAATACTTGAAGTACTTTCTAGTTTCTAGACCTTGTTCTTATACCAGAAGAGAATACTAATTGATCCACCCATTATACATTAGCTAGTGGGATTATACATTTATATGCGTGTTTATGTAATTAAAAACTCCCCTTCTTGATGGGTCACTGAATTGGTTTCTGTGCTTTGAGCAGCCTATATTCTCATGCTATCTGCACCCAAAAAGAGAAAGTACTAAGGATAAGAGTTTGGATTTTTCCGTTTTAGTCCAGATAAACTTCAAACTGGAAATAGAGAAAGATGGGCACTAATGCAATTCGCAGTGCAGTGCTGCCAGTGCATTCCTGTATTCTTAATACAGAAAAGGGATTGAGTTGGCATGTGGGCTGGAGGAGAATAGTCTTATTAATACTTCTGCCCTTTGTATGTGACACATGCTTTTATATGGTTTCCCTTCTTTAACTTTTATATTCATCTATTATTTCTAAATTCAACAGAATTTTCTGGGAATCAACCATGTTTCAGGGGCATACTGATACAAGTGAGCCTTGGTATGGAACTGCTTATTCTTTGGAGAAAATCGATGGTTCACTGATTCAGGTTTGTTTCAAGTTGTCTACCATATAAGTGATTTTGAATTGTCTCTGTGGTCTAGGTGTTTAGAGTTTAGACCAACATCAATCAATAATCCTTAATTAAGACATTGACATTTTTTTTTTCAGAAATGGATGGATGAAGCCCCTGTTGAAGATCTGCATCTTCCAGCCCCCAATGTCTTCATTCCAACTGATCTATCTCTGAAGCATGTCTTAGAGAAAGTGCGAAAAACTCTACATAATTTAGTGTGTTTTTAATTGTTCTAAAAAAAAAATTCTAATGTATTGACCTCCACAACAGACAAAACTTCCAAGTTTATTGAGAAAGTCACCATATTCAAGGTTGTGGTATAAGCCAGATGCAACATTTTCTTCTCCAAAGGCATATGTTAAAATAGACTTCAATTGTCCTTATAGTGGAGCTTCTCCTGAGTCAGAACTTCTTACAGATGTTTTTACCCGTTTGTTGATGGCATACTTGAATGAATATGGTATGCATTCCAGTATTGTTGACACTTATTATACTCATGCTCAGTCCTAGAGTTTCTGCAACTAAATTTTGAAAAGAAATTTATGTGTTTCAATCTTTCAGCATACCATGCACAGGTTGCTGGTCTGTATTACACTTAATTTTTTTTTTTTTTTTTCGCATCTTTCTATGTCTCTTTCACTCCTTTAATAACATGTAAATAATTATTTTTTATTCATTATGACGTCACTATATACATCAGCTCATGATCCCGGATCCCCTTTTAAATACGGAGTATTAACTTTACAAGTTTAACATTTATTTTCTGAGTTGTTCCACGTAGAAAAAATAAAATAAAATAAAAAGAAGAAATACAGGAAAATAAATATATTTTAATTAGGAATGCTTGACTCCATAAACACAAGTCATAAACTAAAATATCTCTTGGGTTTCGCGTCAAACAAAGGCAGCAGAGTATAATTGTTTAGTCATGTCACATAGTCTAATTGAATTCGAAAAAAATAAAAGAATTATATATATATATATATATATATATATATATATATATATATATATATATATGTATATATATATATATATATATATATATATATATATATTTTTTTTTTTTTTGTGGTAATGAGATTTGATTGAGATTTATAAATGTAAAATATCAATATAATTAGGAAAAATAATATTTTTAGCTCATAATTTATTTTAAAAAATAGTATATTTTGTCCATCTTTTTATCTTTCAATTCTTTGTGAGGTACAAACTGTTTTCATCTTTGAGTCCAATTAGAATTGGGTTAAAAATAATTCGTAGCTCCGAAATGGGATAACTCATGTATCAAAATGACACAAATTGGATTATTTTCATTTATCAATACCTTTTTAGTCGAGTCTATCACACATAATATTCCTAGTGTGATTCACCTTCGTAGGTAATTATACAAAAGTTGGACCCAAGTTTGCTATATTACATAAGATCAAAGTTTATCCAAAAACAAAGTTAAGTATCATTAACCGAACCAGATACAAAATGAAATGAATCAAATATTTTCTTATAATTTAGGAATAAGTTATACTATATGTACTCACAATTTTCCTCATTTTTACTCTTTGATGTGGCAAACACTGATTTTCATGTGAATTTCAATAAAAGTGCTCACGTCAAGATTCTGAATGTATAAGTAAATATTGAGAATAGATAATGAAAGTCTAGTTGGTATTTTACTTGAAGGGTGTGTTTGAAAATCCATAAAGTGTTTGGTAAGTGACGAAAAATCGGAGTTAACTGAAATTTGAAAATAAGCTCTTGGTCAAAGGAAAATGCATCCCTTTTCTTGGAAGATGACTTACTTTTTTTTTCTTGTTTTTTGGAAGTCATTTTCCATTATTCTTCGGTTCAAGCTCTCCCTTCCCGTTGACGCTTCACACCTCCACCAACAAACCAATGATCATCATTTTGTTCTTCATCTTCTTGGACGAAAACCCATAGTTGGAGATTTCTCCTCATTGGTATTTGCACGGATGCGGAAACTAGAGAGGTTTCCGTCAGAGAATTATGCTTTTAATTAGAGCTGGTTTATGCACTGAATTAATTAGAGCAGATATTACAGAGACGATTGGATTTTACTTTTGAAAATCCACTCATTAAAATGTTAAAGTATACAATTCTACTTATTTTTCTATTCATTTACGAAAAAAGAACCAAACACTAAAAGATAATTTTTTATTGTGCACCAAACATTGGAAAGAAAAATGTTTTAGGAAAATAACTCATTTTTTTAAAAAAAAAAAATTTCAAAAATCATTTTCTTATTTTCTAAACTAGCCGTGAGAATGGAATAAGAGAGATCCTTTTATCCAAATTTATTTTATAAAACATATACTTGTCAGTGCAATGTGGACATAGCTTCACTACTAATGTAGGCTATGGAGCTTGTTCGCGATCATGACGGTCGTTTTGTGGCAGCGAAGTGTGACCGGCTTGAGTGCAATCTAGACTCGTTTTTGGCAGAGGTTTTAGCAGCCAATGAAGCCTTAACATGGCTCAATGGATTAAGGCAGAATAATATCATTATAGAGTCCGATTGCTTAAATTTCTGTAATGCTTTCAATTCCTGTTTGGTAGATTATTCTTATGTTGGCATGCTTGTGAAGCAATGTTTGTCGATTACTTGTGACATAGGGAACGTTAAAGTTCACCATGTCAAGAGATCAGCGAATCGTGTGGTTCATGTCCTAGCTCGAGCAACTGGTTCTTCGTTTGCCTCTGAATTGTGAGCTGTTATCCCACATACTTGTATTTCGAGTTTGTTAAGCTATTAATGAAATCTTCTTTCTCGTTCAAAAAAAAAAAAAGAAGAAAAATATACTTGTTGTGTAGCGTCACTACAGAAACCCGTATTTGACTTGTCCGACCGTCCGACGTGGAACTCCGCGGGCAAAGCCAATCAAATGAATTTATTTTTATTTAAAAAAAATTTCGTGCGTCGACTTGTGAAGAAACTGATGTGACTTTTACTTCCCAAATTTGTTCCAAATTCCAAATTCCAAATTCCAAATTCTGAATCATTCTTCACTCAATCTTTTCCCCATTTCTGAACAAGGTAAGCTCCTGCTACTACTTTTTGCTCTCTGCACAGACTCATGTATATAATATTTGTTGCTATATTGACATATTGTTGTTTGGAAGGTGAGAAAGATGGCGTTGGGGAGCATGGGAGAGCCGGTTGAGATAGTGAAATCTCGTTCTGACAAGAGGGAGTACAGAAGAATTGTGCTCGACAACTCTCTTGAAGTTCTCCTCATTAGCGATCCTGAAACTGATAAGGTTTCCGCTGCACTTTATATCCTGTCTGAATGTGTTTCATTGCAGCAAATTCTTCCCTGCAAAAAAAAAAAAAAAACTGTAATCTTAAAATTTTGAAGTTCCTATCGTTCTGAAATGCACATATGTATGGTATAAACTGCTGTAGTAATTATTTATTTATTTATTTTCATTTTTGAGCTGAATCAGTGTGCTGCTTCAATGGATGTGTCTGTGGGGAGTTTTAGTGACCCCAAGGATCTTGAAGGCCTTGCTCATTTTCTTGGTGAGTATTGTTTTATTTTCTTAATTTCCTTGGTGATGAAGAAACTTCTGGTTGCCTTTGAGTATGAAGGATGAAGAAATGTGAATCTTCCTCAAGTTCACCCTAGCACAGTGTGTAATAAAGAGAGGGGAACTATTTGTTGAGTGAAGCTTTGCACATTCTAAATAATGAAAAATGAAATATGTGTGATTGTAGAACATATGCTCTTTTTTGCAAGCGAGAAGTATCCCTTGGAGAATAGTTACTCGAACTTCATTTCAGAGGTATTTGCCTTTAGTTCTTGGTAATGATGGTTTATTCTTTTCAAGTTGACTTCTGATAATTATGTCATTTTCTGTTCTTTGTTTAGGGTGTATAACTGCATATGTGTTCTCTAAACCTAATTATTTTATGTCCTTTCCGTTTCTCGGCTATTACATACTGTTTTTCTTCACCCACCTACATCGTGCCTTCTTACTTCTACTAATTGGTATATTTTGAGTTTTAAAAATTTCTTGTCAAAATGATGTGTCTCCGTATTAACTCTAGTGCTTTTTTATTTTTATTTTTAATTGCCATGTGGAGGGCTATTTCCTTCTCTACCTTCTGATTTTTTTCTTTCGTTTATATCTTGTGCTTCAGCATGGAGGTTCAACAAATGCTTTTACATCTTCTGAGCACACCAACTTTTACTTTGATGTTAACATTGATGGTTTTGAAGAGGCTTTAGATAGGTAATAAGATTTTAAGGCTATTCTAGGTTCTCATATTTTCTTGCAAAGTTTCCTAATTATCTTAGTTTTGGCTGTCTAGATTTGCACAGTTTTTCATCAAACCATTGATGTCGGCAGATGCTACCACAAGGGAAATAAAAGCTGTTGATTCGGGTTAGCAGATTATTACTTTTTGATGGCTTCTAATCTAGTAAAATTTTATAATTGCTGATTGTTACCTGTCTCTCTTTATTTGCTCCCTGGGGGAACTAACTTACTTATACAGAAAATCAAAACAACTTAATATCTGATGGTCGCAGAATCTATCAGGTATTTTTATCTGGACTTACCACATGCTTTAATCTTTTTAAAATTTAAAATCTCACAGTAGTTTCTAACTTATTAAAAGAGATTGGAGGTACCTAAGAATATTGTATCCACTTTCAAGTGAAGGATACCTCAAGGTTGATCTTATGCTTTTAAAAAAACCTCGTTCTATACTCTTGCT
Organism: Ipomoea nil; assembly: GCF_001879475.1. NCBI lineage: Eukaryota > Viridiplantae > Streptophyta > Magnoliopsida > Solanales > Convolvulaceae > Ipomoea > Ipomoea nil. The sequence goes on from NW_017617471.1 coordinate 2,567,535, forward strand.
TGAGGATTGATGTTTAGTTGTTTGGGTGATTTCTTTCTTTCAAAAATAGGAAAAATAAATACCATAAACAAAAAGCTACTTCACCTCATATATTACTTTTTATGCAGCTTGAGAAACATTTGAGTTCAAAAGACCATCCATACCACAAGTTTGGGACAGGTTTGTTTTGGCATGCAATTTAAGCAATTTATTCTGTATCAGTGTAACAGCCTTATTATTTCGTGTTTTGCAATTTCTATCTGTTAAAATTATAATCATTCAACTCTTGTTAGGGAGTTGGGATACTTTGGAAGTGCGGCCAAAGGAAAGAGGGATAGATACAAGAGAGGAGCTTCTTAAATTCTACAAAGAAAATTATTCAGCCAACTTGATGCATCTGGTTGTTTATGCAAAAGGTAATTGGGTCGTGCTTTCATTTTTAAATATCTAGTTGCCTGTTGCCTAAACATCAATCATATTGTTCTTTTGTTGTGGATATCTCAGATAGCCTTGATAAAATCCAAAGCCTGGTACAGGATGTATTCCAGAAAATCGAAAATACTAATAAAAGATACACTTACGTTCCTGGTGAGCCTTGCACAGCAGAGCACCTACAGGTACTCAAATTGTAACAAGAAGTGGGGATTTATTTTTGTGCTGTGTTTTATAAGATATATTTTCTTTTATCATTGTTTCTTTTCTTTTTCCTCTCCCTTTTTGTGTTTTCACATTGCATGTTTTGAATCTTAAAAATTTTCATTGCATTTTTTACTTTACTTTCCACCTCTATATTTTGTTTTTGTTTTTTTTGTTTTCCTCACTCAGATTCTTGTGAAAGCAGTCCCAATAAAACAAGGTCACAAGTTAAGTATTATCTGGCCAGTTACTCCCGGGCTCCTTTACTACAAGGAAGGGCCTTTGAGTTATTTAAGTCACTTGATTGGCCATGAAGGAGAAGGTTCCTTGTTTTACAGTTTGAAGAAGTTAGGTGGGTTCTCATTTCTCAACTTAGTTTAAAATGTTCATATACATCATCTTCCCTCCTTTCTATCTTTATATAATATAATGCTTCTAGCCCCATGGGATCTAAGGGCCAGAAAACTGAATCAAATGTGAGATTAAAGGACTACCGGCCCTATCCATCCTAACCAAACTATCCTTGCAGTGCATAGTTTTCAAGGATTCTAGATGTGGCTTAAATTCCAACAATCATGAGTTGCCTGAGGCTAATTCATATGTGTATACAACTAGAACATTTGAATACAATCACCACCTATATATAGCTATTTATATAATGACCAAGCTTAGACAAATTTGTAGGCCATCCTTAGCTAAGAGGGTAGTTTATTGGCCTGAAATTTAGACTTCATCATATTCTAAGCTATTTTATGATAAACAAATCATGCTAAGTACATATTTAGTTAAAAGTCAAGTTTGTGATGAAAGCAACATTAGTATATAACATAATATTCACATAGATCAGATAAATAACATCTGCTCAGTTATAAGTTATAACTTATAATAGTCCTTTATCCTCTTGTTTCTGTGTGGTTTATGGCTTAAGTTGTAATCCTAATTCTTGATTCATTAAATGCGTCTTGTAATTATATTGGTTTTATATTTTATTTACACTTTTTAAAAAAATAATTCTTGCAGGTTGGGCAACAAGCTTATGGGCTTCTGAATCTGGAAGAAGTCGCCTATTCTCTTTCTTTGAAGTATATATTGATTTGACTGATGTTGGTCATGGTTAGTGTCCTTACTCCTTTTCATTTTTCTAAGATTTGGATGGAAAGGTTGAAGAAAATTTTCTTCAATTCTAGACTTTCTCCGTTCATGAACGGTTTAGATATTTTAAAGTTTTAGCTAAATTGGATGTAACAAAGTTCAACTTATATTGCATTTTTATCTTTAAAACTCTCAATTGGGCATATCATTGTCTATGGAAGTTTTTACTTTTGGACACCATCTATCATTCTCTATGAATGTCATTGCAGACCATGTTCAGGAAATTGTGGGACTGCTTTTCAAATATATTAGCCTTCTTCAAGAAAAGGGTGCCTGCCAGTGGATATTTGAGGAGGTACATAATAGTTCCCTTTTTTTTTTTTTTTAATTTTTATTTTTACACTATTGAATTTCAATAATAATGACCAGACATGCAAGGTTTTATTTGTTTAATTAATTTATGAAGTATGAACTAAACATACGAGTTTCAACACGCATGGATGGAATTGCATAAATGCATACAATAGAAAAGTAAATAACTAATTTTATAAAGCCATGATAGAGTATTGACATTTTACTCTTTAGATAAAACATAGAATTGCATGTGTCAAATGTCTCTTTTATTTGGTGGACTAACAAAAGTGCTTCTTTCAGATGAACAACTTATTAATGTGCAATAACATTTATAAACCGACAAAATCAAAACCTGAGTTTGTTGCATATCTTTACCCATAATATATTAATATCATAGAAGCAAAAGGCTTGTGTCTTCTGTTGGAGGTATCTTAAAAGTCAAGCTTGATTAACATTTTGCTGTGTGCCCATAATCTCTAATCCACTCAATTTTATGTCAATGGATGAAAAGTTTTCTAAAGCATGCATTTTTAAAAAATTTCTTTTTAGTTTCGTAGTTCTAATAACTTGTTAGATGTGACAACCTGAATAGAATGTATAGATAGCTATAGCTTTCTGTTTCAAACTTTCAATACTATCTTTGCAGAAATGATTGTGTATTCTATTAGAAACTTTACAGCATTTAGCACATGTTTTGTAAAATTTATTGATGTTTTAACCTTTAGCTATTTTCAATAATTGTTTATGAAGCTCTCGGCTATGAGTGAAACTGACTTCCATTATCAAGACAAGATTCCACCCATTGATTATGTGGTTCGTATTGCATCAAACATGCAGGTATAAAAATCTTTGAGCAACACGATTTATTTTCCTAGTTTCTTATCCTTTAACATGCTCTTAATTCTTAAATTTGGGTACCAGTATTCAAGTTGTACTGATACTGTCTTTTTTATTTTATAGGATTACCCTCCAAAAGATTGGTTGGTAGGATCATCTTTACTTTCGAAGTTCAACCCAAAAATTATTGAAACAGTACTCAATGAACTCACTCCGTATAATGTTAGGTAAGTTTAGTGACTCTGCACATCGTTTTGTACTACGAGTAGCTTGTAAAATTTTGTGCTCTTGCAGATCTTTTGCCTTAGTATATTATTGGTGATTTGGTGATCACAAATATAGTTATTCGCATATTTCAGTAATGGTCAATTCTACAGAATTGAAGAATGTGCTCCGTCTCAACTAAAAGTCTAAATTGATAGTTAGATTGCACATTTATGTTTATATATTATATATGGTAAACAGTTAGGGCCGGCCTTGGGTAAGGGCAGGTTGGACCCTTGCCCAGGGCCCATGCTTGGTGGGGTCCCAAGCAAAAAATAAATAAAAAATGTTATCCACTATGGCTGACTACTTTTTTTCTCCTGTCTTTTATGATATTTTAATTTTTAAAATATTGAAAATATTAAGGTTGACATAGCATTTGCCATGTCAATATAAAATATATGATGATACATGGAAGTGCTAACATCAAAGGCACATAGATCAAACAGGATGAGTTGAATTTTTCTCATGGGAAAATCTTTCCAACAGGATATTTTGGCAATCACCAAAATTTGAGGGACATACGAACTGCACTGAGCCTTGGTATGGTACTGCATATTCTACAGAGAAAATAACTGGTTCCACTATCGAGGTTCGTAGCTTGCTGTCTGATACAAGTTCAAAGTAAAAGATGTAAATGTATGGTTCATTAAGTGTATTTTTGATACTCTACAGCAATGGATGAAAAATGCCCCTCTTGAAGATTTGCATCTTCCTGTTCCCAATTTGTTCATTCCCGATAATCTTTCTCTTAAGACTATCCCAGACAAGGTATCAGTTGTATACTCGTTTTATACTTAAACCTAACATTATTATTACTAGATATTATTTTAATTTCTGATATTTGACTATGCTAACAGATGAGCACTCCAATTCTATTGAGAAAATCTCCCCATTCGAGATTATGGTACAAGCCAGATACCTCATTTTCTAAACCAAAAGGATATATTATATTAGACTTCAGATGTCCCAACTGTAGAATTTCTCCAGAATCAACTGTTCTTACCGGCCTTTTTGTACGCCTGGTGATGGATCACCTAAATGAATATGGCAAGTATCAAAGGGCAAACATGTTATTGTGATAAGCTTGGCTTTTTTTTTTAATGGTTGAAATGATGACTTTATGTGATGGAAAAAGTAATACTCCGTATATAATTTTAGAGTAATAGGTTCATTACATTCTGACTTTATGAAATGTGTAAACACTTTTATGCTTATAGAGTAATAGGTTCATTATATTCTGTGTTTTGCAGCCTACTATGCGGAAATTGCTGGTCTTGGTTACTCGATAAGTAGCCACTTTAACGGTTTCCAGGTATTCACATGATAATCCCTTATTTTTCAACAATCAATTTACATTGGAAGAGTTATTTAGTATAAAATAGACGCATTTGTAAATGTTGTTCATATGATGTAGTTTAAGATGATATGTCGCCAATGCTGCAATAGTATGCTTGTATGCCTATAACCAAAGTTGTACTTATATATAGCTAGGGATGCATTCAAATGAAATTTCAAGCATTTTTCATTCACAGAAGTATTGGACAGAATTATGTTCTCTTGGAGTTTGAATAATGTATGATAGAGTCAAATGTATTAACGTTCCTCATTTAATTATTGAACAGTTTCTCAGACTAGTCATGGTGCTAAATGACCTTTGTTCGTATAAATGCAACTATACTTCATGAATGGAAAGACATTTAGAAATAAAACTTATACTTTCCTTTCCTTCAGGTGTATGTTTATGGGTACAATCAAAAGATGACAATCTTGCTTGAGAAAGTTATTGATAAACTTCTGAACTTTGAAGTTAAACCAGACAGATTCTCTGTTATAAAGGTAACATCAAATTGTCGTCATTGCTTTTTACCTATATATATAAAATCGGGATCAAATGAGAACTAGGTTTCCCGTGAGAAGTGTGGACTAATATGATTTGTCCATCTAGGATGATCAATGGCTAGAAATTAAAGGGGAAAAAAAGCAGGTGAAAGTTTGTAATATTTATGAAATTGACCCCGCCACATTTTTCTTTATTTTCCAAACCGTTAGATCTACTTGATCGACAGCTAACATTTGTCCACACTTCTCACGGGAAGCCTTGTTCTCATGGGAGTCATCAATGCTGTGTGGCAATCAGGGAAAAGAATAAGAAAGTTCAGATGGGAGTTACAGTAAAACCATTCAACATAAAATCAGTAAATAAATAAAAGCTGAATAAGAAAGCCAGGTTGAACGAAAGAAAGGGTGGAGACAGAAACCGAGGCACTGCAGAATGATATAGTTTGTTTTTCTGTAATTTTTTACCTTCAGGAATTGATAACCAGAAAATACAAAAACATCAAGTGCCAACAGCCATATGAGCAAGCAATGTACTACTGCTCGTTGGCACTACAAGAGCAAAGATGGTCCTGGAATGATGAACTCGAAGTCCTTCCTTCTCTTGATGTTGATAGTCTTGCCAGATTTCACCCTTTGCTGCTATCAAGAACTTTTTTGGAATGCTATGTAGCAGGTTCTTCCATTACTATGAACTTCTATATGGTGCTTTTAAGCTTTTGGCTACATTGGTTCACTCTTTCATCATTTCCCTTTCAGGAAACATCGAATCAAATGAAGCAGAGTCTATGATCCAACACATTGAAGATTTATTTTACAAGGGTCCCCGTCCTATCTCCCGGACTTTATTTGCATCCGAGAATTTGACAACTAGAATCATTGAGCTTGGACAGGGCATGCAATATTTGTATGCTGCAGAGGGACTAAATCCAAGTGATGAAAATTCTGCCTTCTTCCAATACATTCAGGTATATTTACTAAGTTAATTGGGGAAATAAATATAAACTGTCGAAATCGAATATTTACGTTCTCTTATTAGTATTTCACTTATACAAACATGCACAATATATATGCTATACAGGCTTCTACAGTAGTATTGTACTTTAAGTTACTACACTCAATATGATATAACTGTGCTATAGTGACTGATGAACTATTACTACAGATTGGCCTGGGTCCAGATCTCGCCAACCTGTCTGTCAAGAGGAAAATAATGCTTTGATTTTGAGAATTTCCTTGCAGTATTACTGTATAGCTATTACCTTCAAAAACTTAAATACTTTTACCATTAAACAATGTAAGGCCCGAAAATTCTTTGTTGGTGAGTATCCCAAAGGTTATAATACAAAAATCTTGTTTAAAATGTAGGTCGGTCTTGATGATTTTGAGCTGAATGTGAGACTCCAACTTTTTGAATTGGTAGCAAAGCAACCAGCCTTTGACCAACTGAGATCTGTTGAACAGCTTGGTTACATTACTTCACTTTCTCGGATGTATGTGGACACTGTTCTTGTTTTTTCTCCCTGGACCGTTAAACCTTTCCCATTCAGTGAAATTCGTTGTATATCTGTCAGAAATTTCATCCACTTAATTCAGATGAAGCTAAACTTCCTTTACTGTAGGTATGATTCTGGTGTTCGTGGTTTGCAATTTGTTGTTCAATCATCAATCAAGGTATTTGTCATTTTACCATTTCCTCTAGTTTAGTAAATTTTCCTACATCTATTTACAAAGTTCAAACCAAGACCTTATTTATGGAGAACCGAACTCCTACTTAGACATTAGGTCGTTGATCAAAGAACAATTTGTAACATTTCTTTTATTCACCTACCTTCAACATGACAACATGACAAATACTTGGGGTATATTGTAATGAGATGTGATGGCATTGGCAGGACCCTAAATATGTGGAGTCCCGAGTTCGGGCATTTCTCGACATGTTCAAAACCAAGCTGTCTGAGATGTCTGATGAGGAATTTAAGGTCAGCTTACTGATACTCTCTAGACTCTAGTGTAGCTTGATACTTTATTCCAATGGCTATATATACTCATCAAAGGAATGCACACACTCACAAGTCACAATAGGAGAGAGAAGTCCTGGAAAGAGCACTTGATGATAGTTCTCAGTAATAAAAGAAAACACAAGAAATATGGCAATAACCAAGCCAATAGATTGATGCACTATAATACAACAGTTCTCCTTCTTCAGAATAAAACTATGTGCTGGCTAACATTTGATGTAATTGTGTATGATGCAGAAAAAAGTCAATGCACTTATTGATGTGAAGCTTGAGAAGTTTAAGAATATATGGGAGGAAACTGATTTTTTCTGGTGGGAAATTTACAGTGGTACTTACAAATTTGATAGAGTACAAAAGGAGGTACGACTCTATATTCTTATTGGCATGCAGAACTTTCTTCCTTGACTACTAATTGTCAAAATTTTCTCTTCTCTTAGATCCTGGTAACCAAAAACTCAAACTTGATGTCTATACATGATTATTGATTCCTAACTGTGAGTTGTTGCCATCTACTTTTTGTGAGAATAGGTTGCAACGCTAAAGCAATTGACGAAAACAGACTTGATCAAGTTCTTTGACGAGTACGTTAGTATCAGTTCCCCTAAGAGGAAGGCATTAAGCGTGCGAGTCTATGGAAGCTCACACTCCTCAGAGTATAAATCAGAGAAAGAGGAGCCAGCTGAACCTGATTTTGTTAAGATCGAGGATATTTTCAGTTTCAGGAGATCTCGCCCTGTCTATCCGTCGTTCAAAGGGAACTTTGAGAACAAGAACTTCTAAGAGATAGAGCTCCAACTTGTTAATCCACAGTACATGGAAAAGGAAGTGTACCAACCATATTGCCCATAGCATATTGGATAATTGACCGAAATGTGTGGTCAAAGAAGGAAAATTCCAAAAGTGTGGCTACTTTTTTTTTTTTGACAAAAATATGCAAAACTCATTTGGGACTTGCATTTTTGGTTGTGTCCCGGCCTATTTTTTTTTCGTTATTTTCGTAAAACGCAAGAGCCAAATGCATTTTGCGTATTGTATACGTAAAACGCATTTGGCTCTTGCGTTTTCTAGGGTATATGGTATAGGCAAAAACACAACTTACTCTTGCGTTTTAAGTATTATACCGAAAACGCAAAAGTAAGTTGCGTTTTTTGCGTTTTTTGGAGTTTTTGTACCGGCGATCGCGAAGAAGCACAAAAACGCAATTAGCACATGCGTTTTTGGAGTCTTGCGTTTTTCATATTCGAAAAACGCAAGGAGTTTTTGTACCGACGATCGCGAAGAAGCACAAAAACGCAATTAGCACATGCGTTTTTGGAGTCTTGCATTTTTCATATTCGAAAAACGTAATTCAGTCTTGCGTTTTTCACACAATTCCGGGAGTAGCGCCGGTAAATAGTCCGCATTTCGGAGTTGCGTTTTACGTATTTTTTTGGATTATACGTATGTTAGAGGAATAAGGGTTGTTAGAGAGAGTTGCTCTTAGTCTTACATTTCTGTTTTGAATTATGTGGCCTAGTAGTATTTAGCCTATGTATAAATAGGTTCTATCTTGTACAGTTTTTACAGTGAGATATATACACAGTTTCATAGTTCAACACTTAACATGGTATCAGAGCGTGGGAAGTGAGAGTGAGTGTCTGGGCTAGGTCTGGGAACGACGGGCGACGCCACTGCAAGAAGTCCGGCCGCCGTCGGAGGTGTCACGCGTTCTCACGCGCCGCCGCCGCAGGACTGCTCCGACTCCACGCGCCGGCGTGAGGCGGTTTCCGGCGACGTCTCCGGCCGATTTTTGGTGCGTCAGTCTCGCCTCGCCGTGCTGGTTCCAGGGAGGTGGGATGTGTTGAAGAAAGTTCCGATCTGGTTGGCTCGTCTATTAAAAGAGGTACGCCAGTGTATTTTTCTGTACTGTGTGAAGAGAGTTGTGTTGGTTTTTTGTTCTGAATTTGCTGGGTGAAGATTAAAAATGGCACAAGAAAGGAATATCACAGTGATTTCCACGCCATCTAAATTAATCGACATAGTTTTGGCCCCAGATGGGTCTAATTTTCCTAAGTGGAGGTTTTTGGTTAAAGTAAATTTAGATGGTATGGGAAAGGGTGATCATCTGGAAAAAGAGTGTCCTACAGATGCTACAGCTGGGGACTGGAAAAATACTGATAAAGCATTAATGTCACGTGTAATTAATTGCATTGATAGGAGAATTATTTTATCTATGCAACATTGTCAGACTGTTAAAGAAGTATGGGATTTAGTGAACAAATAGTTTAGTGGAACTAGTAATTTGAGAAAGTTATACCAGTTGTCTCACGAAGCATATCGATCTAGTCAGAAGGGGCGTGAGCTTAGAGATTACTACTATGACTTTAAGAGTGTATGTGTTGCTTTGTGTGCTGCGATGCCAATAACAAATGATGTGGATGAAATGAAAAAACAACGTGACAAATTACTTGTTTTTAGTTGGATTGCTGGCCTGGATAAAGAATATGATGTCCTTAGGTCTCAACTGCTAGGAAATAAGGACTTGGAATCTTTGGATCAAGTATTCTCCATGCTACAAAATGCATCGGGAAATAATGATTCAAACGAGCTCCAGGAAAGAAATGCCTTTGTGTCACACGGTAATATGGATCCGAGTGCCATGGTAACCCAAGGGGGGAATACCGGTGAAAGTTATGGTTCTCGAGGAGGGGGTAATAACCGCTCCAGAGGACGCGGGGGTCCTTGGAGAGGTCGTGGAGGACGTGGAGGTCCACGAGTTTGTTTTAATTGTGGGGATCCTGGACACTTTCGAAATCAGTGTCCTAAGCTGCCGAGACAACAAGTGGCTGCTAATACGGCTTCCACGTCAGAAGGTCACACAGTAGTGATGACAGATGAGGAGTTGGCTAGATTCAACCAGATGAAACTTTCTTCTTCCACGCAGTTTCCACCTAGTCAAGTGCCTTCCTCCGCAACGTTTGTCCAAACAGGTAATTCAGTTGCTTGTGTTTCTTCTGCGTCTTGACAGTGGGTCATTGACTCAGGGGCTTCTGAGCATATGACAGGTAATTATAATATCTTTTCTACGTATGTGCCCGTTAATTCTGGTCATACCGTTACCCTAGCAGATGGATCTATAGCCACTGTTTTGGGTAAAGGTAGTGCTACTGCAACTCCCTCGTTACCCCTTAATTCTGTCTTATACTTGCCAAAGTTTCCGTTCAATTTACTCTCTGTCAGTCAAATAGTTCGTGACCTAAATTGTTCTGTTATGTTTTTTCCTGGCTATTGTTTATTCCAGGATCTTTTGACGAGGAGGATTATTGGTAAGGGGAAGGAGGTTGGCGGTCTGTATGTCTTAGAGCACTTTACGTCGCTCGGGGACGTGTCTACTGGTTTGGTGAGCAGTGTTTCCCCCTTTCAATTGCATTGTCGGTTTGGTCACCCATCTTTACCAGCGTTAAAGAAGATGTGTCCTGGTTTAGAGCCTTTGAAGGTTTTGCAATGTGAGTCATGTGAGTTTGCAAAACACCATCGTATTCCTTATGTTTCTCGGGTGAATAATAGAGTAGATTCTTTGTTTGAATTAGTTCATTCTGATGTTTGGGGACCGTGTCGGGTTACGTCCAAAAGTGGCTTCCGATATTTTGTAACCTTTGTTGATGACTTCTCTAGGTGTACTTGGTTGTATCTCATGAAGTCTAGGGGTGAGTTGTTTGATATTTTCCAAAATTTTTGTTCTGAAGTAAAAACTCAGTTTAATAAGACTATACAATGTTTGAGAAGTGATAATGCTCAAGAATATCTTCTTACATCCTTTTCGAGTTTTATGAGTCAAAATGGCATCATACATCAAACTTCTTGTGTTTACACCCCCCAACAGAATGGTGTTGCAGAAAGAAAGAACCGTCATTTGTTAGAAATCGCCCGTGCCCTTTTATTCCAAATGAAAGTGCCTAAAGTGTTTTGGGCGGATGTTGTTCACACTGCTTGTTTCTTTATCAATAGGATGCCTTCGTCGGTACTCCGTGGTCAAAACCCGTACTCAGTTATATATCCCTCCAAACCTTTGTTTTCCTTGACTCCCAAGATTTTTGGCTGTACGTGTTTTGTACAGGATGTCCGTCCACTAAAAGGGAAGCTTGATCCTAAATCCCTTAAGTGCATCTTCCTGGGGTATTCTCGTACTCAAAAAGGGTATAGGTGTTACTCCCCGGATTTGGGGAGGTATCTGGTTTCGGCTGATGTCACTTTTTTTGAGGAGACTGTGTTCTCCGATAGCATTCTCGGGGGTAGGTCGCCGGTGATAGAGGAGGATTTTCTTACTTATACTATCACTATTCCTGTACCCACAGTGGAGTCTGCTTCCATGCGAGTGTATTCAAGGCGGCCCCGGGATGTAGTTGCGCCAACGGTTGCACAGGTGGATGCTCCTCCCCGACCAGAACCTCCGTCAACTGATCTTCCAATTGCCGTGCGAAAAGGTAAACGTAGTTGTTGTCATCCACTTTCTTCCTATGTTTTCTATGGCCATTTATCAGAGTCTTCCCGTACCTTTATATCCAAACTGGATTCTGTGTCTGTCCCTAAAACGTTGTGTCAGGCTATGTCTCATGATGGGTGGAAATCTGCTATGGAAGAGGAAATGGCATCCCTTGAAGAGAATCAGACTTGGGATCTTGTCCATCTCCCCGCTGGGAAGTCTCCAATTGGATGCAAGTGGGTTTACGTTGTCAAGACGAACCCGGATGGGTCGGTTGCTCGGCTTAAAGCGCGGTTGGTGGCTAAAGGGTATGCACAGACTTATGGAGTTGATTACACGGAGACTTTCTCTCCGGTTGCGAAGTTAACGTCTGTGCGGGTCTTTATTTCTCTAGCTGCTGTTAATGGTTGGCCGCTGTATCAGTTAGATGTCAAGAATGCATTTCTACATGGTGATTTGGCAGAGGAAGTGTATATGGAGCAACCGCCTGGGTTTGTTGCTCAGGGGGAGAACGGGAAGGTTTGTAAGTTGAAGAAGTCCTTGTACGGGTTAAAACAGTCTCCCAGAGCGTGGTTTGGGAGGTTCAGTACTGTCGTTATTGAATTTGGCATGCAACGTAGTGCTTATGATCACACTGTTTTTTATAAGCATTCTAACCGTGGCAGCGTTTTGTTAATTGTCTATGTGGATGATATAGTGATCACAGGTGGTGATGCAACGGGGATTGATGCGCTCAAGTCTTTTCTTAAAAAGAAATTCCATACAAAAGATCTGGGAGTATTGAAGTACTTCCTTGGGATAGAGGTTGTTCGTTCTAAGAAAGGTATATTTCTTTCACAACGGAAATATGTGTTGGATCTACTTGAAGAATCTGCGCTCTTAGGATCGAAGCCTTGCGAGACTCCTATGGACCAGAGTGTTAAGCTTGTAGCCGGTGAGGGGGAGCCTCTTGAAGATCCATGGGCATATGTGTGTTGAGGCCTTCTCTGACGCTGATTGGGCTGGGTCACCGAGTGACAGGAGGTCGACAACAGGGTATTGCGTGTTCCTTGGTGGCAACCTAGTGTCGTGGAAAAGTAAGAAGCAAGGTGTTGTGGCTCGCTCTAGTGCAGAGTCTGAGTATAGAGCAATGGCTCATGTGGCATGTGAGGTGACGTGGTTGTGTAATATTCTTAGGGAGATTGGTGTAGAGGTGAGTAAGCCAGTTCCTTTATGGTGTGACAACACCGCTATACACATTTCGAGTAATCCTGTGTTTCATGAGCGCACTAAACATATTGAGGTAGATTGTCACTTTGTACGGGACAAGGTTCAACAAGGGCTACTTTCTACTGTTCATGTTCGAACTGGTGAGCAACTGGCGAATGTTCTTACGAAAGGCCTTAGTAGAGCCAGGATTGAGTATATCTGTAACAAGCTGGGCATGATTGACATCTATGCTCCAGCTTGAGGGGGAGTGTTAGAGGAATAAGGGTTGTTAGAGAGAGTTGCTCTTAGTCTTACATTTCTGTTTTGAATTATGTGGCCTAGTAGTATTTAGCCTATGTATAAATAGGTTCTATCTTGTACAGTTTTTACAGTGAGATATATACACAGTTTCATAGTTCAACACTTAACAACGTAAAACGCAAGAGCGAAATGCGTTTTTACGTATTCCATACGTCACATGAAAACGCAAGAGCCAAATGCGTTTTACGTATACAATACGCAAAACGCATTTCGCTCTTGCGTTTTACGAAAATAACGAAAAAAAAAAATAGGCCTGGACACAACCAAAAACGCAAGTCCCAAAGGAGTTTTGCATATTTTTGTCAAAAAAAAAGTCAACACACATTTTTGGAATTTCCCTTGCCCCTCTACACATTTCGGTCAATTATCCGAATTTCTTGGAAAGAGGAAAACTTTTGCACATATGAAACTGTTTCTTCAGAGTCAGTTTTAGTTAACTCATCCTATCAAATGAGAATGCCTATAGATGACAAAGCAAGGAATTTGAATTGGAATATTCAGACACTCGACAATGAGATAGCTCACTGTAGAGAGTTATTGTTATCAGTGAACTGGTATGCCCTGTGCCTTTATTTGTTATGCACTTATGCAAGTTGGAATGTTCATCAAGCTGTAATATTTAATTAATCTTCTCTATGAATTTCTCCTTTTGTTGCAGTAAAATTGGAAAGTTGACACTTGCAAGATTGTTGATGGCACGCGAGCAATTGATGTCATATAATGACTCAAACGCGGGCAACCACTATGGAGAAGTTCTTCAGTTTTACAATGATTTAATGGAATTGGATCCACCACACATTCAGTACTATAAGGATGAATACAGCTCTGTCTTACTAAGACAGGTGATTTTCTTGTTTCTGTTAACCACTTAGGCATGATTTGTTGTTGAATGTTAGAGTTCACCTCGGCTGTGGAAAAAGAGAACTCCTTGTTAGTTGTTATGTGCTCGTTTGTCTAGGTTTCTGGCTTCTTCAAAAAGAGGCTCTTTTTGATTTTCTTAAAAAAAGATTTTTTCCTCTTAGTTGAACTTAAAATCCTTTTTATACTGGGAAGCATTCTTAGTCTTTAAGCATCTGAATTTGATACAACTAGATATTGCGGGGAATGCTCTTTCTGATGAAAAGTTAAAGTTGTTGCTGTCTGAGCTAATGCCATCGCTCAAATGGCTTGATGGTCTAAAGCTCCGATAAGTTTAAAGTGCCCTTCTTATTTTCTCGTGTACTTTTATGTAACAGTGACTACAGATGAACCTTCTTTCCTTGATACAGCTGAGATATGGTAAATTTTATCCGGCATTTTCAATTTTTTGCTTCTTTTAAAGGATTCATGGATGCTTGAAATGCGGGATGTCTCAATCCGTTCTTGTTTTGATAAGGATACATCTTTTTAATGCTCATAATACAAAGGGTTTAATGTTTTGGCCTTGAAGATTCATTTACAGGGAAAGCAAAGCAGAAGGGGACATTTAAGCTTTCAACAAGATGAAAACTCAAGAGTACAAAGTAGAAACCGAGAGAGTGAAGACGATCCAGAATAGCCACGACTTAACAGAAAGCATTGGTTGCAGGGGCGCAACGTATCTGAACACGACTAATTTGGCAACGAAGAAGTTGAGAAACTTAACAGCCGAGGTAACAAAGGCATCCCGAAGTTGATTTCTCATTATTTGCTCTATCTTCCATAGATGGCCTGGTACGCATAACCTCACTGTGAAATATGCAAGCATTACCAAGAATGCGTATGAGTACAACTTTTGCATGTTGCTCTTCATCTGTCTCTCTGCGAAATGCATTTTTGACTCCATTTTTGGCCCTTCTTGTTTCAACTCTTTCTGTTTGTGTTATCAGACAGCTTGGTTAGGCTATTTATAGGTACTTAGAGAAGTCAAATCACAGCTTATTCTTGCCGGACAAGGTAGACTCTTGGATCAATGAATAGATGATTAATCCTAGAATCAGGTATCTTGGAGAGTACGAGGTCAACTGTAGATGTTGCAATTAAAATAGTTGGTAGTCAAAACCGTGGGGAGGAAGCCTTGAACCTAATCCTATTACCTCGATGCATATGGATCTCTACTTTGCTTTAACTCTCAGTTTTCTTAGGCGGTGGATGAGGTAAATCACATATGGGGTGGATGAGGTAAATAACATGTTCCATAATAATTGATTTGATAAAAGAACACACTTGAAGTAAAAAAAAAAAAAAAAAAAAAAAAAAAGAAGAAAGAAAGAAAGCAAAAATATCTTTTGATTTATGAGAAAGTTTGCAGTTGCTATTTGAAAGTGTGCATAATATGAAGTTGAGATTTTAGCCGGCAAAAGATTATACAAGGTGGTAAACTAGACCAATAGACAATTACCAGTTGAACTTATCAAATCAATTGCCCTACCATCTTGGCTGTAGTTGACTCAAAAGTAAAATTCCTGATAAATATTTATTCCTGCTTCCTACTTGTACAACAGTTGTCCAAGTCACCAACTTGATCAATTTGCCACACAATCCAAGAGGGGTAAGCAATGAAGAAGAAGAAATTATCCATTTCTCACTCAACTTATCCTTACACTCCAACCTCAACTCTCTACTAACTACAAAAGAAAAAATTTATTAGTGAATCCCTTTTTTGACACAAGTAATTAAAAATCTAAACCGAAATCATTCAATTTATAAAATATACAACCAATTGATTTTTATTTAATAATAAATTAAAATCTAACTATTTGACTCGACTAGTTTCAAATATAACCCGAATTAAAATGTTCACCCTTACCTTGTACATCTATGGTGAGGTGTAGTGGAGTCCATAAACTTACAACTCAATATGTCAATTTTATTTCCATGGAATAAAACATACCGCATTTCTGTATTTAATATTTTGCATCCACTAACAACCTAATCAATCACAAAACCAATAATCCTGAGATTTATTACACAAACAATTCAAATTGTTCTCCATAATAGACCCATGGCCACGCTCATGATTATGCCTTAACAGCTTATGTCGGGCAATTTATATCATGCATCACGATGCACATAGCAATATGTGCCCATGCACAAAACGCGCGTGTTTCAATTGTTAATGTCACTCCGTCCGTCCAAACGTCCCAAATTCCATTATGTGTATTCAGTTAAAAGTTTCTGTGTTTATGTTATGAGTTTTTATGTATTCAGTTAAGAGTTTCTGTATATTTAGTTAGTTAAGAATTTCTGTATATTCAATTAAGAATTTCTGTATATTCAGTTAAGAGTTTCTGTGTATTATGTATCATGTTAGATTATGTGTATTCAGATATGAGTTTCTGTGTATTCTGTTATGAGTTTGTGTATTTGAAACAAAGAATTTTTTTTGACAATGCACCAAAATGATATCATTTATTGTGCGCCCTAGTGCACGATATAACGATTGCTTATGTTGAGCATGAAATCAAGATCGAGAAACTATAACCTTAAAAAACACAAACAAACGTAAATAATAATGGATTTGCTGGGGTGTTGACACAAGTCTTTGGGCTAGTATAGAGCTGCGTGCATCTGGTTTCTGTAAACATAGTACAAAGAAAAAGAAAATGATAGGATAAAGATGACCCAGAACAGAAACCAAGGGTCGTAGCGACGCGTCGACATATCTGAATACCACCAACTGGGCTGTGAAAAAGTTTACGAATGTTGCGGCAAAGAAGGTGACAAAGGCATCAAGGAAACATGAGCCAAATCCGAAACATGCCATGGCTGTAACGTTTTTCCTATTGCTATTATTACTCATATATATCACAATATAGCATAACCATAGCAATCAATAATTAATGATATTTAATATGATTTTTTTATTTAAAAAAAAAAAGATGAAAAGAAACACGTCCAATGCATATCCACCGTAGTATAGCATCCGTGCGTGGTACAACATTAATTTAGCCCAATATTAAAAATATATAGCAAAAAACTATAAATTTAATTAACATTGTATTTCATCTAATCTATTTGAAATATTTAATTAAATTGATATATATATATATATATATATATATATATATATATATATATATATATATAATGAGTAATTAAGTTGTTAAGATACGAATCAATTTTTTCTGAGGCCCAAACACCATTTTTAATTAAGAAGTTAAGACATGGTCAATTTTATATTTTTTTCTAAGGCCCAAAACACATTTTTTCTTGCCTTAATATCGGCAATTTATATCCTACACCATGGCGCGCGTTGCACTGTGCGCCCAGATGCAAAACGACGTCGTTTTAATTTTTTTTTTTTTTTTTTTTTTTGAAGTTTCCCGCCCCAGTGAATGGCAGTAATTTTTCCTTTAAAAAAACCGCGCTGTTCAAAAATATACATAATGTTATACTAGAATACACATAATTGTATACATGAATGTACATAATTATATAACAAAATATACATACTCTTTTTAAAAGATAATACACATAATCTAACATAATACATAATAAACATAAACTTTTAACATAATACACATCAACTCTTAACATAATACACACAAATTTTCTGATTCGGATGTACATAATTGTATAAAAAGAATGTACATAATTGTATAAAAAATGCACATAACTGTATGAACAAATACACATAATTGTGTGAACAAATACACATAATCACAGCAACTTCCTACCGCGCATCCCAAAACGACGTCGTTTTGAGAGGCGTGCGGCGCACAGTGCTACGCACGCCGTGGTGTAGGATATAACGATTGCTTAATATCTTATCTCTGTCAAGACAATCGTTATGCTGTGGAACCGAGTCCACCTTGCAAGGTGGACACGGTTCCAAATTGTTTATAATGACTGAACTATATGTTAAAGAACATCATAATTTGCTCTGTCAAGATCTCTCTCTGCATTCCCTAGCTCAATCTAGAATCCACAGGGGTTTGTTAAAAGAATTCTTGACATTTATCATTTTATCCCATCCTATTAAATCCCGGGAATGTAAATTTGGTAGCAACCAAATTACTCTAAATATGGAAACCTTACCAGAGAGAGAATGATGTTTATCCCATCCTATTAATCCCGGAAATGTAAATTTGGTAGCAATCAAATTACGCTAAATATGGAAACCTTACCTGAGAGAGAATGATGGGATCACCCCGTGACTGAAACAGCCTTTCATTCTTCATCATTTGGACAATTTTCTAGACAAACCCTTGCATTGAGAGGCAAAGCAAGTCAAAGTGAACAAGAATAGAGGTATTAATGTACATTGAGCAAGAACATCATCTTTAGGCAAGCAATAATTCATAGGTTATGAAACAGAAAATTACCTGCTCCAAGGAATTGAGCAAGAATATCAACAACTTTAGGCACATATTCTGGTGTGTCATTTTTTAAAATTGAAAATCATTTTTAAAACTAAAGAACACTTCAAAATCTTTTTTATACTAAAGAGTAAAGACCACACTTTAAAATCATTTTTAAACAAGAGAACACTTGAAAATCATTTTAAAAAAATACTTGAAAATCTTTGCTAAACTAGAGAACACTTAAAAATCATTTTTAAAACAAAAAGAATACTTGAAAATCATTTTTAAACGATAGCACACTTGAAAACCATTTTTAAAACTAGAGAGCACACTTGAAAATCATTTTTAAAACTAAAAAGAACGCTTGAAAATCATTTTAAAACTAAAAAGAATATATGAAAATTATTTTAAAAAAATAAAAGAAATACTTTAAAAATCATTTTTAAAACCAAAAATAATGAGCCACGAGATGGTGAAATGCATATACAACAAGCACTCAATATATGTAAAGTTTATTTCTTCATTCTTTCTCAGAACCATTTATTTCTGAGACGAAAATCAGATATTAGAAGTTTCAATGAGAATGTTAGTATCCCGATACAAACATGGAAGGTATAGCAACTGTATAGAGGGAAAATAGATATTGTTCTCATAAAAGACCTAAGATGTGTGAGTAAAGGCTAGGGCTGCTAACGAGCCGAGCCGAGCTCGAGCTTTGGGTAGCTCGAGCTCGATTTGTTAGAGGGGAGCTCGAGCTCGAAAATGGGGCTCGAGCTCGAGCTCGTCACAATGTTGAGCAACTCGAGTTGCTCGTTTGTTCGAGCTCGAGCTCGAGCTGCTCGACTTGGATTCGAGTTCGCGAACTTGTGCTCGAATTCAAGCACAATTTGACCTATTTAATACATGCTAAATCAGAATTCATTAAAAAAAAAAAAAAATCAAAGTCCAAAACAAAGCTCTCCACACAAGTTTACAGCTTCAAAGCTAAAGTAGAAGTCTACAACAACATTACAAAATACAAACAGATTAAACAACTTCACATCAATTCAATACAAGTTAAAGAACTTAACATCAACTTCACATCAATTCAATACAACTTAAAGAACTTAACATCAACTTCACACTCGCCATGCTTTTCAATCTTCACTCTTTCCAGCAACAACGCCCCGTCAAAAAAGATTAGGAACAATCATTCTAACATAACCTGCAAATCTTTAGATCTTAAACACACTAAACTAAATATATAAAAGCTGTAAATGATCAATATATAGATTTTAATTGAGATGTTACTCATGAGTTGGATACTAGAAGATAAAGTGTGTAACTTACTTTCATGGGTTGGATACAGGAAGATAAATTTCTTGATACGATTTCTCTTTCTGAAAAAAAAAAAAAAAAAGATAAATTAACATGTAATTAAACAAATATTTTTAAAAGGCAATGCATCATTTAACATAAAAGATATAAATTAAAAATTAACTTACTTTGTTTTTGGTAACTCCGTGTATATGTCGAAGCCAATCACCCCCACAGAGTAAAGCTTGTACTGTTTCCGGCAGCAATGATGCACGATAAGAATCAATTACTCGTGTCCCCGCACTAAACGTTGCTTCTAAAGCCACCGTGCTAACAGGTATAGCTAAGATATCTGCTGCCATTCTTGCCAATATTGGATAGTGCATTCTATTCATCTTCCACCAAATCCAAACAAGAAAAGTCTGCAGCAATCTCACTTTTCTTAAGACGGCCTTTTTCAAGATAGTCTGCTAACTCTGATTTCTTAGGCTCTGAAGTTTCAACTTGAGCACAATAATCATCAAAATCATCCCAATCGTATGTAGAACTTTGACGGCTTACTTGGCTCCCAAAAGTTGTAGAAGAACCTAAATTTTTAGAAATGTCTTTGTTCATTGCTTCAGCAACATACTCTTCATAAAGAGTATTGATGATCTCTTTCATTTTTGAAATGTTTTCCTTAGCTTCAATATCAGAATACAGTCTAGGAAAACAAAACTCAACAGCAAGCATCTTCTTTCTTGGATCAAAAACAGCACCTATAGCCATCAACAGATTACACTCACCCCAATATTTATCAAACTTCATTTTCATTTTCCCAACCAAATCCTTAATGAAGGAATCCTCATCATTTGCATGACTATCCAAGGCTGCTTTGATTTTCTGAACTTCTTGAAGAAATAAATTTGAAGTAGGGTACTCACAACCTGAAACAAATTTGAATTCAGATACTCACAAGTCACAATCTAAAACAAATTTGAAGAAACAAGTTAAAAGAAACAAACCTGAAATAATGTGAGTAGCTGTCCAGAAAGCCTCTAAAATAGAGCAAACCTTGGTAACTTTAACCCAATCATCTTCTAATGGACAACTGTCGAAAAATGGATCACGATCATTTAACATCTTAAAAGCTTCTTTAAACTTGAGTGCACAACTAAGCATCTCAAAAGTCGAATTCCATCTTGTTTTACAATCACGGATCAATTTTCTATCTTTCAACTGTAATTGCTGCACACAATCTGCAAACTGTATACGCCTTGCCTCCGATCGATTCACATATTCGACACTATCCCTAACATCCCTAATGACATGTCGAATCTCTTCTAATCCATCTTGAACACACAAGTTCAAGATGTGTGCACAACATCGAACATGAAATAAACGACCTCCACATACCAAACTTCTTGATCTTTGAAGTGTATCCTTCATGTACCGAATTGCAGAATCATTACTAGTAGCATTATCAACCATAATTGTAAAAACCTTCTTTTCAATTCCCCAATCATTCATGCACCTAAATATAGTAGCATCACATATTTGCAGACCTCCCCTCGGTGGTGGAATATTGATAAAGCTTAAAACTCTCTTCTGTAATTTCCAACTAGAATCAATCCAATGGCCGGTCACAACCATGTACTCAATCTTTTGGTTTTTTGATTTCCAACAATCCGTTGTCAAACTTACTTTGCTAACGGATTCAAGATTGTGCTTCAACTTTTTCTTTTCAAGCTGATAAACCTTCAAACAGTCTGATTTGTTTGTGCTTCTACTAATCTTTCTCCACTCTGGCATTCCTCGTTTCATCATGATGTTAAATCCTACTTCTTCCAAAATGTTAAATGGGTGCTCATGCATCATGATCCAATGAGCCGCAGACTCTCTCATTACTCCCATGTCAAACTTCCCATGATGTAATGGCGGAAGAGAAGATGAAACTCCATCACTAGGCAAAAAATTCAACTTAGTTTGTTGATCAACCACCTGCAAAACCAATACAATTAGTCAATTACAATAAATTTATTTCCATCTAGCTAACATTTAAGCTAATGAGAATTAAATAGTTACCTGTAAGTTTGTCTTTCTCTTAACACATTTCTCTTGATGCCTCTTGTAGCTAGTTGTCGTTCCAGTTTTAGTCAATGCAAAGTGATGATGACAATGATTGCACTTTACCTTCTTTATTCCATCTACATTGATCACTTCAAAATCAACCCACACACTTGAGGTTTTTTTCCTCTTGTTTGTTTGAAAATCTTATTGTTGTTCTACATCTTCATTTTGGGGTGTATCATGATCACCTAAATCTAAGTCAATTCCTTCAGTTTGTCGCACTTCATTACTTTCACCAACCATACTGATTGAAGTAGGTAGATTTTGCGGGATAGATAAATTCTCGGTAGACATTAACTAATGGAAAACAATAATAAAATCAATAACTTGTTTAATTAATTTGAAATTTAGTTAGGATTTTAATTGCAATTAACATCTATTTAAAGATTAATGAAACATAAAAGGAATGTGAGTGAACAAAAGACAATTCAAAATGTACATACAATTAACATCTATTCTAAACATAGGCTCTAAATCATGTTTAAAGTAGTGCATAACTTTAGGAAAATTGGTAAATTCATAAACTACTACATAACTTTAGGAAGGCTTTCATCTGTTTTCTTAATTGCACTCTAATAGGCACAAAATAGAGCAGAAACATATTCTAATAGGCACAAAATAGGCACAAAACAGAAACATACTCTAATAGGCACAAAATAGAGCAGAAACATACTACTATATATACTAGTACTAGCTTCTTTTTGTCAGCTCTCAAGAATGATGATGAGGTGAATCTGACACAAAACCCACTGTCATCTGTTTGCTTTGCATCACTACCAAGGAAGGCTTTAATTTTGATTAATTAGAAAGGTAATCAGTAATCACATTACATAAACACTCCAACAAAACTCACAAACAGATTAGTACATACAAAGATAACCAATGCCTAAAGTCCAAATTCAAAATAAAATGATAACTCAGAAACACAATACATAAACTCCAAATCCAAAATAACCAGTCAACACTCAACACAAACACATTACACTCTAACAGTCTCTTGATGCCTCTTGTAGCTAACTCAGCAACATAGATATCATATTTTTTTTTTTTTTTTAAAAAAAATTAATTACCTTACAGTGGTAGAAGGAGCTGCCGGAGTGCCGGACCGTCGTCGGAGGCGGCGGAGTGGTGCTTGGCTGCTGCGTCACCTGACCGTCGTCGGAGGCTGCGAGAGGGAACCGGAAGCAGCTGTCACGAGAGCCGCGCCTGAGGGTGTCCAGAGAGGCAGAGAGCTGAGAGCTAGCGGCAGCGGTGGACTTGGGTTCAGCTGCAACGTCGCCGGCGGTGGCTGCGAGAGGAAGCCGGCGAGTTTGTCGGCGACTCTAGAGAGAAGCGAGAAGCGAGAGGGCGGACCGGCGGAGAGGCTATACTGCGAGAGAATTGAATAATTTAGGGATTTTTGTTTTAGGGTTTGATATATTAATATATTATATTATATTATATTATATTATTTATTTAATTATGGCTCGGCTCGCGAGCCAACTCGACGAGCCGCGAGCATATAACATATGAGCTCGAGCTCGGCTCGTTTGCCTAACGAGCCGGCTCGTGCTTGAATTGACCGGGCGCGATCCGAGCTTTGACCGAGCGGCTCGCTAACCGCTCGCGAGCCGCTCGGCTCATTTGCAGCCCTAGTAAAGGCCAACAATTAAAGACAGCAGTTTTGCAATCTGAAAGAATACAAATTGACCAAGGTGGCAGTTCATAGTGCCTCTGATTGAATGTCACTGTGGCAGACTGGCAGGTGAATTCAAATGGAAATTTGCGAGAAAAGACGCACAGCCACCAGACATCGAATAAAATACATGTGCCTAGAACACGTGAATAAAACACATGTTAACTCTACATCAGCAGAAACTTTATTTTTTTTTTAAAGTGACGAGGGAAACACGCAACTACTGCCTGAGGGTAAACCAGTCTAAGTTGACCATAGCTAACCAACTCAAACCAAGAAGGCCAATACAGGCCGCTCCTGCTAAGAATTGAATTTGTAACCTTGTGGTTATCAAGTCAAAAGTCAGACCAATTTGGCTGAGGGTTCCCCAGCAGAAACTTTTCTTTGATAGACAGCTGAAGCAAAAAAATAGAGCTAACATTTTATCGTGCCATCTTTCCAGCAACGGGGGGGGGGGGGGGGGGGGTGGTGGTGGTAGGTGCAGATGGTGACTTGATGACAAAAAGCATATTACCATATAGCCAACACTTTCTCAGGAATCACTTGGAAATAGAAATGACCTGTTCATAGTTTTCAAACGGCGTAACAGTCGGATCTGCATTAACTAAAGCTCTCTCACTTAACTTAATCGCCTTATGAAGTTCCATCAAATGGTCATAACTTTGGCTGGCTAAGCAAAACCTATTTACCAAGGAAGAAAATGTGATTAGTTAAAATGGAAAATCGAAAGTGACAAATAGAAACAAGCATTCAAAGAAATAAGCTTAGAGGAATTATCTCAGTACTCTTACCGTATTCATCAATAGGAGCATCATAATCATAGCTGGTAGTCAGGAAAGGGCCTCCCGCCGTACTTCCAAAATTGGTTCCTCCATGATACTATCGAGAGAAAGGAAAACAGAACATGTTAGCAATTTCAGGAATAAGGTCCTCATTCTGTAAAGAACAGTAGCAGAGAAAAATTCATTGTTGTACCAAATTTATCGTTCAGGATTAATTCACAATTTTCTCAAACACAGTGCCTAACATCTTTAGGGAGCTAATTCTATTACAGGTCAGTGAGATAATAAATGGACAAACTTTAATAAATGTCACTGACCATGTAATAATTCACAAAGGAACCTCCTTTTTGGATGAATTGGGCAACTTCAAAGGCCAAATCTTCAACTGGTCGATGGTGAATTGGGCCTCCGAGGAAAGTGACTTCACTTAAGATACCAGAAATGTGAAAACATTAGTACTCAACGGTATATAGAGGAATTACCAGCCACTCCATGCCTCGGTCCATAATGTGGGTTTGTTATTTTGATTGGGGTGAAATAATCGCAATAAAATCCGTTGCAATTATTTATCTGTTCTAAAAAGTCAAAACAAAGAATAGCCTTTTGTCAGAACATTTCAATGGAGTCAATGCACAAACACACATATTTTGACCAAAAGATATTTTTCATAAAACTTCAAATATTTCTGGAAAAGCCATCAGTTAGGCTAAAGAAGAACAAAAAAAGAACAGTTTGTTGCATATAAACTTGCACATAACCCACAGGATTAGCTTTATGAATTTAACTAAATCATTTCTCACACAAAATCAGACTAAAAAAAAAAAAGAAGAAAATAAACCACATTAGTTCAGGCAAAGGTGGAAATGAAGAACTAACAAAAGCACAAAAATATGCAAGAAAACTATGGTAATACATTGCCAGGTGAAGGTTCATGGAGGTTGCAGAACACATAGGTATCAATAACATCCAAGCCTCCATCATTAGTCTTCTGTATAAGGCCCTCCCACATCTGCTGTGTTTTTAGAATCTAACCTATTATAGGTGATAGGGGAAAAGGAAAGCAAAAAAAGGAAAAAAGTTAAGAACTTGAATACCTCAGCCGCCATTTTTCTCCTTTGCTTTGGATTGGGGGGTGGGGGGGGGGGGGGGGTGGGGGGGGGGGGTGGAGAACATAAGATGCAGATTTCCCCTACAATGGAGGGAAAATAAATAATGTGGTACACAAAATTAAAGTTCTGCGAATGGCCAAACACTAAATATGTCTTGTATCTATCAGGTCACTGACACGAGTTGGACAAAAGAACAGACACCAAAACACAAAAAGGTGATTGGGTATTTATTGAAGGAGAAGACTTTTACATATGTTAAAAACCTACCCAAGCCCGCCTCCTAAACCTCAAATCTAGGTTTGGCCACCGCTCCACAACCACCTCACGGAATGATTTACATATTACAAACTGCTCTCAGCTCTATGATAAGAGCCTTCTGTACAGCATCGCGCTCCACATTTTCAACTAAAGTCTAAGGAATTGAGCAAGAATGTCAACAACTTTAGGCAAGCAATAATTCATAGGTTATGAAACAGAAAAATTACATGCTCCAAAGAATTGAGCAAGAATGTCAACAACTTTAGGCACATATTCGGGTGTATCCTTTTTTAAAATTGAGAATCATTTTTAAACAAAAGAGAAAACTATATAATCATTTTTATAAACTAAAGAACACATGAAAATCATTTTTAAAATTAAAGAACACTTGAAAATAATTTTTAAATCTAAAAAGAAGACTTGAAAAGCATTTTAAAACTAAAAAGAATACTTCAAACCACTGAAAATCAAAGATTACTACCATTAAGTTGGTAAGTAGTCACAAGAATGTTCACTCGTAGACTATATTTTCAATAACAGAGAATGGTTGGTATACACTAAACATCAAAGATTACTACCAAAAGCATTAATTCAAATTCATTACTGAAAAATATTTTAAAAATTAAAAATAACACTTCAAAACGGTGAAAATCATTTTTAAAAACTATAAAGAACACTTAAAAACACACAAAAAAACATATTAAAAACTAAAAAAAAAAACCAAAAATGTGGGAAAAACCAAATGGACAGAAAAGAATTTAGGACACAAAATAATCAAGAACAGGCAGGCAATGAAATTCAAACAACAGACAATAGTTGTATACAGTAAACATCGAAGATTACTATCGTTATTACCATGACCTACCACAGAGAAGTCCAAATTCATGAATCAAAAAGCACTCATCCAGAGGAATGATAAAGAAATAAAGAAGAATGAAATGGGAGGCAAAAGGAAAAATATGGGTGAAATGATGAAAAGGATGAGTAGATAACAATAAGGAATGAACTAAATGAAGGGAAAAATGAAGAAAATTAGAGAGAAAATGTGAGTGAGATGAGAAAGAGAATAAGAAGAAAAGGAAGAAGAGAAAGGTGGGATATAATAAGAAAAAAGAGAATAAATATGAGAACAAGAAAGAGAAGAAAAAAAGAGTAGCAGTAGAAAAGGAGAAAAGAGAAGATAAAGGAATATGAAAAATGAAGAACAAGGGTCAAAACGTAGAAAATGATAAAAATTACACTTTAATGAAAAGAATAAAGAGAAGAAAAATAAAAAGGTGGATGAGGATAAGAGAGAGAAAGCAAAAGGATGAGGATAAAAGGAGAAAGGAAGGAAAGAGAAAAAAAAAAAAGACGAGAGAGTGAGAAAATGAGTTTGGACAATAAGAAGGAAAAGAGATGATAAAAATTAAGAAGAGAGAAAGGGAGGGTAAAATAAAAAGAAACAATATGATGTATTAGAACAAAAAGGAAAAGAAAAAGAGAAATGGGTAGAGAGGTGAAAAGAGGAATAATTAAAATTTTGAAGTAAAAGATAATGAAAAGTGAGACGATGAAGAAAAAGAAAAAAAAATGAGAGAAAGAGAAACGAGGGTCAAAATGAAAAGAGAGATAAACACGCACAAATGAGAAGAGAAGTTAGATGAGAGATAAAAGCAAAAAAATAACAGGACGGAATAAGAGATGGAAGGAGAAGGAAGGGGAAGAGAAATAAAAAGACGAAGATGATTTGAGTTAAGAAAATTTGGAGAATGAGAAGGAAAAGTGGTGAAAAAAATCAAAGATCAAATATATATAGAATAATAAGAGGGGAAAAGGAAAAGAAGAAAAAATAGGAAGAAAATACGAAAGAGTTAGGATATACAATAATGTGAACGAAAAAGAGAAAAAAGGAGAAGAAAAAATAGTAGTAGATAAAGAAGAATGAAATGGAAGATAGGTGGAAGGAAGAAAAATAGGGGTGAAATGATGAAGAAGATGAGAAGATTAAGAAAGAGTCAGGATATACAATAATGTGAACGAAAAAGTGAAAAAGGAGAAGAAAAAATAGCAGTAGACAAGAAGAATGAAATGGAAGATAGGTGGAAGGAAGAAAAATAGGGGTGAAATGATGAAGAAGATGAGAAGATTAAGAAAGAGTCAGGATATACAATAATGTGAACGAAAAAGAGAAAAAAGGAGAAGAAAAAATAGTAGTAGACAAGAAGAATGAAATGGAAGATAGGTGGACGAAAGAAAAACAGGGGTGAAATGATGAAAAAGATGAAAAGATTAATAAAGAATGAACTAAAAGAAGATAAAGGAGGATGAGAATAATAATAAAAAGAATTATAAGAGTAATGTAGGGAAAAAAGTATGAGAATTATTTTAAGAAAGGATGGAGAACATGAAGACAAAAGAAGAAAGAGAATGAATACGGGGACAAGATGGAGAAAAATAATACCCCTCTCACACCATGAGAAAGATAAACATGCACAACTAGAAGGGAATTTGGATGAGGACAAGAGGTAGAAAGCTGAAAAATAACAAGACAAATAAGAAATGGAAGGAGAAAGAAAGGAAAGATTAATAAAAAGACGAAGAGACTTTGGAGAATGAGAAGGGAAGAAGAGGATAAAAATTAAAGATAAAAGGGGAAAAGGTGGAAAAATAGAAGGGAAAACAAAAAGAAGAAAAAATATAAGGAAAAAAGAAGAAAAAAGAAGGAAGACATAGAGAATAATGCCTAATAAAAAAGAGAAAGATGAGAAGAAGAAAGTGTAGATAAAGAAAAATGAAATGGGAAGATAGATGGAAGGAAAAAATAGGGATGAAAAGGATGAATAGATAACAATTAAGGAATGAACTAAAAGAAGATAGAGAAAGGTGGCGAGGATAATAATAGAAAGAGAGAATTATAAAAATTATGAGAACATGAGAGGAAGGGAAAAGAAGTATGAGAATTATTTTAGGTAAAGATGGAGAACATGAAAGAAAAAGAAGGGGAAAAAAGAAGAAAATGAGAGGAAGATGAGAAAGAGAAGAAGAAGAAAAGGAAGAAGATAAAGAAGTAAGAAAAGAAAATTAATACAAGGACAAGGAGGAGAAGAAAAAGAGTGCAGCAGTAGGTTAAAAAAACGAGGAGAAAGAGCAATAAGAAAAATAAGAAGAAAAAGACAGAAAAAGAGAAGTTGAAGGAATATGGAAAATGAAGAATGAGTGTCAAAATGGAGAGAAAGATAGGTGAAAAAGAGAAAAAGGAGAAGAAAAAAAAGCAGTAAACAAAGAAGAATGAAATGGAAGATAGGTGGAAGGAAGAAAAATAGGGGTGAAATGATGAAAAAGATGGGAAGATTAATAAAGAATGAACACGGGGACAAGATGGAGAAAAATAATACCTCACACCAGAAAGATAAACATGCACAACTAGAAGGGAATTTGGATGAGGACAAGAGGTAGAAAGCTGAAAAATAACAAGACAAATAAGAGATGGAAGGAGAAGGAAAGGGAAGATTAATAAAAAGACGAAGAGACTTTGGAGAATAGGAAGGAAAGGAGAGGATAAAAATTAAAGATAAAAGGAGAAAAGGTGGAAAAATAGAAGGGGAAAACAAAAAGAAGAAAAAATATAAGGAAAAGAAGAAAAAACAAGGAAGACATAGAGAATAATGCCTAATAAAAAAGAGAAAGATGAGAAGAAGAAAGTGTAGATAAAGAAAAATGAAATGGGAAGATAGGTGGAAGATAAAAATAGGGATTAAAAGGATGAATAGATAACAATTAAGGAATGAACTAAAAGAAGATAAAGAAAGGTGACGGAGATAATAATAGAAAGAGAGAATTACAAAAATTATGAGAACATGAGAGGAAGGGAAAAGAAGTATGAGAATTATTTTAGGAAAGGATGGAGAACATGAAAGAAAAAGAAGGGAAAAAAAGAAGAAAATGAGAGGAAGATGAGAAAGAGAAGAAGAAGAAGAAAAGGAAGAAGATAAAGAAGTAAGAAAGAAAATTAATACAAGGACAAGGAGGAGAAGAAAAAGAGAGCAGCAGTAGGTTAAAAAAAACGAGGAGAAAGAGCAATAAGAAATATAGGAAGAAAAAGACATAAAAAGAGAAGTTGAAGGAATATGGAAAATGAAGAATGAGTGTCAAAATGGAGAGAAAGATAGGTGAAAAAGAGAAAAAGAAGAAGAAAAAATAGTAGTAGACAAAGAAGAATGAAATGGAAGAATGAAATGGAAGATAGGTGGAAGGAAGAAAAATAGGGGTGAAATGATGAAAAAGATGGGAAGATTAATAAAGAATGAACAAAAAGAAGATAAAGGAGGATGAGAATAATAATAAAAAGAATTATTATAAGAGTAATGAAGGGAAAAAAAGTATGAGAATTATTTTAAGAAAGGATGAAGAACATGAAGACAAATGAAGAAAGAGAATGAATACGGGGACAAGATGGAGAAAAATAATACCTCACACTATGAGAAAGATAAACATGCACAACTATAAGGGAATTTAGATTTGGACAAGAGGTAGAAAGCTGAAAAATAACAAGGCAAATAAGAGATGGAAGGAGAGAAGGAAAGGGAGGATTAATAAAAAGACGAAGAGACTTTGGAGAATGGGAAAGAAGGAGAGGATAAAAATTAATATAAAAGGGGAAAAGGTGTAAAAATAGAAGGGGAAAACAAAAAGAAGAAAAAATATAAGGAAAAGAAGAAAAAAGAAGGAAGACATAGAGAATAATGCATAATAAAAAAGAGAAAGATGAGAAGAAGAAAGTGTAGATAAAGAAAAATGGAATGGGAAGATAGGTGGAAGGAAAAAATAGGGATGAAAAGGATGAATAGATAACAATTAAGGAATGACCTAAAAGAAGATAAAGAAAGGTGACGAGGATAATAATAGAAAGAGAGAATTATAAAAATTATGAGAACATGAGAGGAAGGGAAAAGAAGTATGAGAATTATTTTAGGAAAGGATGGAGAAGGATATATATATATATATATATATATATATATATATATATATATATATATATAGACAAAGATAGAAAGAGAGGGAGAAGGTCAACAAAGAAAAAACGAGAAGGGATGGGAATTAGAGTGGGTGAGAGTAAGAAAGGATGGAGAACATGAAGGAAAAAAAAAAAAGGAAAGAAAGAGAGAAACGATTAAGGAAGATGGGAAAGAGAAGAAAATTAAGAACAAAAAAAGGGGGGATAGAATAAAAAGAAAGAACATGATAAATATTAGAACGAAAAGGAGAAGAAAAAGAGAGTTAGAGTAGTAGATTATGAAATGAGGAGAAAGGCGAAATGAGGAATAATGAAAATTTTGAAGTAGAAGACAACGAATAAAACAAACAATGAAGAAAAAAGGAAAAAAGAGAAAGATAAACACGCACAGATGAGAAGGGAAGTATGAGGGATAAAAAGCAGAAAAAAATAACAAGACGGAATAAGAGATGGAATAAGCTGAAAAGGTTCTGAGGGAGAAGGGAAAGGTTTCGAAGCGGCAATAAAGAACACTCTAAACAAAAGTGAAATTAAGACATGGAATAAACAAAAAGCACATGAATACTAAAGCAGATTCTTAAACTAAGGCAATATATGTATACACTCAGGAAAATAGCTCAAAATGGAGGTACCTTCTTATTTAGAGGGCGAGCCTTAAACTTGGGGAATTTTGCCATCATTTCTTATTCCAACTCAGCTGAGCTCTTAAGTTTTACTGGACGGTAACGTTGAGCTGTTTCTAGTTCAGGTTCCTTGGGCCTTGTCAGTGTAAGCTTAGGATTCCTCTGCACTGATTCCAGCCATACCATCCTGAAAAATAGTTTAAATTTTTAAAGAAAATGTACTAGAAAATTAATAGAACTTTTAAGCAAGTTATTTGTATTTATATGTGACATGGAACAATTCAAGCATGGCATTGACATCTCCCTTGTACTAGATTTGAACTTCTTTATCATTTCTGCCATTGAAATAAATGGGGCTGCTGGTTCACGAACACAAATCTGAAATAGAAAATTTTCACCACGTTTTAGATTCAGAAATTAATGTCCATAAATGAAATGTGCAAGACATAAAAATGCATACTAACCTTTCTGTCTTCTGTACGTGTTTTAGCAGTTGAAGTGTACAAGTTGCTGGTAGATTTCCCAGGTCTTGTTTTATGGAGCAAAGTTTGGGGTTTGATGTTAAAGACATCAGAAAAAGTGAGAACAAATTGAGGAGATCATAATAAAAATATGTGAAAAATGATACACTTAATAAGGTAAAAATTTTTAGTCAATAAATGACTCACCTGTTTAGCTTTCCCCTCTTCAAGTTTTTGCCTCTTTATAGCTTGATTTTCTTGAGCAGAATTTGAAATTTCAGATGTAATTTTCATATGTATTCCTGTGAATCAATAATTGATAAGAAACATATTACACAGATTCCAGCACAAAAGATAAAGAGATATAGAACAAAACTAGACAAATATGGAAACTAAAAGAGAGATATCTACCTTCTTGCACTAGCTGGATTAATGCTTTTCACTTTTGATTCAGATTTTGACTTCAATGCAGAGGGGTTTGAGATCATACTTGCTATTGTTTAGCTGTCTGGTGTTTCTTAACAATTAGCATCTGTTCGTTAGGCTTCCCCGTCAGGAGTAACTTCTTCCTATCAACAACATGGCTCAAAAGTTATGGCTTATTATGCAAATTCCAGTGCATTGGTGCCCATATTATAGAATTCAGAATCAGACCAATTGTGAAATCCTATATATACAGGCATTCAAGATTTATTTCAAAGCATAAAAGAACAGAAGAGACAACACAAAGCTGAAATTAATAAAATAACCGTCTCTCCATTAAAAAGCTTTTCAAATAAATCAGTTAGGAAAACAGGAGACTTTAGTAGAGAAAAACTCCATAACAATCTCAATAACAAAGAAAAGGCACACTCTCAAATCTCAATCAGTGAATACCAGATCCATAGAGAGAAGAGACGAAACCACCACCCAGGTTGCAACTGATATTTTCAGTAGCCGTTGGTCAACATAGCCACTACAAAGTAAACAGGAGACTTAAGTAGAGAAAAATTCCATAACATATTATATACAAGCGCACAGAGTGAAGGGAAAAAAAGATCAAAATTAAACATAAGAAAGAAAAGGCACACTCTCAAATCTAAAGCAGTAAATACCAGATCCATAGTGAGAAGAGACGAAGCCACCACCAAGGTTGCAATTGATATTTTCAGTAGCCGTTGGTCAACATAGCCGCTACAAAGAAAACAAGAGACTTTAGCAGAGAAAAACTCCATAACATATTATATACAAGCACACAGAGTGAAGGGAAAAAAAATCAAAATTAAACATAAGAAAGAAAAGGAACAATATCAAATCTAAATCAGCTGACTGCTTGTCACCAAATCCCTGAGAAATTAGCGAAATGTAATCAGAATCATAACCCCGAAAACAACAGTAGAATACAATGCAGATGGAGCAAAACAAGCCAAATTGGCTTCCCCGTCAGGAGTCTCTTCTTCCTATCAACAATCCTTATACATGGCTAAAAAGTTAAGGCTTATTATGCAAATTCCACCCATATTACAGATTTAAGAATCAGACCAATATTGAAATCCTATATATACAGGCATTCAAGATTTATATCAAAGCATAAAAGAACAGAGACAAATTCACAAAGGCAAACACAAAGCTGAAATTAATAAATTAACCATCTCTCCAATAAAAAGCATTTTAAAAAAATCAGTTAGTAATAGTGGCTTCACATACTGTGACAGGCTGGTTATACCATTTGTGTGAAAAGAATGAATTCCCTGAAAATGCCATGGAAACATCCCTTCCAATTATCGATGGAGAATACTCCACTGCAAGCAAGAATAACACCTCACACCATGAGAAAGATAAACACGTACAAATGAGAAGGGAGTGTAGATGAGGAAAAGGGGTAGAAAGCATAAAAATAACAACACGAATAAGAGATTGAAAGATAAGGAAGGATGAGATTATTAATACCTATTGCAGAACACTGTTGAATTATATGAATGGAATATCTTGGCATTGATTTTCAGTAGACGTCAACGTAGCTGCTAAAAAGAAAATAGGAGACTTTAGCAGGGAAAAACTCTATAACATATTATATACAAGCACGCAGAGGGAGGGAGAAAAAGACCAAAATAAAACATAAGAAAGAAAACGCACGCTGTCAATCCGTGAATACCAGCCAGAGTTTTCTTCCCATCGACGGCAACATCCATTATCGGGATAAGCTGAAATGGATCCGAGGGAGAAGGGAAAGGTTTCCAAGCTGCAATAAAGAACACTTTCAACAAAAGGGAAATTAACACATGGAGTAAACAAAGAGGCACATGAATAATAAAGCAGTCTCCTAAACTAAGGCAAGATGTATAAACTCAGGAAAATAATGCGGTCACTTAAAGTGGAGGCACCTTCTAATTTAAACGGCGAGCCTTGAACTTGGGAATTTTTGCCATCATTTCTTCTTCCAACTCACAGCTGAGCTCTTAAGTTTTACTGGACAGTAACGTTGAGCTGTTTCAAGTTCAGGTTCCTTAGGCCTTGTCAGTGCAATCTTAGGCTTCCTCTGCACTGATCTAGCCATACCATCCTGAAAAATAGTTCAAATTTTTAAAGAAAACATACTAGAAAAATAATAAAACTTTTAAGCAAGTTACATGTGACCTGGAACAATTCATGCATGGCATTGACATCTCCCTTGTACTAGATTCGAACTTCTTCATCATTTCTGCCATTGAAATAAATGGGGCTGCTGGTTCACGAACATAAATATGAAATAGAGATTTTCACCATGTATTAAATTCAGAAAATTAATGTCCATAAATGAAATGCAAGACTTAAAAGTGCATATTAACCTTTCTGTCTTCTGTACGTGTTTTAGCAGTTGAAGTGTACAAGTCGCTGGTAGATTTCCCAGGTCTTGTTTTATGGAGCAAAGTTTGGGGTTCGATGCTAAGGATCTAAGCAAAAGTTAGAACAAATTGAGGAGATCAGATTAAAAATATGTGGAAAATAGAACACCTAACAAGGTAAAAAATTTTAGTCAATAAATGACCCACCTGTCTACCTTTCCCCTCTTCAAGTTTTTGCCTCTTTATAGCTTGATTTTCTTGAGCAAAATTTGGAGTTTCAGATGTAATTTTAATATTTGCGTTCCTGTGAATCAATAATTGATATGAAACATATTACACAGATTTCAACTCACCAAAATAAAGAGGTATAGAACAAAACAATGCAACTATGGGAAGTAAAAGAAAGATATCTACCTTCTTGGGGTTTGATGCTAAGAATCCAAGCAAAAGTGAGAACAAATTGAGGAGATCAGATTAAAAATATGTGAGAAATGATACACTTAATAAGGTAAAAAATTTTAGTCAATAAATGACCCACCTGTCTAGCTTTCCCCTCTTCAAGTTTTTGCCTCTTTATAGCTTGATTTTCTTGAGCAAAATTTGGAGCTTCAGATGTAATTTTAATATTTGCATTCCTGTGAATCAATAATTGATAAGAAACATATTACACAGATTCCAGCTCACGAAAATAAAGAGATATAGAACAAAACAAGACAAATATGGGAAGTAAAAGAAAGATATCTACCTTCATGCACTAGCTGGATTAAATGCTTATCACTTGTGATTGGGTTGCTGACTTCAATGCATAGGGGTTCCTGATCATACTTGCTACTTTCTTTAGCTGTCTGGTGCTTCTTAGCATCGGTTTGTTGGGCTGTTAACTGAGAAGTTATTTTTGGTGGCTGAGGGGTGCATGCTCCCGTTAAATAATCTCAGAAGTCAGTGAAACTAAGTTGGCTTTGTCAATGAAACTTAATTGAGGCAAACCAAATAGTATAAACGAAGTTGATATTCACAGAGTGGAGCAAACCTTGAAGTGAGGACAGCTTCTTACAGGATCCTTGAGAACTGATATTACAGCAGAAATAGAACCGTGAGCAGCCGACTGCTTGTCACCAGATCCCTGAGAAGTTAGCAAAATGTAATAAGAATCATAACCCCCAAAACAATAGTAGAATACTATGCAGATGGAGCAAAACATACCAAATTGGCTTCCCCGTCGTGAGTCAGTTCTTGAGAGAGAGTGAGAAGGTCAACAAAGAAAAAACGAGAAGGGATGGGAATTAGAGTGGGTTTGTGAGAAAGGATGGAGAACATGCAGGAAAAAGAAGGAAAGAAAGAGAGAAACGAATAAGGAAGATGGGAAAGAGAAGAAGAAAATTAAGATGAGAGAAAGGGGGGATAGAATAAAAAGAAAGAAATTGATAAATGTTATATTAGAACGAAAAGGAAAAGAAAAATAGAGTTAGAGTAGTAGATTATGAAATGAGGAGAAAGGCGAAAAGAGGAAGAAGGAAAATTTTGAAATCTTCTTAAAGATAATGTTATTAGTCAGCTGGCAATTAGCATACTTGCGCTTTTGCTCAATCTTCTTAAAATCAACCTTATTATCATTCTTCATCGGCAACAAGTAAATATCAGAAATGGCCGCATCAGAAAAAGAACCTCAAAAAAACAAAAGATCATAGACCAACTAACCTTTTCATCATTAAAGTCAAAAATATCAGCAGCTGCATAAAATGAGATCTAGAATACCCTAGAGGGGGGGGGGGGGGGGGGGGGGGGGGGGGGGGGGGGGCATCTTCTGTAAACTTCTTCATCTTGACATTAAGTTCAGCTGTAGCCTCTTCTCCTTCAGCAATGATCCTATCTATATCATCATCTGTGATTGTGCTATCCTTGGAACTGAAAACCATCTCAGCACCAAATCTCACCATCTGCAGTAGCTCATCCTTACAGCTGCACTGAGTCAAGCCAAGGATCCAAATTAGTTATTACGGATTACAGCTATATATCAAAAATAGCAAAACCAAGAGAGAAACCTTACCTTTTGCTCTGCCAGCCTTCCTTGCTGGATAACCAAAGCATCAAGTGCAAGATTCTTATAAGCTCTTCAATCACCTTTTCCTCAATAGTATACTGCTCATAGAATTATAATTTATGTCCATGCTGAGTTAAAATATTAAAGATAAGACTGAACAAACCTCAGAAAAATCATATCAAGAATGTAAATGTTAAAAAAAATAACTCTGAAAATCATTTTAAAAATGACAAAGGAAAAAGAACCCAAAAATGTGGGGAAAAACAGATGGGCAGAAAAGAATTTAGGACACAAAATAATCAAGAACAGGCAGGAAATTCAGATAACAGACCCACCCACCCTGAAAACCACAAAGTTACAGCATATAGAGATGGATGTTAATTTCACAAAGGAAATGAACAGAAAACAAGCAGGAACAAGATGCTTAGATGGGTATGATACAATCTGTCTCTTAATTCTGTTACCTTTGCTGCCAACTTTTGGAGCTTTAGGCTGTCAGCTTCATCTCCATCCTTGTCATCATCTGCCATTTCTCTATCAGACTCATCGTCATCGTCATCACTTCGAAATCCATCCATCTCAGCCTCATCTTCAGCTTCCTCTCCCTTTGCAGCTTCTGAAGATATAGAAGGTAGAAAATGATATCAAACATTAAGAGAATAATCAGAATATACCATCTAAAGTGCAAATGAAACAAATAGAAAAACCAGTATGGGAAAAACATAGAATAAAAAAAATAAAATAAAATGGTTACTTACCAGCAAGTTGCTCCTTGCTTGCATACAAGGAGGTCAAGAATGGCCTTAAAAAAATGCCCTCAAAGGCAGCTGCATGCATTTGATCAGCAGGAAGACTCAGCAATGACGTCAAGCCCAAGCAGCAAACCTTCTTCTCATGCTCCCTGCAATACCAACATGGCAAGAATTAGAAACCACCACTTCTCTTAGCTTTGTTTTTCTTATGCCTTTTACATCTCTCCACAAGAACTACAAGACCAACATATTGCTACCTTTTAGAATTAGCCCGAGCTCCACTTTTTTTAGTTTGTTGTAGCATATGGAACCAAAGATTGAAGATCTCTGTAGCAACACCAAGCTTTTGCAGTATGCTCAGCGTAAATGAAGGGTTATAGTAAAGAGCATCAACAATCTGTCAATAAGAAACAAATTTAGAAGTAATTTCACAGGAAAAGAAGCCCACAAACACAGAGTACTTTTTTTTTATTTGAATGATAGAGAGAAACTATGTAACTACAAGTGTTCTAGAAGCACTG
Source organism: Ipomoea nil (assembly GCF_001879475.1). Taxonomy (NCBI): domain Eukaryota; kingdom Viridiplantae; phylum Streptophyta; class Magnoliopsida; order Solanales; family Convolvulaceae; genus Ipomoea; species Ipomoea nil. Next base: position 2,605,219 of record NW_017617471.1, read on the forward strand.
CTCACACTTTTGGCAGCATGTTTGATCACTCCTTTCAAAGCGGTCAAAATAGCCTCACCAATTCCAATATCTGAAGCCTGCTGCGCATATCACCACAATATTAGATTTTGAAAGTTAAAACCAAAGAAAAGAAACAAAAAAAGAAACATAAGATGAAGTACGTCACCTGCAAAGCAGATAAAAGATCACCAACCAAAGGATCAATCCTAGTTGTGAGTGCACTTAGTTTACCAAGGGCAAGAGCACTAGATCGAACAGTCCTGCAAACAACTTGCATAGCATGAGATAGGATTATACATCGTAGTACCGAACCAAACATAATAAACAAGTCTCAAGATGAACCGAAAAACCATAAGTATTAGAATCTAACCTTAACCTTGTATTACTCTGCAAACACTTAACAAATGTTCACACTCGTATGACTATATTTTCAAATGCAAACCAAAAAAGAAGAATGCACGAAAATTGGAGACAAAAATCCTACATCCCAAAAGTAAAAGAACATCAACATTCTACTACTTGTTAACAGCCCTAAAATATTATATGCTATGCAATGACGTATGTATGCAGGACCACACATTTAAGACTTGCTCCCTAACTGTTAAGTAGCCACAGGAATGTTCACACTTGTAGACTATATTTTCAATAACAGACAATGGTTGTATACAGTAAACATCTAAGATTACTACCATTATTACCATGATCACCACAAAGAAGTTCAGATTCATTAAACCAACAGCATTATTGACAGAAGGTGATTTACCTGTCAACCTCCCACATAGCCTTCACTTCAACCTGATCAGTTATATAAAGAATATTATATTCAAATATAATGTCAACTGGATTGAAGAAAACACTGCATAGAAATTAAAATAATAAAATATGATTAAATATTACCTTGCCGGGATGTTGATGGGATTGCGGGATATTGATGACCTTGCCGTCGACGGAGATGGCATTGTCGCCGACGGGATTGACGTCGGCGTCGAAGATGCCAAGCGTGGAGTCATATTTGAGAAGGTGTGAGGCCTGCTTGACACCTCCGGTGTCATTGATGGCAATGACATCAAGGGCAGAATCCATCCTGAAAAATAGTTCAAATTTTTAAAGAAAACGTACTAGAAAAACAATAAAACTTTTAAGCAAGTTATTTGTATTTACATGTGACATGGAACAATTCATGTGTGGAATTGACATCTGACTTGTACTAGATTCAAACTTCCTCATCATTTCTGCCATTGAAATAAATGGGGCTGCTCGTTCTCGAACATAAATCTGAAATAGAGATTTTCAACATGTATTAGATTCAGAAATTAATGTCCACAAATGAAATGCAAGACATAAAAATGCATACTAACCTTTCTGCTTATCCTCTGATCATAGCTTCATCTCCATCCTCATCATCATCTGCCATTTCTCTATCAGACTCATCGTCATCATCATCACTTTGAAATCCATCCATCTCAACCTCATCTTTAGCTTCCTTGCCTTTGCAGCTTCTGGACCTGGTTCATCGACAAGAAACTGTTAGTTCCCAGTCCCAAAAATGCATATCAGATTTCGAACCACATGTCTGAATAATCTGAAAGAACCCTTGAAAATGCTGTTACTTGCTGGGGCTGCAAATCTTACTTTACATTTCTTGTAGAGGGCATCATAGAAATCGCGCTCTGCTTCCGACTGTTCACACTCAATGACTTGGATGTAAGTTGGTGGCAGGATAAGAATTGGCCTAATTCAAGGCTTTGCCTCTCAAGTAAACTTTGAGTTTTCAAGAAAACGAGACAATGAACTACCTCCCTTCCTTGTCCTTCGTTTCCTTTGTTCTCCTAAGCATTAATGGCCTAAGAATTGCCTTGATCAGTTTCAATGCTCTCTGATCACCATTCTCATAAGGTCTCTGTATTAACTTATTCCACCTAAAAGATAGCAAACATTTAAATAATCTAGTTCAGTTAAACTTATTAGCATGTATATATACAGTTATAGTAATATATAAGACATACCATGCCCAATTGCACCATGGCTCAACATGCAAGAAACACAGAAGGCTGTAAAGATCTGGCAAATTATTCTGCAGCAATTAGTGAGGACATCATTAACATAAACCAGATTTCGAGAACAGTCTAAAAAGTATCACATTCTCAAATGAGACGGTCCTATGAAAGCCTCATCTTTTTAGGAAATATGATAAATGGGGACTTTGATGAGGAAACATACCTGAAGTGGAGTACCAGTGAGACACCACCTGCAATGTGCAGACAATGTGAATGCAGCCCTAGCACTCATAGTTCTCCAGGATTTTATGGTGTCTGCTTCATCCACTACAATTCGATTCCAATCAACTTCATGGAATATGCTAAGATCTGCAAGGCCCAAAGCGGATTGCTTTCTTAATTCAGCAGATCCACTTGTAAGACCCTACAGATAATAAAGGAAATTCACATAACCATGCAATCAAAGCTCAACAATGTTGCATTCTTAATACTTGTGGCCAATGCTTGTAATAATGTGAAACAGATTCCAAAAACGACAACAGCAATAATAAAAACAATCTTTATGTATGATTAATAGATTATACTTAGTTTCTTACATATAATAATTCTTGGAAGGATTTCTCTGCGATAATTATTAAATATTAGAAAATTTGGTATACAAATGAAGAGATTCTTTCAATGTAAACATTAAGTTCACAAACAAAAGATAAGCAGGAATACCTGGAGGAAAATAGGAAGCACAGGTTGAAGAGCTTTCCAGAGGCAAAAACCAGGTATTAGAACTGGTCCTCCCGGCATGTTTCTATACATCACGAACCAACTTTATATATGAAGGAAGAACTTCTTCAGGAACTGAACTTATCACACTAGACAATGCTTCCCAAGCAACCTGTAAAAGAGCATGGTAAGATAAACTAGTACATTGAAGTGCATTGTATAAATGTCATACAATGAATCAAAATAACCTTCACGGTAGCTGAATCTGAATCACTTAGTAAAATAATCAGGATGGATATCACATTTGGAGCCTCAACAACAAGATATAGATCACTGGTTTTGAATAAATATCCAATAAAGTATGCAGAACTTTGTCTGACTGAATCCTGAAAAGAATAAAACTCAAATAGTGTTAGCTAAAAATGCAAAACAAAGAAAAGAAAGTCACATTATCATTATTCAAAACAATAAATCATGCCTGAATATCTCCAACTCCTTTGAGAAGCCCCGACAGCGAAGACTTGATACCTTCCTCTTCAATTACAGTGACAACAGTTTCTGCTGCTTTCTTGGCGAGACTTTGAACCTCCGATATTTTCAAGGTGAAAGCATGACACATGCAAATTATGCAATGAAAAAAAAACACAAATCAACTTAAGCAATGACTCAAATTTAAATGATGTGAAAGACGAAACCAAGTAAATGGCATTATGGCATAAAAATTAGGCTCCTACCATATCAGTATAGCCCATTGCAGTGAGTAAAGCAGGAAGGATGGTACCAATGGGGGCATCAAGACCAGGTCCAGCAACCTCTGCTAAAGCTCCCAAAGCATGAGCATTGAAGGCACTGGATATAAAGCACTCTCACATGAAAGCACTCTCTATCTAAAGTTCAGAAGCAAACTGAATCATGAATAGGGGGAGGAAATGACCCAGCAATCACAATGTCTTCTTCAATCCTATGACATGAACACTCAATCCATCTTCTTTACGCGTAAAATCGAAAGAAATTCTAGAGATTCAAAGTCTCAAACAGAAGCAGGCATAATCCTAAATGTTCAGAAAGATCAAAGGGGAGCAAATGAAAAAGGTGCATACTTTGGAATATGGATGAAGGTTGGCCATCATGGATCATCAATCTTTACTCTAACTTCTCCAATTCATTCAACCTCTCTATGATAGCCTGCAGTTCCAGAAGAAATCAAACATCCATTTTTTTCTGCAAAATCTATGCAAAGTACATTTCACCAGAACAAGGATAAGGCGCGAGAAAAATCCTTCTTCTTGCGATTACTCTCACCTTCTTACTTGTTTCTTGGAGCTCCCCAGCGAGAACGAATTCATCTAAGATTAGATATACCTTCATAGGAAAACAATGCAGCATACACAAGGTAAATACACTAGAAGTAAAATAAAATACAGAGATTCACAATGAGAAAGACTGACAAATCATACCTTGTGAAAGTTAAAAACCAAATCTAACTCGCAGACATTACTAAAGAAGTGATCCAGTATCTCCACAAACAAGTGGATGCACTCCAAATAAGCCAACTCGTTGTCCGTCATATCAACACAGAGCGAGAAAAATAACCCAGCTGCCTGTAGATTATCTTGTGTGCTTGGAACTGACAAGTAAAACATCAACTACACGCCATTACAATCCCGCAGGACCAAAGAATTCACTCTCATAGTCTGTAAAAGTGTCTTCAAAACGACACCCTCGGGGATTAACAGTATATTTTATCTCATCTCCTTCTTGGATTAGTTAGTAGAACTGTGGAAGAGAACTAGCAGGTGAGAAACAATTAACTATTTCCCCCTTCACATTCCGCTCTTAACCACAATCAACAGAGTCAGTATTCAATCAGAGCATCTTTGGCAGTACAGTTTAAGGAATCAATGGCCTCTTAACTTTGAAAGGAATAGAAAACACAGCACAGATCTTATCATTGCATGAAAAGTTTCACATGAGGCAATAGAACGATTTGTGAAAAAAAAAAAAAGTTCTAACACTCTCAGCTCCACAAAGTTGGTGAATTTGGGGTCTCTATTCACGACCAACCGCTGAACCTCCAGAACCAGATCGAATGTTAAAAGTCAGCGTTAATGACACAAATGTATCAAGATATCATAGCAAGAACATGTTTTCGACTTTGTGCTTCTCGGATTCCACGAGGGGGGTGTAATACTTGGCCAAACGAGTCTATGCTTGCCAGTTTTTAAGCAGAATGAATCAAATCTGCCCATTTCAAGCCCAAACCAAACCATCAACCAATTCGCCAGAAAAATGAATCAAGAGAACACCCAAATGGCACTGCTTGAAATTACCATTTTGATAGAACCACTGGATCCAAGAGAAAAGACTGGGTTGATTCAGTCTGGCATTTAGCGAAAAAGAGAAGCTTTTCTGTTTTGCCCGCCGTCTGGAACAGTATATTATTTTGAAGTATTTCCTTTCTTCTTTAAAAAAAAAAAAAAAAAAAAAAAAAAAAAAAAAAACAACCACGAACCACCTAGTATTTTTATTTTTAATGAGAGAAACTATGTTACTAGACGTGTTCTAGAAGCAGAGCTCACACTTTTGCCAGCATGTTTAATCACTCCTTTCAAAGCAGTCAAAATAGCATCATGAATTCCAACATCTGAATACTGCTGCCCATATCACCACAATATTAGATTATGAAGGTTAAAACCAAAGAAAAGAGAAGAAAAAAAAAACACAAGATGAAGTATGCCACCTGTAAAGCAGATAAAAGATCACCAAAACCAAAGGATCAAGCCTAGTTGTGAGTGCACTTAGTTTACCAAGGGCAAGAGCAGCACTTGATCGAACAGTCCTGCAAACAACTTGCATAGCATGAGCTAGGAATATACATCGTAGTACCGAACCTAACAAAATATACGAGTCTAAAAAAGAACCAAAAAACCATAAGAATTAAAAGCTAACCTTGTATTATCCTGGAAACACTTATCAAATGTTGTTTGAAGCTGGGGAGGCCAACCCACCCTTCTTCTGTATTATGATGCTCAAAGTTGAGAGAATTTCACTTTTAACTTGCCATGGGAACCTGTCCGGTTGTCCCCTATTATACGGATCAACAGCCTACACCAAATAACAATTCATGAACAAGCAATCTAGAATGGCCTTACACTGGTGAGCCAAAAGTTCAGACAATTAGAGGACTATTTTATAGTTGATGCACTAATAAAGGGCATAGTTCACTGCATACCATAAATAGGCAACGTAATGTCTACGTATAGCTTATTTTGTTGGTTGCAATCCTTTTAATAGTCTCTGGTCAAAACTAGCAATGTGTAGAACTATAGTAACAGCTCATACCCTGTGATTGGAATGAAAAACTCCTTTAATGCTTGCTCACTTGACACTTCAATTAACCCACCACGGCCCAAAGCTGCTTTCTCTCTTAATTTAGCAGATCCAATTATAAGACCCTGCAGATAATAAAGGAAATTCACATAACCATGCAATCAAAGCTCAACAATCTTGCATTCTTAATACTTGTTACCAATGCTTGTAATAATGCGAAACAGATTCCAAAAACGACAACAGCAATAATAAAAACAATCTTTATGTATAATTAATAGATTATACTTAGTTCCTTACATATAATAATTCTTGGAAGAATTTCTCTGCTATAATTATTAAATATTAGAAAATTTGGTATACAAATGAAGAGATTCTTTTTAGGGCAAAAAATAAATGAAGTAAATGAAGTAAGCCTACAAAAGAATATTGACACCTATAAACTTAAATGAATCAACCACATTTCTCATAGTATTTCAAAGAGAGAGAGAGCGCGGTAAGCATAAAGAACAAGCTTAAAGCATGTAATTATAATACATAGCCCGTTCAACAGGAAGGAGCACATTAAGATGCCAACTCCATAGCAAACATGTAAACCTTGTATATAACAACAAAATAAAAGATTACCAGCGTTCGTGATATTAGGATAGTCATAACAACAGGAAGATCTTTGGTTCCAAGCACATCAGCCACAGAATGTAAAGCCAATGCTATCCCTTGTCTGCCGATCCAACCAGCACCAATATTGTCCTCACAAAAACCAGCATCACGGATATACAATCATTTTTAAACTAAAGAGCACACTTGAAAATTATTTTTAAACTAAAGAGCACAATTGAAAATTATTTTTAAACTAGAGCACATTTGAAAATGATTTTTAAACTAAAGAGTACACTTGAAAAATCATTTTTAAACTAAAGAGCACACTTGAAAATCCTTTTTAAACTAAAGAGCACACTTGAAATCATATACCTATTAATAGTACTTGAACCAAATAAAAGGAAACCTGCTGCGGTTTTAGTTTTTCAGCAAAGGACAAGGTCAAAACATTTTATCACACAGTATAGCAAAAACTAATTAACCCAAAAGGATGAAATAGGCAGGCATACCTTTGACAGAATCAACAAAGAAAACAAAAGGATCCGCCTCATCAATGGCTGATTGCAACTCTTCATCATCACAAAAATCATCATCAGATGAGTCATCCTCGTCATCATTGGAGCGGAAAGCACTCGCCTGAAAACCACAAAGATACAGCAAAATTTAATTCGTCGGAGATTTTGAAATTTAAAGCCGGCGAAGGGAAGGAATGGGAAGGAATCGGAGGAGATTTTAGATAGTTTAGAGAGAGATGAGAGCGTACAGTGTGGTCTGCCTGTCCGAAGTCCGAACAAAGGTTAGGCTTTGGATATTTATACGTGGGCCGATGGATAATAAATTGGGCTTAGCACAAGAAATGTCCATGGATAATTAATTAGGCCACTTTTTTATATAATTTGGGGCTGTGTATATGTTTATGACTATAAAAAATAAAAAGGCCTTGGATCATTACTTCTCATCATTATGCTATAGACTATGGTCTATAAATTTTTGTAAACTATAAATAAAATATATTTTTTTATTTTTAATATACTAAAAGTAAATTATTTATATACATAAAGTAGAGTATGTATATACATAAAGTACTAATGAAGGGGATTATAAATGTAAAAATTTAATTTATAATAACACTAAAATTTTTTTAAAAATAAGCACACTAATAATTAATGGATTGAGCACATACATACTTTCTCCCATTAGAGTTTGAACTCCATCCGAAAGAGTTATAATTATGTTGTTTGACCATAATATTTTTTATGAGTATGATTTTTTTAAAAACAATCATGATTTTTTACAAGATAGTATCGGGATTTTTTTTTTTAATTCATTAGTAATTCATGATAATAAATTTATAAATAACTAATAGGAAGTAGTAATTTTGGAGTATGTAACATTTACCTTTATAAATTACTAATGACTAGGTCCATTTGTTAGTGTTGGCCGTTTGTGACAAATTTAGATATAAAATATATGAAAAATAGTCAAATAGGCATCTAAACATTACACGATGAATCAAGAAAAATTATTGTGTGGACCATGTTATGTGGACCATAACAAAAAATAGATTTTTATTATACTGAATGTACATTATTTTTATACTGAATGTACATTATTTTACAGTAGACAAAATATGGTTCACAGAACATGATTGATAAATCAATTAGGCCCATGGACTTTTAAAAAGTGCAATTATACACATCAACTCCAGTAAGTTTTGGTAAATGCCTCTGTGACTTGGCACATAACTCTATTAGAATATAACTTTTTACCACCTCTACTAAGACTCAAACCCCTAACCTCTCATCTAAGAATTCAACTTTGATCATTTAATGCCATTAGACCACAAGGTCTCGACTGTTAAGTGTCTAACTACTGAAGTAGTTAAGTACTTAAGTTATATGAATGTAAGTTTGTAATAGCTTATGATATTTTAGTTTGTAAGTTTGTATGTTTCTTCTAAAAAATGTCAAATTGGTTATTTTAATTAAAGAAACAAAATCGAATTATCCGACGGTTTTAACGGATATCAGCGGATTAAATCAACTGTATATCCATGGTTTTAAGTAAAAAAAAAAAATGATAAGAGCTTAAATAGTGTATCCGATATCCGCTCAGGATGACCATCTGTGAACTCGAGCCGTCCGAACCCGTCCTACGCACATCCTTATGCCCAAGTACCAATCGTTAAACGTTAATACATATTTTAATTAATTTAGAAGTTAAAAGAAAAAATTAAGAGAAAACTCACAATCGCAACATATGTATTATGGATAGAGCTCACATTGTGACTCTAACTGGCAAAAGATCACATTAAAATTAATCAGCTTAGATTATTTATAGTTAACTTGCTCAAACTGAGAAGTCTAACAAAATTGTTTATAGTGAAAATAAATTTAAAATTTTATAATTATCAAGTTAAAAATCTGACCCATTCGAATGGGATACACCTATTAATTTAGAAATTAGAAGTATTCAAGACGCCGCGTTTGGGCATGACTTTAGGAGCACGAGGGGGAAAGTAGAATATAAAGGCCATGTTTGGTAAATGGCTGTTATTGATAGCTGTTAGCTATTAGCTGATTGTGTTAATTAGATGGTATAACTTGTTGATAACATTAGCTGTTGTAGAAAAGTGTTTGATAAATTAGTTGTTAGCTGATATTTGTTTGGTATAATTTCTTTTCTAAAAAAGCTAATTGAAATAGTTGTTTGGAGTAGTTTTTTGAATTTTTAGTATTTTGGAGTTGTAAAAAGCTAATTAACCAAACACTTATATTGATATTTTAACTAAATCAAAAAATTAATAGTGATTAAATAAGCCAAAATTAACCTATAGGCCAATTTTGTACGGGCCAAAGTCTAGCTAACTATAATGCACGCCACAACAAAATTTAAAATATATTTCTCGAGAAACAAATTTGAACAATTAAATTTTTACATATTTTTTTAAATTCTCTTTTTTATCCTAGGCTTATAATAGCATGGATAATTTTAATCTTTTATAAAAAAAAATGTTGTCAATTTATAGACACAAGAACAATTTTAATCTATTTATTATCTGATTAGTTGACCGTCTAAATAAGGGACGTTTTTGTTAATTTGGCAAAAGTCAATCCGATTCTCTTCCCCAAATAACACAATGTATTTGATACTGATAACATTATATACATCAAGATCCGTATTTAGCATCCCATCAAAATGCAGCAGTTTGATTCTTAGATGCTGTTTAAAAAATTTTCTCCTGGAGGCTGTTAAATAAATATTTATGTGTCAACCTCTCCCCAAAAAGGATTTCTTATCCTAATTTTTGTTCAAATGACTTTTGACAGTGCTCTTCTGATTCGCTTGCTAAAGGAGAATGTAAAAGGATATTCTCCCAAGGAGAATGTTTTGACAGAAGAGCTTGAGTTCGTTCGCCATGCTCTTTTTACAGATCCAGATGATCAAAGTGGTTAGTTTTATCATCTATGGCTTCTTGATCAGATAGTAAATTTAACAACTTTGTTGGTTTCTTCATGGCCACCTCATGGCTCTAGTCTTCATTTGACAAGAGATGGTTTGCTGGATATTTTATTGTGTCACCTTTAGCCGGTTCCAAATCTAATGCTAGAGGATCAATGACTAGAATGTGCGGTCAACAAGCCCAAATTTCCAATATGTGTCGTATTTTTTTTTTTTTTTTTGACAACAATATGTAAAATTCCTTTGGGAGTTGCGTTTTTGGTGTATATTTTTTTTTTCGTGTATTTCTGTAAAACGCAAGAGGTAGTTGCGTTTACATATTCATATACGTAAAACGCATTACGCTCTTGCGTTTTCCAACGCATACGGTATCCCCCAAAACGCAACTTACTTTTGCGTTTTACGTATTATACGTAAAACGCAAAACTAAGTTGCGTTTTTGACTTTTTTTTGTACCGGCCGTCTCGGGCGAATTTGAAGGACGGCGAGAACCACAAAACGCAAGTCGCATTAATTGTGCAAGGACTTTTTTCGCAATCACCATGATGAACCAACTGTGCAACACCACATTCTATTAATATTTGTCTTTTTAAGTATACTTAAATAGCCGATGAACAGTACACAAAACGAACTACCGGCGCCGGAACCGCCAATAAAACGCAAGTGGTTTTAGCGTTTTAACATTTTATTCAAATAACGCAATTCGGTCTTGCGTTTTTTTGTAAATTTCTCCGGCGAAATACGCCGATAAACACAACACATTTTGGTCTTGCGTTTTACGTATTTTCAAGTATAATACGTGAAACGCATCTCCCAATTGTGTTTTAACGTATTCAATACGTAAGATGAAAACGCATCTGGGACAATACGAAAAACGCAACTGGTAGTTGCGTTTTAAGTATTTAACGAAAAAAAAAAATACGGATTAAATACCTTCAAAAACGCAACTGGTAATAGAGTTTTGCATATTTTTGTCAAAAAAAAAAAAATCAACACACATTTTGGCAATTTCTCACCCCATTCTACACATTTTAGTCATTGATCCTAGCATATTCATACCAGATAGATTTACAATTACACGACTACATGTTCAAATCTTAATACTTGAAGAGAATAATAATTGATCCACCCATTATACATTAGCTAGTGGGATTATACATTTATATGCGTGTCTATGTAATTAAAAATTCCTCTTCTTGATGGGTCACTGAATTGGTTTCTGTGCTTTGAGCAGCCTAAATTCTCATGCTATCTGCACCCAAAAAGAGAAAGACTAAGGATAAGAGTTTGGATTTTTCCGTTTTAGTCCAGATAAACTTCAAACTGGAAATAGAGAAAGATGGACACTAATGCAATTCGCAATGCAGTGCTGCCAGTGCATTCCTTAATCAATCCTTCCATTGCTTTAAGTAATACCCAGTTAAGTTTCATTGCTCCCCAACGTTAAAGAGTTGATGCCCTTGATAGATTAGCTTTATTATACAAGATGTAAATGCATGCAATAATAATAATAATAATAATAATAATAATGCAAACACATATATATAATTTTTTTTTAAGTGATTGGGACCTGCAACCACTATACGAATGTATGTACTAGGTAAATCCCGTTATTATAATAACTCGCAAAAAAGATTAGATCTTGTGTGATGGGTTTAAACAAGTACAATAATCATATATGCGTGTGTTGTGTGTAATATTTAATCTAGAAGTAAGTTGCATGTTTATGAGAGTCATGGTAAAAAATGATTGCTGAATATAGTAATTACCGTGTAAATATAGGGATCTTTTTGTCCTCCTGCCCCAGATCTTGTCACCTGTTGTAACTTCAGCAACCTGCATTTATTTGATTCAGTCAGAAGTCGCAATTTCTTATGGTATAAAGCAAGTATCTCTCTACGATAAGACCAATTTCTTGATCAGTAAAAAATTCAAAAGGAGAAAACGAAAATCGTTTCGTTCCATGGTTCAATACTATTGATTAACTCAAAAAGTGAAAGAAAGATAGAGAAGTCACATTCTCAAGGCTTTGCTGGTGTCAGGGCTATCACCCAGCAGCTGGCGGATCCTGACTTCAGAAGCAGTGCCATAAGACAAGATGTTAATGATAGCCTCTGCACGGCGGCGAATGTGAGTCGACCCCTGCGGCTTCTTCTTCGGTTTCAACACCTCGGTCACCGCTTTCATTCTCTCCCGCTTACCCATTCTGGCGATGCCTTGGCTTCCTGCGCTGGAAATGGTGCTGGATGTAGAGTCATTGGACACGCAGGAAGAAGCAGAAGCTATAGTTACTGAAGTCTCCTTTCCGGGCTGTGCTGAGCGGCTTTTCTCGCCATCAGAAATGCAGAAAGTCAGAGACCTTTTCTTCCGTACCACCTTAAAATTGTGAATCAGCTATTTAGAAAAAGAATTGAAGCAATCTTTGAAATACAAGCAAATGTGATTCTTCAAGTGTTAAAATCTAATCGGTGTATATAACTTTCAGATTTCAGATCCTGAAGCAAAAAAAAATCATCACAAACTAGTAAAACCTATATGGATCATTTTTTGTTTGTTTGTTTGTTTGTTTGTTTTTTTTTTTTTTTTAATGTCCAATTCAAAGTCAGAGACTCCAAAAAACAGAGATCAAAGTCTGAAAGCACGCAATCTCAATCTCAGTTGCTATAAAGTCCCAACCGAGTTTCAATGCATGTGTTGGTATCCTGCAAGTTTGTTGCAAGCAAACAGAGCCGAGCATTGCGCTATAATCGCCGGCGAATCTTTCATAAATCAACAGAACAAGCACTGAACGTCATCATTTCGAAATCTATCATCAAGCTCATTGCATTTTTTAAAAAAATCAACAAATTCCTGATCAAGTTAAATTTAGAACCATGATCACAGAGCACGAGCTCAAATTTTAGGAAAAAAAATTAGAGAAATCCAAATCAGAGTATTTCCTAAAGCGTGAAATAAATGTAATCAACAGAAAATAATATCGGTTAGGAAACTCAAAACTTTTCAAATGCATAAACATTCAAAATCAATAAAACAGGACCAAATTTAGCTTCACAGTGAGACATTCAAAATGCCAAACAGGACAGAAACAAATCAATCTGAGTTTCAGCTAAACCTTACAAAACAAACTGAACTGAGCTTCACCTGAAGCCTCATCGAGTGCGACTGAGCCTCTGCAGATGCGAGATCATCATCCCAAGTCACAGCAGACGGACTAGAAGTACACGATTTTGAATTCGATTTTGAGTTGGAAACCGAATTGCAGTTCAGACTACTCAACGCCAAGCTCTTCGAACTCTCGCGTTTGCTCTTGCTTCACAAACGCAACAGAACACGCACGAAGCGCATCAGTAAACACAAGCGAAGTTCAAGTGAAGTGAGACTGAGAATTCTGATTTTACCTCGAAAGACACGGAGATGGAGGCATGACGCCAAGTAGGAGAAGCGCTTCTGCAACCACGAGTTCATCGCTGCTTGGGAACTCTTTTTCCTCTTCCATTGTTTGCTTCATCAGAACTCAGAAATGCTGGTTTTCGTTTCCTTGAGCTTTGAATTTTGGCGCAAATGCTGTAAGCCTACGTATTTTGGGCCGATCTAACCGTATGACTTTCTTACACTTTAGTATTATACTATTATATAAAGGATCTGGGCTCGTATTTTAATTTTTAATGGACCATTTAGACTACATTTTGGGTTAAAGGCCCAATTAATAGTTTATTCGGTTCATGGAATTAGACATTAGGAATGAGAATCAAAATCACAGTAAGTATTTTTGTTGATAATTTTTTAAAATACAATTATGAAATTTAATTACACCTTCAATTAAAAATCTCATTCCCTAATTTCAAATGGTATCATTCCATTTTATTGGTAATTTAATATTTAAGTTTGGATTAATACTTTTAGATTTTTGTTTCTATTATTTTTTTTATATTGTGTTTTGAATATCATTATATTAGAATTAGAATTAATTGTCTTGATTTTTTTTTTTTTGTATTTTTATAACTTTTATTCCTATTATTATTATTATTATTATAAGATCATACATAACCAAATATCAATATTGATAATCATTCTAACTTCACCATACTATCAAACATGCAAAATACTTTTCCCAAACCCATTACCATTACCAAGTATTTGATTCTCATTCGATTCCCATTACAAATCAAAGACATCCTTAATGATTTCTAGCAGCCTAAAGATATTTCGATACAAATTAAATGTCTAAAAATATTTTAGTGTGTTTTTTTTTTTTTTTTTTTTTTTTTTGGGGATGATGAAACCCATATACTGGAGTCATTATCGTATGTACATAAAGTAAATTCTGTTTTAATATAATAGTTCACAAATCATTGAATATGAAAGTTAAATTACACTAAGATAACTATATGCAAAGGACTTATTTGAGATGGTGTTGACAATAATTGAATTTTTGATTTTTTTTTTGTCACAATCTAATGGTTTTCTACTCTTGTGTAATAATCATCAAACCACACATGATAACTACACTAAAACTATGCAATATACTCGACTAAAATGGTGTTGACAATAATCAAACTCATTACATTCTTGTTGTTTATTATTATTGTCAGAGAAAATAACTTGTGAAGAATAAAGATGTGAAACTGTAAACCATTTGGAAGAACATCATTTTTTTTTTTTTGAAAACCGAAGAACATCACTTGTTTATTAACTTTCTACTAAGTATGATTAATCAAGCAAACTCATTATGTATTTTTTAAAAAATTCCAAATAACACAAATTAAGTGGTTGGCTAATATCATACCAAGTTACCAACAATGTTTTTCAAATAACACCAAACGATGGCTTTGTTGTAGCCAGAGCTACTCAGGGGTGCTTTCTCTCCGCAAGAAGACGAAGGGAAGCTTTAAGTTAACTTAAGAAAAAAATGTTATGATCATATCTATGTTGAAACTTTTCTTTTCATTTAGTAGTTAGAGATATCAAGAAATTACGGAAAAATTATTTCATGTGTTTGTTGATTTTATTAAACTATCAACAAATTATGCTATCCACAAAATAGTTAGAGAGTCCGTTTTCAAGTCTAGTTGTATGGAGTAGTGGCATTGTCCTTCCTCTTTTATTTGTAATGTGTTAACTTTGGATTGAATTAATGATATTGGTTGTTTTGTTTTTTTTAAAAAAAAAAACAAAATATTTTCCAGATTTTGGAAGACAACATATTGGGAGAAGAAAAAAGAAAAGCAAAAGGTTAACAAATCAAGAAAACAACATTTCTCCTAGATCAGACCTCCCAACAGCAGTACAGCACCAACCAACAAACTTACAGTCAATCATAGAGAAAACTCCCCTTCACCAAATTATACTTCGCCTGTTCGCCACTGTCGGCGGCTCAAATTCTCTACACGTACGCCAGAAGGCGGGCAAGATCGAGGTGGTGCCAGGTGTTTGTGTTTTTGTCACAAAGACAACTGAGCTCGACTCAAGTCAATGCCACGTCGAGGGAACAAAGGAGCGCAAGATTTCAGCTCCAAAGCCACCGCTTTGTGTGTGTTTTGATTCCGCGGGTTGGTGGATTTGAGGAGGCGCACTGAAATGTTAGTCCAAGATCGGAACGGCTCGACCCCGATATCTCCCAAGGGGTCGAAACCCAGCAGAGATAGAGCAGCGTCGTTGCCTCGCTCTCGCATTCCCGAGACAAAAAACCATGATTTTTCCGCATTGGTTTCGGAGAATCTGTACAAGCTCCTCACCATTGTGCTCCTCGTCGCCACCGTCGCCGGTCTATTCTATTTCCGCAACGCCGCCGAGGGCACCGCCGCCTTGCTGTGCATTGAGTCCACGCAGGCGCACTCTGTTAAACCCCAGATGCCTCAGATCAACTGGAATGACATCCCGGCAATCCTAGATAAGTCTTCTCCCTATGCGAATTTCCGATCCGAGAAGTGGATCATCGTGTCCGTGTCCAATTACCCGTCAGATTCACTCAGGAAGCTCACGAAGCTGAAAGGGTGGCAGGTTTTGGCTGTTGGGAACTCGAAAACTCCCAAAGATTGGAGCTTGAAAGCTGCAGTTTACTTATCTTTGGAAATGCAATCCCAGCTGGGCTTCAGAGTCGTAGATTTCTTACCTTTTGATTCCTATGTTCGAAAAACTGTAGGATACTTGTTTGCTATACAGCATGGTGCTAAAAAGATATTTGATATTGATGACCGGGCAGATATGGTTGATGATGATATTGGGAAGCATTTTGATATTGAATTGGTTGGAGAGAGTGCTAGACAGGAGGTTATTTTGCAGTATAGTCATGAAAATCCTAATAGGACTGTTGTTAACCCTTATATACATTTTGGCCAAAGGTCGGTTTGGCCAAGAGGTTTGCCATTGGAGAATGTGGGTGAGATTGAGCGCGAGGAGTTCTACACCGAGGTTTTTGGTGGGAGACAATTCATTCAGCAGGGAATTTCAAATGGTTTGCCTGATGTTGATTCGGTTTTCTATTTTACTAGGAAGTCGGGGCTTGAACCGTTTGATATTCGGTTTGATGAGCATGCCCCAAAGGTGGCATTACCACAAGGGACAATGGTGCCAGTTAATTCTTTCAACACCATATTTCAATCATCTGCATTTTGGGGTTTGATGTTGCCAATTTCAGTAAGTAGCATGGCTTCTGATGTGATAAGAGGGTATTGGGCACAGAGACTTTTGTGGGAAATTGGTGGATATGTTGTGGTATACCCTCCCACAATATACCGATACGATAGATCTGAGGCATACCCGTTTTCAGAAGAGAAAGATCTTCATGTAAATGTGGGTCGGCTAATTAAGTTCTTGGTAACATGGAGATCAACTAAGCATCGGTTTTTTGAGAAGATTTTGGAGTTGAGCTATGCCATGGCCGAGGAAGGGTTTTGGACAGAGAGAGACGTCAAATTCACTGCTGCTTGGCTTCAAGATTTGCTTGCTGTTAGGTACCAGCAGCCTCGGCTGATGTCTCTTGAATTGGATAGGCCGAGGGCAAATATTGGCCATGGGGACAGGAAAGAATTCGTCGCTCAGAAGTTGCCATCTGTGCATCTTGGAGTTGATGAAATTGGGACAGTGAATTATGAGATTGGGAACTTAATTAAGTGGAGGAAGAATTTTGGGAATGTTGTGCTAATAATGTTCTGCAGTGGTCCTGTTGAACGGACTGCTCTAGAATGGAGATTGTTATATGGAAGGATATTTAAAACGGTTATTATTCTATCACAGCAGAAGAATGTAGATCTTGCTGTTGAAAAGGGCGAACTGGACTATATCTACAGGCAAGTCACAAGTATAATTTATTTCACTTAATTGTTATAGCTGTGAATATTTTTTTCGATTTCCTCGTTGATTCAGATAGAAAGTTAGAGGTTGGCTAAGTTGTGGAAGAATTCATAAATTTCTAATTATATCTATTTTCCCTGCCCTTTAAATGTTGCTTGAGTGAATTCTTTATACATTTCTCATATCAAGTAGAATATAATGTTCTCCAATTATGTTTTACAGGTATCTGCCTAAGCTATTCAATCGATACACTAGTGCAGAAGGCTTCCTGTTTCTTCAGGATAACACTATTCTTAATTACTGGAACTTGCTACAAGCAGACAAGTCTAAACTCTGGATAACTGATAAGGTATACACAATCAACAGTTAAATTAGATTTTACATTTCCTCGTTCTTCTCCGCTTTTGCTATGGATTTTTGGGATTTCTGCTAGATAGATGGATATTACAGTTATTTGCTTAAACTTTTCATCTCATTGTAAAAATCTTTGGTTTTGTAATGCTTACAGGTATCCAAATCTTGGACCTCTGTTTCGGTTGCTGGTAGTTCAGAATGGATATCAAAACAAGCGAACTTGGTGAAGAAAGTTGTTGATACAATGCCGGTACACTTTCAAGTCAATTACAAAGAGTCTGTAGGAAGCGGTGAAAGCCTCAAAATTTGCGAATCTGAGGTATTCTATGTCCCTCGTCGTTTTGTGACAGACTTCATTGATCTTGTGAATCTAGTGGGGAAACTAGACGTCCATCATAAGGTTACAATACCCATGTTCTTCCTGGCAATGGACTCGCCACAAAACTTTGACCCCGTGTTCAATCCAATGGTTTATGAGGAAACACAACCGAATAATTTAACAACACTTTATTCTGCCGAGGCTCCTGCAGTCCACCCGTGGTCTGTATCTAGCGAGCAAGAGTTCATAAAACTGATTAGAGTAATGGCAGCGGGTGACCCCCTGCTATTGGAGCTGGTGTAATGTTAGACATGGAAGGTCAGTGATAAAACCTCAGAGAACAAAGGTGGGAAACATGAATTGCATATACATACAATTCTTTTTGTAGGAAGGAAGGGGAAGAAGGAATGTCGATTGGGGAGTGCAGAAGGGGGGGGGGGGGGGGGGGGGGTTCCTGCTGTAAATTTTCTGCCTTTTATTGTTTTGTTGTTAAAGATTCAATAGAATACAGTGAAAATGTGTTATGAAGGAAAATGACCGTGCTCTGATGTATATTTTACTGCTTTTAGATATGTAAAGTAAAAATTTGTTACTCTTCACTTGAAATTGAGTGAGAATGAAATGGTTCAGAAAGAAAACTTTGTTCACTCTGCAACAGTTGAATATCTGAATTCAGAAAAGCCAAAAGGATTCACCATTATTGATTGCAGAGTTGATACAAGAACGAACAGAGGAGCTGATTTTATTCATTGAAGGTAGGCCAGATGTTCACTTGATGACAGAAAGGGGTTCAACACTAGTTCTTCGTTTTCTTGGTTCCACAGCAAGAAAGGCACTCAGTGCACCAGCAGGGACACCACAAGCAATAACACTGCAAGCTTCTGCGTCCCAAGTAGGGCGTTTCATTATATGAACTGACCCCTTTTTCATCTGCAGAAATGCCCGAGAATGAGGACTGATGATCAGGCAAAGAGTCGCCCCGAGAGGAGCTGCAAAGCATGACAGCAATGAGGAATGCAGTGATAAATGTAACCCGGATTTTTGCCATTGCTGGTCAGTTTAGTTTCTTGCTCTTTTGGCCAGGTTACATCTCATGGTGTATATATAGGATTAAAGTTTCTGTAGTCACTGTAGCTTAGTGCGTTGAGAGTTTATTCCTTTGCCGATTGGAACCAATCCGGCAGCCATGGCAACTTAGAATTGTCTCCTTTATGCCACCATCGATCTGTTCTATAGCCTATCCTCCTGGAAGGACAATTTTCATCCACCTCCAGTAGCAAACGAGAGTGAAACAGGTTGGCTTTGGTTCATCACTGTCCAAGAATTCAGGATTATTGAACTGGTAGGCGAGAGTATAAGCGTCACAAGGCTGGTTTACCTCTGACAACCTAGATTAGGACATCCAATCAAAACATGATTTGAGCTGGTTCAGTCAGTTATGGACAACTTAGACTGGTTTATCTTTAACAACCTAGGCTGGTTTATCTCTTGACAACCTAGACTGGTTTACCTAGACTAAGACGTCCAGTCAAAACATGATTTGAGCTGGTTCAGTCAGTTATGGACAACCTAGACGGGTTTATCTCTGACAACCTAGGCTGGTTTACCTCCTGTGGCCTTTTGCAGGCTAAAGTCACAAGGTGGAATTTACCAGAGGAATAAGGGTAACTGTACACGATAATGCAATTAGGCCACCGAACCTAAAAACCTACCATTGAATCCCTAAACTAACCAATTTCATGCAATTCCTCAAATTTGCATATTTTTAACATGTCAACCCAAATTTAAAATATTTTTTTTAAAATAATTATTAAAAAAAACATGTCTTCGTCTCCGGCCAGCCTTCGTCTCTATGGCCAGAGATGAAGAGATGAAGAATTTCTTCGTCTTCGACTGTGGAGATTTTTCGTCTCTGGCCAGAGACTAAGGTGGAAGTCTTGTTTTTTTTTTTTTTAAAAAAAAAAAAACTTAAATAATTATTTTTAAAAAGTATTTTAAATTTGGGGTGACTTATTAGAAACTTATAAATTGGGGGAATTACATTGGTTAGTTTATGGATTCAATGGTAAGTTTGTTAGATTCAGTAGGCTAATTACATTATCGTGTCCAGTCCGATGGGCTGCAACTTTCCCTTATCATTTATGAACAGTGAACTATGCAAAGGATTTGATTTTACTTTTTTGTTAAAAGCAAAAAGTTTCAGAATCTTTATCGATGCCGCCTATGTATGTTCAGTATCATTAGTAAAGCACAAAGTATAATTTAACATTCGATATTATAAAAATTTTCATTGTAATGTATATATAGGTTTGACACCACCCAAAAGCTAGCTAGGACGTCCAAGTAACCATGGCAAAATCTAAGGGGTCGTTTACCAAAATGGAAAAATGGAGGATTTTCTGGAAAAACAGAGAATTGGAGGGGTGGAAGAATGGAAAATGGAAAACTTGTTTACCAAAATTCTCTTTCCAAATCCTTATTCCATCTCCATTTTTCCACTTCATGTACAATTTTGGAGAAAAGAAATTTGGATCTCTCCAAATGGAGGGATGGGAGGAGACATGGGTGAACAGTGCACTTGGAGCAAAGGTTGCTAGTTCGAGTCTTGCTATGTGCAAAGCCTTTGCTTCAATTTTTGTTTGCCCAATTATGCTTTCGTTTTTGTTTGCCCAGTAGTTATTATTATTATTCCATTTTTTCCTTTTTTCTCATTCTTATGCACACATATTTTTTGTTGTTGTTGTTATTATTATTATTATTATTATTATTATTATTATTATTGTAGAAATGTAAAAATGCTATATGGGATGATCATATTTAATAAAATCAGAAAATTATAGAAATGGGAATGAAAATTAGAAAATTGGAGAAATGGAAAACTGGAAGAATAGAGAAAGAAAACTGGAGAAATGGAAAAATGGAAAACTGGAAATGGAAAAACAGAAAAACGAAGTAAACGACCCCTAATTCCTTTGCGATAGTATGCCTGTTTTTCACCGGCGCGCTTCTACTTTGCAGCTGTGGGAGCCAGTCGTCGTCGGCCTTAGCTCCGGTGGCGGAGGCACCACGGGCGGCGTCACTGCGTTTCTTCACATGTTATTGCCCGAACTGCACCGTTTGTATTCCTTATTGTTCGGATTGCGACACTTACGGCTGTTGTCCTTGGAAATACAGAACAACAAACGGCAACTGATATCTCATCAGATCATATCGGATCGTGGAGTATATATATATATATATATTTTTTTTTTTGAAAAATTTTATGATGCTTCATTAAAAATAGGCCGAAATAATATCCGGTGGGTGTAGATCCCAATACATAATTGTAGTTTGCTGATAAGCCGTAGTAGCTAAAGCATGAGCTAAATGGTTCTCTACTCTATGAATAAAATAAAACGAACAAGACTGAAACGAAGATGCAATAAGCCTGCAAGTGTCAATGGCATAGCCTAGATATGTGCACAGCACAATAGTTGAAGTAGTAAGATAGTGATGTAGTGTCAAGCAGTCCGTAAAGATCTCAACATTCTATTCTCCCCGATCTTTCAACCACGATAGAGCCTCCTTACATGCGAGCACCTCTGCCATAAGTGGTGAGGAGCATCCTTGTAGTGGTCCACTGAATGCCGAGACATACCCCCCGTCCGAGTCTAGTAACAGTACCCCCAAAGTAGCTTGCCTCGTCTCCTGCAAATACCCCCCGTCCACACGGCATATGCGCCTTGGCAGTCTAGGTGGTTCGGCAGCAGTGGAATCTGGCGCACGGAGATTGGCGTTTTCTTGCGACTGATTTGGCGCTGCTAGGAGCGTGGTGGGCAGTGCCGTGTGCTGTTGCGGGTGCGCCCGAGACCAAGCCAGCTTGGCAGCCGCGGCAATTTTGAGGACCGCTTCCGGCCGTGGCAATGTTGCTTCCCATACGGCCCTGTTCCTTGCTCTCCATATATTGTAAAGTATTACTACTGCATAGAATCTCCCATCAGAGTCTAGAACATTTAGAAGTTCATCAAACCAAACATAAAAAATATTTGTGATTATATTTGGAATTGTGAGGTTAGATATATATATATATATATATATATATATATATATATATATATATATATATATATATGCATTCGCAGACTATAGTTTTGGTTTTGTATATATGAATGTATGTGTTGGCTGTGCAATGTGGTAACCTCACTCAAGTTAGTCGGACAATTAGTTGTGTATGACTGTATATGTCTATATGTAGGTGTTGGCTCATGTATTTCTCGTAATCTTTTGCCGGCGATTCCATTACCTTGTTGTTTGCTCTAATAGTGTATAGGTAACACAATATGATTTATAATAAAGTAATCAGGGCCGGGTCTGGCCATGTGCGGTCAGGGTGACGACATAGGCCCCTGATTTTTCAATCATTATTGTGTGGACTGTGGTACTTTATATGTATTAGAATAATGAAATTTTTGAGATAAGATAATGTATTTTATGAGTTAGAATAATATACTTTATGTGTTAGAATAGTGTACTTATGTGTTAGAATAATGTATTTTATGAGTTAGAATAATGTGTTTTATGTGTTAGAATAATGTATTTTATGAGTTAAAATAATGTATAATATACTGTGTTAGAATAATGAAATTTATGTGGTTGTTAGAATAATGTATTTTATCAGTTAGAATAATGTACTTTATGTGATTTTAGATTGTGGTCCACATAATTAATAATTTGCCCCAATCAATCCTTATACCATGGACCAGGGTTCACATTGCATTATGACAATACACTTTAGTAATTTTTTATTAGAATATCCACCTTTGGTCCTAGTATTATTGTGACATGACCATTTTTGATCTTATGTCAACAAAATCATTGAAATGACGTTAAATCCAAGGACTTTTTTTTTTTTTTTTTTTTTTTTAACAAATGGGTTCACTTGTTATATTTATATTTTTTAAAAAGATTTTTATTTGTAAATCAAAACGCCTTTGTATTTAAGTGTATTTAAACATTTTGTTGATAAAAGACAAAAAATGGTCATGCCACAATAATACTAGGACCAAATAGATGTTTTGAAAAATAAAATAAAATAAAAGTGGAATGTTACCTATAAATGTAAGGCAAAAAATTGAATTAACTCTAAAAAATTTGACAACAAAATTAAAGTCTCGTTGCATTATGAATATTGATTGTACAATTAGAATTTCCAGGCTAAATTTGTGTCACCATAAATAAGCTTATCATTCCCTGTATTCATCTGGAAATTGAGAGTATATTACTTTGATCTACAACTCTACAAGAAAATTCACAATTATTATCAAAGAGTGCACTTTAAGTGAAGCCTGTAGTCATAAAAGATTGTTACTGTAGTATCTGTTCATATATACTTTCTCAAGTCAATACCATCTCCACTGAAGCTTGCCCCTTGACTACAAAGTTTTTAGCATTAAGTAAATCAACTTAGATTCTTCATAATTGACCGATTCAAATTAAGAATTTCAATAGACAATAAACATGTCTTACCGGAAGTTATCAGGCCAACTGTCCAAATTAGTTGGGGTTGTCCCAATTGAGGGTATATTACTTGTTTATGCTACCTGCGCTCTCATCAGATATATATAAAACACTGTCACATACAGTACAAGAGAATCATCCCAGAACATTATTTCGTTGTGAACTATGGATTTCTCTAGTAGACTCCGGCCGATTCCCAAATTTCATTTTCTGGGACTTGGAAATGAACAACGTTACAGGCCGGCTGCTGTTTTGATGTTTTTCACGCACTGCACACCCGATATGATCCTATATAACTGCACCCTAGCCTCATCGTCAATACTAAAATTAAACAGAAGATCGATCAGAGAAATATATATCAGCAAATTAAAGTGATCTAGCTAGCTAGCTGATGGCGAGCAGAAACAGCATAGCAGTGGTTTTGTTGACGGTGATGATGGCTTTTGCCGTTTGTTGCAACCTCGGAAACTCTCTGCCGGTGGACGTCTTCTTGCAGAAACTTAAGGATGTCAGCAATGGCGAATCTGAGACGACGGCTAAGGATCCGAAATCCTTAATCAGATCTCGTTTGCTGTTGGAGGTGCATGAAAAATGCCCTTGCTGGCCGTCTTGCTGCTGGGACAAGGTTGATCAGAAGAATAATTAAGAATCGATCTGAGGCATGATATGATATGATGTACTTTTTTATCGCCATATAATATATATGTATGTATTCAGCTTGCCAGTGAATAAGGCGATCAATATCATTGTAATTTAATAATTAAGCTAAGCATGCATGCATGCATGTGTTTAATTTGGTTTTACTATGCCATTGTATCATCTGATCTATGCATAAGTTAATTAAAACTAGCTTTGACCAGGATTTAAGTACCATTGATATGATCGATGTTTGAATTTAGGTTAGCATTAGCCTTTCACCTCCATCTTGCAAATATTAAAACTACCATGATCATCTAATTTAGGGGGCAAATTTTTTTATTATTATTATTTTTTTTAGCACTGCACTCATAGTTTCCGCCATGTTTGGTAAAATAGTTAACTTTATCAGTAAATTTTGACTTATTTGATCACTAATCAATATTCATTATTTGACTTGGTTAAAAAATCAATATAAGTGTTTAGTTTAGTTATATTTTTTTTTAATTCTAAAATGCTAAAATTTAAAAAACTGCTCAAAATAACTTTTTTAATTAATTTTTTGAGAAAAGAAATTATACCAAACATTTAACAACTAATAACTAATTTAACAAACACTTTTTTTATTATCAACTAGTTATACCTTCTAATTAACCCAATCAGCTAACAGCTAACAGCCATTTACCAAACAAAGCCAACAACTTTTTATTGTTGGTTATACCTGCACTTTCTAACATGCAATTCTTTCAAAAATTTTAGCATATGCAGGCATATTCTTTATCATATATATCAGGGAGATGTAAGTTAATATGAACTTTAGAAAAAATATCTTAAACCTCTTTAAAGAAATTAGATTTGTTTAGCCTATTTGAAAATGGAATTGAGGTGATGTATGTGGTAAATATACTGGGATCTATGAATACACTTACGAGCCTTCGAGAAGTAGGTTGATGAGCTCGGGATAGTTAGACAATGGGTCGGACATTTTCGAGCTAAGATGTATTGTTCGTGAGAAAATTCCAAAATCCCTCCCATATGTATTTAATGTCCTATTTATTGGAGTTAAGAAGGAGCACATGCTGGCCGCCCGGCATGCTCGCCACGTGTTTCACATGCATTGGCTTAGTCGACGACACTTCTAATATGTATACATAGGTGATGATTCCTAGCAAGCCCATTTATGATGAGATCGGGCAGAGTGATAATGGAGGTATTTGTCCTCTTGCGCAGTGGCATCCCATCGGGGAGATCTGGTCCGAGCGCTAAGGTCGGGAGTACTCTCATAAGGTGCTGCGCAATAACTAATAATATGAAGGGACAACTCCGTACCTAAACTCGGGCCGAATGGGACCCAAACGGGGTCGGCCCGGATCAGATAGTGTTCCCAAGGGATACGAATGTACTGAGCGGATACACGATCATATACCCGGGGGTTATTCCCTAATAGGGGCACATAAGGCTTGGGAGGTACATAAGGATCCTCTTCCTCGAAATTTTCATTTTGTACAAATTTGACTTTTTCCAAACTTTCATCAACAATTATTAATGAATTTTATGAACTTTGCTTCTTCTAGTTGACTTGGTAACCTTCCTTGAACATATAATTTAGAAAGTGAAGAGGAACTATTTTAATTTGCATAAAGAATCATGATTATTGCTTCATGAAACTATAATATAGAATATATGAGAAACATTAGGTACTTCACAAATCACAACCACAACTTCACCGGCCGGAACATATATCATACAGAAATTGCACGTATAATTGTATAAACAGTAAAACCAAAGGATATATGAGCGAGAGACCTTTGGGCGCATGCATTCATGCATGTATGCATGCTTATTAATACAACAACGATTTATATAATTATATATATATATTCTTAAAACAGCAAATTAAATCGCCTTATTCACTGCAGATTGGCGATCGATCGATCTACCATATCATCATCATCAGATCCTTAATTAGTTCTGCTTTCCAACCTTTTCCCAGCAGCAACTTGGCCAGCACGGACACTTTTCGTGCACCTCCAACAGAAAACGAGATCTGATTAAGGAATTCGGGTTCTTGTACCCGTCGTCAATGGCGGCGCCGCCGGTAACATTATCATCGTTGGATGCCTCCGACGAGGAGTTGCCTACGTAGCAGCAGACTGCAAAAGCCATGATCAAAATCACTGCCATGCTCTTTTTGCTTGCCATGTTTGTTTTAGCTAGCTAGGTAATTAACCAGATGATTATAGTGCATGCAGTTATATAGGATGTCTGATCTGTCTACGAACAGTAAACAGCACAAAGCTAGCATAGGTATTGTGGTTTTTCGATCAGGAAGACGTTAAAACTGCCGTCATAAGTCTCTATCTATCTCACATTGTTCTTCTTATGAATATAATCTTACAGTCCTTGGAGTTGAAACCATGGGAATTCAATCAATGAGAATATGCGGCGAATTCGATCTACAAACATAATAATAATGATTTAACTAATTAACTATAGGTATTTGAGTGGGGAGACCAAAATTTCAAACTCGACCAGTCACATTTGGCTCCGTCCTAATTTGCAGTTCTCTTTCTCATCTACTTTAATTTAAGGGGAAGAACTATGAATTGGAATAGATATCAAAGTTAAGTCCTTTTTTTTGTTAAACCACAAGGTGTCCTGAACACGTTTTAACCGTAGGAAGCACTTTAAGTTCGTTCCATACTCATACTAAATTCCCGTTCGCACTGGGTCGGCCCAATTAAGAGGCCAAGTGCTCGCCAGATTGATTTTTCTATACAAGAGCTTAAATCCTTTTAGGAATAAGGTTCAAATTGGCCACTGAACCTAACCTGAAAATGCAATTAGGCCACTGAACTAAAAAAAAAAAAAGTGCAATTAGGACACAAACACTCCAAAAACGTGCAATTAGGCCACTGAATACTCCAAATGTATGCAATTTTACCGGATAGCAGGTTACCATCAATTTTAGCAAGTTACATGCTTACGTGGCAGCTGAGTTGGCATTTTTAATAATTTTAATAATAATTTTTAATAATAAATTTATAAAAAATGAAAAAACATTAAATTAAAAAAAATCAAAAAATAAATAAAACGATGGCGGCCACCCTGTTGTTTTTTTTTTTTTAATAAAAATTATTATTAAAATTTATTAAAAATGTCAACTCAGTTGTCACGTAAGCAAGTAACATGACAAAATTGATGGTAACCTGCTATCAGGTGAAATTGCATACATTTGGAGTGTTCAGTGACCTAATTGCACTTCTTCCTTTTTTTTTTTTTTTTTTTTTCGTTTAGGTCAATTGCATTTTCAGGTTACGTTCAGTAGCCAATTTGAACCTTATTCCATCATTTTATGAGGCTCAAATTGAATCTTAATTTGAAAAAGACGAAAATATCCTTAATAATTTCATATTTCGATATGTCGTAAACAAATGAATGATCGGCATGATTAATTTTGGTATTAAAACAATATCCTTAATAATTTCATATTTCGATATGTAGTAAACAAAGGGATGATCGGCATGATGAATTTTGATACTAAAACAATAGTTATGGATGAAAATCGGTAGAAATTAAACATCTAGACTAAAACTATCATTTTACTAATACTCGTGGGACCAAAATTGATATTTGCTCTTTTGATACCCTATATTTTATAATGGTGATTGTTGTGAACATTTGGGTATGTTAATGTAATTATAAATGAATATTGTTACCCTTTCTGCAAATTATGTAAATTAGAGAAGCATTTCCCTCCCTCGGCGGCAACATTCTCAAACACTGGAATGGCGCCGGAAAATTGCGCAGCTGACAAAGACATCCCTGACGCCGCCGGCGACTTCCAAACAAGACGAAGGATATGCGCCAAATGCGACAGGCCAGCAAACGTTTGCTTATGCGCTACAATCCCACCCGACCCGATTTCGAACCTGACCCGAGTCGTTGTCCTCCAGCACCCTCACGAGCGCCGCCACAAGCTCGCCACTGTTCCTGTTCTGTCCAAGTGCTTGGGAAATTGCGAGGTCATTGCCGGACGGAGACTTCGTTATGGTGATTCAAAGGTCCTCGATAATCTTCATGATGAGGCAGTTGCAAACCCTAATGTGCCCCGCAGAGCTGTTTTTCTCTTTCCTGGTAGGTAATGTAAATGTCAAATTTTTTTTTTTTTTCTCTTACCTTATTAAGGATTGCAGTCCTTTCTTAGTTTTTGAATACTTAAACCGGCATCTATATGAGTTTCAATGTGATTTTATTCTTAAAACGTAATATGGGAGGGAAAGATCGATACTTTTAGTAATTTGTTGCTCATCAATGAACAATGCACCGTACCTTTCAAGAAGTGCATACCAATTTTTTTTATTATTATTTTTTTTAATGTATCAAGAAGCTAAATTTAAGGTACAAAATCAAAGCTTTGTCAAGATTTGGCTGAAAAATTAATTGAACCAATTTCTTTGCACCAAATTTTATACCAGCTGTCATGATTTGTGGCAGTGTTATTACCCTTCATATTCATGTGCCATTTATGAATTGACCAACTCCATAAGTCTGGTTAGATGATATAGATTAGGACAAGTAGCATTACCCTTACATTTTGCTGAGTTGTACTCTAGGAATGTATTTGCTTCATAATTGGTAGCTTTTTTAGCTACAATTCACCAAGTTGATTAAGCAATTTAAGTGTGTAATACTAATACTACTACTTTAGACCAATGGTTAGGCAATACGAGTCCTAAACTTTCAGTTTTTATCACATAGGAGTGCAAATAAGAACTGGAAACTTAATCTTTCCCTGAATGTTTCAGGCACAGAAACATCGGAATCAATGGAGATCAACCAGTGGAAATGTTCAACTAAAAATTTTGATAGAAGCAATTATGTCTTGATTGCTCTTGATGGAACTTGGAAGCATGCTAAGGAGATGATGCGTGCTAGCCTAGAATTTTTGTCCAAATTTGCGGTCCAAGTTTATTTTAGTTATGATACTAGCATTGATGGTGGAACAATTTTCGATTCTGATCTAATTCTCAGAAAGGAACCATTTGGTGGGTGTATGAGTACAATGGAGGCAGTTGCTCACTGCTTACAGGTTCTTGACCCTAATGGAGTTGAGATTGAAGCAAGACTGCTCGAGGCTCTAAGGACTATGGTTAGATTTCAGACTAGCTTTTTGAGGCCTATGAAACAACGGCCAAAGTTGGTTAAAAAAACCAAAGAGAATGAGTGAGAATTTACAAAATGTCCATACTTAAAGTGTAAGTTTTGTTGCTGGTGGTTCAATCCATTTACTATTATATTTAAGAGGCCAGGTTTTGCAAATTCAGAGCTTTGAGCTTAGTCACTTACTGGATTAAAGAAGGTTATTTACAAGTACCCATCCTTTTTAGGTACTCTTTGATCTAACCCCTGTTGTGTCTATTCTCTATAAAATAGCAGGCTTTTGTTAAGTTTTGTGTGACTCTCCAAGCAAACATCCAGTTGTCTTGAATAATGTCCAAGCATATGTGTTTATCCCAAGTGGATGCACGGGAACATATGCTTGGACATTCTTCAGGAATCTGGACAAAATTCTGCCTGGAGAGAGCCAAACACAATCTCAACTCTCAAGTGGCAGCACTTTTGGGCATTCCAGAAGAATACATAGCAATGGTCTAGAAACCATTCAAGCTCACTGTATTAACATCTTAATAGTCACGTGTGCTGAAAAGTGAAAATAGAAGATCATGACCTTCATATGGAATAGGGAAATCTTAATATCACAAAAAGAAAATTAAAAAAACCCCATGGCCTCATTGCTTAGTGCCTTGGTAATTTGTAGTTTTTCGGAATAACTATTTCCAAATATGAGTAGCTCATTTGGAGCTATGTAGCATACATCTACCTGGACTTTACGAAATTTGCATCATACGGATGTTAGGAATATCCATGAAACTAGCTTTGCACTTTGCTTGTTAGGTTTTACCGTTTTAAGCTTCTGATAGAAAAGTAATAGTCAGTTGACTACCATTCTACTTTATAATTCCTTTCCCTATAATCAATAAAGGCGACCCTCTTCTTTCCCCTAAAAAAGTAGTGTGGTAATAACTCCCTTTTCCATTTTTTTTTTTTTTCATGAAGAGCAATGCTTTTGGTTAAATCCATTAGCGAGCTTAGTATTTTTTTTAAAAATACAATTCATATGTGTGGCAAGTTTCTAATGCAATTGTATAAGCAAATATTGTATGTTTGTATTTCAGATTTTCAGAGTTATCAAGCATATCAGCCATTCAATCTGGACTAATTCCAACAAGCCAGAACTTTTGTTTGTTCACAAGTCACATTTATTGAAATGAACCAAGTTGGTTTCATTGCCTTCATGTGAATGAAGATACCAGAGTTTGATTGGTGTTGGTTGGACTTGTAATCCTGTCAAGTTAAATGCACATATTTGCCAAACTTGCCGCCCGGTTTGCTTTGCTTTGCTTTTAGGAAATTCACAGACATAGCCTTGAATTCAGATACAGTTGCAAAGTATCCACATTCAGAGGATGTATCAGAGAGGTTGCTAAATCACATTACAGGGCCACCAGACCAGGTTTAGCGGGACTTTGTCAAAGTTGTGAGATATCTCTACTCTCTATGTGTTTGAATCATGGCTTAAGCTTTTGATAAAAAGGGTGAAGTGGAAGTGAAGAAGAGTAAGAAGATTGGACCTTTAAGTAACATTATAGTTGATTTTGTGTGGTAGGGCCTAGCTTTAAAATTGATAAATCAGTGCAGGTGGCAAACTTAAGTCTTGACCATTTGGTTCAGGTCTCTTGTTTAATGGTTCCTCATGAATATAATTGTGGTTGATGCATTCACTTGAAAGTTGGGTGTTGTTTCTTTTATTGAAGCTGGTGCTGTGCTGTTATTGTCAGCCTGGAGGTCAGGGGCCCTAGTTTGCTTTATCTACCTTTTTGAGTGATAAGCATGCACTGTAAAGTGTAAAGCCCCTCTTGGTTGCCTACTCAAATTTTCAGTTGTACAAATATATGATAATATTCATTATGGTCTTAGAAAAATAGCACTTGCTACTATAGTTGAGATCTTCAATCCTCTCTTCTGTCCTGAGTCATAGTCGTAATTTAATTTTAGTTGATCAATTTAAAGAGACTTAATAGTTCAACTTCTACAGAATTTGTATTATGTAGGGTTAAATTTTTATTAAAGACAAGTATGGAATTAGTTTTGTTCTGGACACCCGTATACAAACGTCCTTGAAAAATCAATAAGATACATCACCGATTTACCCCTTTACCAAGACAGGAAAAGGTGGGACCCTCATGGTTGGGGTGGAACCTTTACCCTTTTACGGAAACTTCAAAACAAGAAGAGGTGTGAGACTCTTATGATTCTGGTGTAATTCTTTTTTTTTTTTTTTTTAATTTTTTGAAAATTCTGGTTTAATCTTTTTAATCATCTTTTCTACCCTACCCTCACCTCTCTTTTGTTTGGAAAAAAGTGAAATCTCTTTCCCAAGGAACTCACATCCCGACTTGACAAGATTGTGGAGGGTGATTATTATGATTATCCAACGACCCATTAAATAAGAAGACCAATATTTGATGCTCACAAAGAGAGCCATCCTGACAAGAGTGAAACTTTCACAGTGCAATTGTGAGAATTTAATTTATCATTCAGAAAGTCAGAAACTAATTGAACTATTTGTGCAACACCTTCCCTCTCTTTTTCTCCCCTAGCTGAACTGTGAACGCAATTAAGATTGAATTGAATTAGCTAGTTGAAGTCTTTGTCCAGGATGTGGGGTTTGAGTTTATTTGAGTGTTGAGGATGGTCCCACAATTAAGGTCGATGAGGACGACAATGAAGTGTTGTGTTTAACCTGAGTTATGACAGGTGTGTACGAGCTATCATCTTTGGGATTAGATCAGAGAATAGTCAGAATACTATCATATATGTTGTTGAGAATGGCAGTGAAACTGATAAAGACATCATACGTCAACCTTCATTTCTCAACATTTCCTTAATGTTCGCTACGCGTAATTGCATAGTTGGAGTCCATAAACCCCATTTAACAATCGGTGGATCATTATTAAATTAGTCGGACTGTTGTCTTAATAACAATAAGATTATAAGTTTGATTATTTGCTGAAACTGTTTATTGGTATTTTTAGTTCAAACTGGTCAAGTATGGGTAACTTCTAATTCTTTGCTAGTTAAGATTACAAGGCAGATAGTGATTGCAACTTTCCCTCGTCACCCAAAAATGAAGGGTTTTGGTTTAATTTTCTCTATAATATGTGTATTCAAAATTGTTAGTTTTTTTTTTTTTTTTTTTTTTTTTTTTTTTTTTTTTTTTTTTTTTTATGTAAAACTTTGAGCATATGTTATTTGACGATAATGTTTTAATCATAACATTATAAATTTGGCGAGTTCAATACTTCAATTATTGTATTTGAGCGGAATAGCGTGATTGGATTATAAGTTTGAAATATGGTATTATTTCCTAGGCTCGTAGGGACGTGGTGTGCTAAATTGGAAGAGAACGAAAAGACTGGAAATGGAGCAAATTTTTGTGCCTCACTGCCTCCTGTTCCTAACATGGTAGCCTCCCCATGTGGTGGGAGATGCTATTTGTCAAAAGGGTAACAAAATTTAACTATATATATATATATTTTGGTACATTCAACTAATTAATTTAATAATATAATTTTAACTCAATGTCTCGTATCACTTACAATATGTATGATGGTGGTAAAACCGGCCCAATACATTTCGAATCGGGTCACACGATAAATGAGACCAGAGGCAAATACAAGGCAGGAAAATAGTATGGAGCAAAGTCTACCCTAGCAACCGCCCGTAGCCGAGTACAAAGGTGGGTTGGCCTGTTTGCAGCCGGTTGAAAAGAGGCAGACGATCGAAGGATGCGAGGGCAGGACGGGTCCTCTGTGCAGGCGAATCGAATGACTAGGAGCTCCGAGTATCCGGCCCAGTGGTCGAACGAGAGAGAGGCTCAGCGGGTGAAGCGTCCAAGCGAGTGCCGCGAGCAGCTGTTCGGGTCACTCGGCACCGGTCGGGCGCCGGGCGAGAAGGGCCAGCAGCCGGAAGGATAACCGAATGAGCAAGGGTAGAGGCCCGACTGAGGGGGTAAGGACCTGGAGTCACCCGAAAGGTGAGCCGAAGGGCCAAGAGCGACCGACCAGGCAGAATAGTCCGTCAAGAGACAAGATAGCTGACTCTTTGGAGGACTCGAGACCTGAAGATATGAGATCCTTAGATGATCTGGGACGGATTTATGGGGCGGCGAGATATGCAGAAGCAATAAGAAAAGAAGATCAACTGAGCTTAGGGAAAGAAATTAATGATATTTGGAAGGAAGATCCCAAATGTATTTATGGGAATGGGAGCTTGTCTAGTTTAAACCCTGCAATTCTAGTATAAATAGACTATTGTAAACCTTGAAAAGGGGCAACTTTCACGCATATATTGCAATAAAAATCATTTATTTTCTGGTCATCATGTTCTTGTTTTCCAGTGGTGTTGGCCCGCGGTTTGACAGACCTAAGCTAGTGGTCAATAAAACCAACAATGTACGTCATAGAGAGTTCGAATTTATGCATACACAATAATCCTTTTAGAAAAGCTGTCTTAGAATGAGGTTTGATATGATTGAAACTCGACTAAAAAATTAGTTTTATCCTACTATATATAAATACTAGTGTAGTATAAGAAGAAAATAACAAAATAGATATTGAGAACAAAGTTAAGACAATAATACATAGATTGAGTTTGATGGTCAATTAAGTGTTAATCTCTTGGTCCAATGATTTTTTATGCGTGTTGAGTCTAATTAAAACCACTTAATTGTATAAATAGCAACAATATGTATTTATGAGATCTTATAATACATCATAAGATTTTGAAAAATGCAAAAGAAGAAAGTCATTTGATATTGATGTTTGGTTTTTGGTGCAACATATTTGCCAGCTTCATAGGAGAATATATTTGATCATAGGATGTGTCACAAACACAAAGGTTTTCTCTCATGGAAAATGACAAATAGAAGATGATTGACATTTTAATTACTATGGTTAATTTTATCAAGCAAATCTATCCTTTTGGTTTTCCGTATATTTTAAGTTTGAGGCAATGTTGATGGGACATCACATCACCCTAATTTTTATTTTTTATGTGTACATATATGTACTAAAATTTAAAGGACAGGTATATCTTAATTATATTAACACAATTGCTATTCATCATTACTTTTTTTTTTTTTTAATGGTCGTTTCTACTGGGACTCAAACTCATTACCTTCAATTTGAGAGAGCTACTTCATGCTACTAGATCACAAGATCGTTAGCTTTTTTACGCATTTTCAATTCTAACTCACTTTTAAAATATAATATAATACGTAATAATATTCATTTTATTAAAAAGAAAAAAGAAGTTGGCCCAACTTAAATGACTGAGTGAGAGTAATGGTGTCAATATTAACGTAATATGGATGGTTAGAAAAAAAAATAATTATTATTTGATATATTTAAATTAATACCCCTTTCAAGGGTCGGGTGAACTAAGTTATGTATTTACATATCTTATTATATGGTAATTCAGGATTCATATCTCATTTTTCTGACCTTTATAAAACATACCAACAAATTTATAAGCATACTTCTATATCTAAATTTAGAATCATCTAATGAAAATTATTCAAATATATATTTCTTTGTTTAAAAAAAAAAAAACTATACCAAATTATTAGATGTCATTTGACTACATTTCACTTGGCAACAAAAGTTAATTGATTTTGTTTACCTAAGTGCACTTGGTTAGTAGTTAGTGCAAACGTTTGGCCCACTTTAGGTGTCTACCTCACAATTCAAGGCTAGCAATTAAGAGTAATTTCATATAAGAAAAATCATACTTGTATTTTTAAGAATATACATCCATAATTTTTTTTTTTTCCTTTCTAGCTAAATTTTTAACTTATAATATGTTTTTTTTTTTTCGGACAATAAACTTTTTATATTTATTAATTTGGTAGAGTTGGAATGTCAAAGTGGGACAAATACTATGGAGTAGTTTATATATCCATAATAAACAAATAAAGAGAGCAAAATAACGTAAAAGTTTGGAGTTCATCATATATGAAGACTGTGGACCGATTTAAATTTGGATTGAAGGAAAGGCATATGGCCTCACTGTAATACACTATTTTGGACAAGAAAATGACATCAACCAACTAAATTTCATGGCCAAATTTATTAATACAAATAACATAAAAATAAAATGCATGTACGTCGTATGGAAAAAAATAAAAATTATAAGAAACCTGCTCAAAAGCCATAATGGTTTAACGGCTTTAACCTTATAGTAATTGTATTGGTGGAACTCAATTTTGAAATTGTTGTTAAGTGAGTCAAGCCAACAAGTTGAGAGGGGAAAAACATTCGGGAAACAAAAATTGTAGGGTAGTCGCCAATTTACACGCTCAGTGAGCGCATGAGAAATCACATTGAAGTTTTTTTTTTTCCTCAAAATATGTGAAAAACTCATTTGAATGAAGTATCGAGTTTTTTTTGTCTCTTATATAGGCTATGACTTATTTACTTAAATATATCTTAACATAGGCTTAAGCCCAAACCAGGATATAGCATATGTCCTTTGATCGGGGCCCGACCTATTTTCATTCTTATTGCTATTTGAGCAGTGCACTGGGTAAATTATGCTCTTGTGTAATAGCCTGCAAATTGTAAAAAAAAGATGTAATTAAATCATACTAAGAAGAGTGTAAAATCAACTCTTATTTATTCACTTATTTTATTTGAATCTTTAAATTTGACATATTTTTAAAATGTTGTATAGTGCTTTAATATATTTTAAAAATATATATGTAATTTTTAAATGTATAAATTGTATGAATTGTTTATGGTATAGTAACGATACTATTTAATACAATTAAATGTGAGTTACACGCGTTTAGTCAATCCAAAGTAATAGAAAATTTGCAAATAAAATGTCACAATGAAGTATTTAGTAATATGTAGGCATACGTTGCCAACAAATGTTATTAACTTACCCATTTGCTAAGAATTATATGGTATGGTACACGTGATCAAAGTCAAATCTAGATAAATGTAAATACGCGTTTTTTTTTTTTTTTTGAAAGGTGTAAATACGTGTTATATTTATAACAAGGTTCTATTGTGATTCCAATTGCTAAGCAAATACAATTATTAAGTTAAGGGCTTTTTGAATTTTAGGTGACGGTTTTATGTGTGGAGTCATTAATGATAATTATGTTGTTATTGTTGAATCTCAGCACACTTAATCACATAACTTTTTTTGTTATTGATTGACATATCATACTTAAAACTAATTGGTGACAAGTGGAAAGACATTAATTAATCATTTAATCACATCATTTCATGATTAGCTATATCGTCACATCTTGAATCGAGTAGGGACAAAACTCAGCCAACTCAGTCGACGCCCAACAATCACCTTTTGCATGCCATCATATATGGATTATCGATTTGGGTCAATTATGTTAATTTATTAAGTGGAGCTTATTGGATTATGCCGTTACTCTATATTTTTGCAATAACGTGATTAAATATTACAAATACCGGTGTCGATCGATCAATACAGAATACATAATATTAAACTAAGAAAAAAATATATATTTTACCCATCCTAATCTTTATGTTCCTAATTTCTTTTCCTGAACATGGTATATAATAATTGAGTGCCATAAATTGGATGACTCCCACCAATCAAATAGTATCATGTCATGAAGTAAAATTAAGAGGAGAAATTTTTGTAAAGGTGAATAACATTACTAAACCAAATATGGTAAAAAGAAATAAAAATAATTTAAATGAGAAGGAAATTATTTATTATTTAAGGAAAAAAAGAAAAACAATAATGATAATTTAGGACGAAAAGCCAACATGGCCGGTGCCTTAAAGCTTTTTCTTCTCTATCTGTCTCGCCATCTTCATCATCATTCGTCACTGTTTGTGCTGTTTCTCTCTCTACAACTCTACAAGTATATACTTACCAGTGTATGCTATCCATTATCTCTCTAAAATTCGCACATACTGTCTGTCTGCAAAAGAAATACCAAAATTTCTGCACTCAAATCTCAAAAGTCTCAAAAAGCTAGGAGGAGAGAGAGAGAGAGAGAGAAAGAGGCAGAAGTTTTTCAATTATTCACTCCTTTTCCCCACATACACTCTCTCTCTCTTTTATTTGCCAGCTCTGCTATACCCTTCCCTCTCTCTTTCTCTATACTCTTTTCTTCTCTCTCTCTACACCCATAATTCTGATCACCATCGCCAGTTTATCTTCCACAGGTGCAGAGAGAGTGAGAGAGAAAGGGAGATCTTTTGAGGTATTGTCAGAATTCTATCGATCTCTTTGGAGTTGATCGGGATTGTTGTCTTTGTTGGTTTGTATTTGGAATTCTGTTGTTTTGACTTCGTGTTTGACTACTTGCGTTCCAGTTGAATGTGTTTAGCTTTGCTCTCGTTTCTGGTTTAATCTAACTTGTGGCATGATCTCTTTTGAGTTGATTGTTTTTGATTTGTTTATTTTAAAGGCTACTTTGTTAAGCAGTTCTGGTACTAGATTAAGATCAGAAGTCTCTTTGATCTGCTAATCAGTGAATTAACTGAAGTCCTTATAGCTAGCCAAAGTTAATTTGGATAAAAGTTTGCATTTTCTGTAAAATTATGCAATTAGCTAAGCATATTAATGTATTAGATCGGCCATAGATTTTAAGGGGCATCTTTTAGGTTGTTAGATATTGGATATGATTGCTGAAAGAAGAGATTTTGCACAAAATTAGCTAATCTTGCAAAGCTTGTAAGATCATGATCTTCTGGATTTCCACTTGCAATTTGTTTATCTTGTACTCCCGTGTAATATCTGCATTTGAATGGCTGGACTTTATCAGAGGTCAGCCTCACTTGGCCCCTAAGAATGGAGTGTGTAATAGGAGAGGTTGAAAGAGCCCTTTGATTTCAAGTTTCAGATTGGTTGAGGCTCTTTTTCTGATTTTGGATGACTGCCTTGGGGAAAAAATGTTTCTTGTTGAAAGAGTTGCAACCATTGGTCGATGGGGGGGTGGGGTTTCAAGCATTTGCTAGCCATGGCATTCATGAGTATCTATGGCAAACATATGTTTGAGTTTATGTGGCATCCTACTTTTTTCCCTTCTTTGCCAATCTTACATCATTACTCAAAGCATTGTTTAAGAAAAGGCTTGCTTGTTGTAGGGAGAAGTAAATTAATGTTATCACTTTAAACAAAAGAATGAATTTAGTAGTGTGTCATAGGTATTTATGACTTTCAAAAAATACCTTGGATAGTATTTGTAAACTACTGCTATCATAGACTGTATGAATGTAATTAGAATTTAGAAGAGGCCTGCTCATTGCCTTAAATATCACATGTTTGCTTTGCTTGTGAATAATGTCTTCTTACTAATAGAGTATTTTTAAAAAGAGATTGAATTCTTGTATTGGATGTTCTAAATGTTTTGATCCATGTTAGTTTCTTTTCCTTTAGCAATTGTTCAATTGTACTTTTCTCACTACACTAATAAGTTCAAAAGAGTTCCTAATTTTTTGCAATTACAATCAATTTTGTTTCCCAAGTTTTCCTAACTGCTTTCATGCTCCATCATTTCCTTTGCAGTTAGTTTTTGTGGAATAGTTCACAAGGTATAGTGTTCTTTCTCTTTTGAAGTGTACGAGGAATTCAAGGAGTTTATACAATGTCTAGCTCTGTGAAAGAGTTGGAACCTGCATTTCAGGGAGCAGGGCAAAGAGTGTATCCTTTCTGCAATAGTAACTTGACAAGTAAATTGATTTTTTTTTGCAAACATGATTCGATATGGGAAAGTGGTGAATGCATATAGATCATCAATTCATCATGTATTGTTCGTCTGTTTATATTTATGTATATTATTTACTCTCTTTTTTTTTTCTTTTTTTTTTTTTTTAATTTTATTTTATATATATATAAAAATAATGTGGATGAAGTGTATTATACTATTTCACACTGAAGTTATCCTTAACTCTATCTAGTGGGACTGAGATTTGGAGAATTGAAAATTTCCAACCAGTTCCATTACCCAAATCTGATTATGGTAAATTCTACTCGGGGGACTCTTACATCATCTTGCAGGTGCATGCTGGTTTCATAATTATGTGCTGCCGAAGTCTAGGTTTTAGTCTGGTTAATATAAGTGATTGTGGTTATAATATACTCCTTGTGGTTGCCATTTTATTTACAGACAACTTCTGGTAAGGGTGGTGCTTATTTGTATGATATACATTTCTGGCTTGGGAAGGATACTAGTCAGGTATAGCCTTATCTTTCTTCATTCTTAGCAACAGTCCATCAGTATTATGTTTTTCCATTCTTAATATATGACTATACATTAGGATGAAGCTGGAACAGCTGCAATTAAAACTGTAGAACTCGATGCGATTCTTGGAGGGCGAGCGGTACAGTATAGAGAAGTCCAAGGTCATGAAACTGATAAATTCTTATCCTACTTCAAGCCCTGCATTATACCATTGGAAGGCGGTGTTGCATCTGGATTTAAGGAGGTGGAGGAAGAAGAGTTTGAAACACGGTTGTATGTTTGTAAAGGAAAAAGGGTTGTCAGGTTGAAGCAGGTATTAATGCATATTGAGGGACTTAAGGTCTCACTGATGTGTCTATTTCTGCTGTGATACAAGAGTATGTAATCTCACTCAATTTATCACCAGGTCCCATTTTCTCGATCATCGCTAAACCATGACGATGTGTTTATTCTGGATACTAAAGATAAGATATATCAGTTCAATGGTGCGAACTCTAATATTCAGGAGAGGGCTAAAGCATTAGAAGTGATTCAGTTTTTGAAAGACAAGTATCATGAGGGAAAGTGTGATGTTGCTATTGTCGGTAAGCTTTTATATTAATAATATTTCTTGAACTTTTGTATTCCTCAGAAACTATAGATGTACCCGCTACTTTCTAGTGGACTAGGCAGTTGGTGGCATCTCGCCTAGAAAGTCCGCCTTGATAACTATGTCTGTAATTGTGTTCACCAGATGATGGAAATCTACAAGCTGAAACAAATTCTGGTGAATTTTGGGTGCTTTTTGGAGGGTTTGCTCCAATTAGCAAGAAAGTTGCAAGTGAAGATGATATTATTCCTGAGAAGACTCCCCCCAAACTTTTTAGGTACTTCTGAATTTCATTGTTTTTGCCACTTTGAAACTTGATTTACATAAATTATGTTATCATATCACTCCTTTTAGTGATTTGCTGAAATTGAGAAATTTTCAGTGCTCTGCCTAAGAGAGAGATATATATTTTTTTAATGATTTTGGTCATCATTATTCCTTCAAATGAATGCTAGGAGTTCTAAAATGAAGGAACTTTAATAGTAAACTAAGTTGGTTTAAGCCTTAAACACAAATCCAAATATTTCACTATAAAATTGGAAATCTTTGAATTTTTTTTTAATATTAAAATGATTTTACATTTCAATCACATTAGCCATCTCTATTCAATGGTTAGCCCTTTTAAAGGTTAAAAATAGTGATTGCTGAGTTCTAACATAAAGTCAGCCTATGTAATGTGGTTTTTCAAAATTAACTTGTTGGAATTCTTGTTTTTATTCTGGCAAAAATTGGAAAAAAAATCAGTTGTTTCATATAAATTTATTATTTCATGAGCTAAATATCAGGAAGAATGGAACAAAGTTCCTTCTATTTTAATATCTTCTTAGTCGCTTTATTCGGAATTCTCTCTGATTGATCATTGCAAGATAGTTAAATTAGTGTCTTTAAATTAGTTCTGTAGCATCTGTGAGATGGCATGCTTTTGAGCTTGAAATGGGTGAAGCTTCAAATATGGCTTGAGATCAATTTGAATTTCTTAAGCTACAACTGGTATCCAAAATTATCGTTGTAATCACTCATATGTGCATATGAGTGCAAATTGTTTAGTGAATATATGATCATAAGCCAAGACTTTCTATTTAAACTAGCTAATCCAGTTTATAGCTCTCTCTCTCTCTTATTTTTATATTTTTCTGAACCTTCCAATAAATTAAATGGGTCATTGTTATGAAGGGCTTTAGTCTATCGGCACCACTTTTCTGCACCAATAATGTGTAGAAGTCTTGTGCATCAGCAATTTGGCTTTCTTTGATAGTAGTTGTGGCCCTGACACTCTTTCTCGAAGTCTTACTAGCATATTTTATTCCCTTTGCACAATTTTGTTGATGACAGTCATAACATTAAATCTTTAATATTTGTTCTTGCTTTCTTCTTGCTGATTTTTTATGTTAAGAGTTCTTTTTAGGATATACTAATGTTTGGCGCTGTATTCACTTGCCAATAAGGTGCTAATGCCCCCTTCTTTTGCAGCATAAGTGATGGTCAAGCCAATCTAGTGGAGGGTGAACTTTCAAAATCTTGTTTGGAAAACAACAGATGCTATTTATTAGATTGTGGTGATGAGGTATTTGTTTGGGTTGGCCGTGTAACACAAGTGAATGAGAGGAAATCTGCTATTCAAGCTGCAGAGGTAGAAAGTCTGTTTTATGCCCTTCTTAGTTAATTTTATGTGTGTTATTTAATGTGATAGAGATTCTCATACCTTTATACTAAATGATATCTTCAGGAGTTCATAGCCTCTCAAAATAGACCCAAATCAACGCGTATTACTCGGCTTATTCAAGGTTATGAAACACATTCATTCAAATCCAAGTTTGATTCTTGGCCATCTGGGTCAGCACCTGCTCCTGAGGAGGGAAGAGGAAAAGTTGCAGGTACGGTTAATTTTGACGTAGAATACTGACTTTTTTATTACTCTTTTTTTCTTTTTACATGTGTAAGTGTGAGTTAATCCTCTCTTCATTCTTGTAGCTTTACTCAAACAACAAGGTGTGGGCATCAAAGGGGCAAGCAAAAGTGCCCCTGTAAATGAGGAAGCCCCCCCCTTGCTTGAAGGAGGGGGGAAAATAGAGGTGGTGTTATCTTTTAAATTTCATATCGGTGACAGCTGTCATCTATATTATGTAATACTAAATGCTGCCTTTATATCAGGTTTGGTGCATCAATGGCAGTGCGAAAACTCCAGTTCCCAAAGATGATGTTGGCAAATTCTACAGCGGAGATTGCTATGTAGTTCTATACACCTATCACTCTCATGATAAGAAAGAAGATTATTACCTGGGCTGGTGGATTGGAAAGGATAGTGTTGAGGTAAACTATTGTCGGTTGAATAAGAGAATTTGATTTGAATGTTTTTCTTCCATTTTGTTAAATTATGTGCTTTAATCCAACTTAAGCCCAAGCTAATAGTGAGGAAGAGTATATATTCATATTAGTGAATAGCATTTATATATTTAGACAGTACATTTAATACGAAAGACCAAATTTAAAACATTATAGGAAAATGTTAAAGAAATTAAAAGAGCAAAAGAAGAGTTAGTTTGACCTTCAAATAGTAAACATGACAGCTAAACCAGAATAGAGCTAGTAATTGCTTAATATAAAAGAAATTTTTGTAATTTTAATTTGTTTTTTCAACTATATGTATTATTAGAATGCTGTTTCTTTGGTTTTCTTAGTCTACGATGACGTGTTTGAAATGTTTATAGTTCTTAAAGTTCTGTTTTAATAAATCCAGGAGGATCAAAAGACGGCAGCTAAGTTGGCTACCTCAATGTGCAATTCACTGAAAGGGAGACCTGTTCTGGTACAAGTATTTTTATTTTTATTTTTGTTTTGGCCCTTGAGAAATCTGGTATTTTTAGATTGAATAACCTTAAATTTCATGTAGGGTCGTATATTTCAAGGGAAAGAGCCACCCCAATTTGTTGCCATCTTCCAGCCACTGGTGATCCTCAAGGTACCTCGTTACCTCATCTTGTTTACTGCTAAACCTGGAATCTAGAATGCATTAATTAAACCAGAACTACACTTTTACCAGGGTGGACTAAGCTCTGGATACAAGAACTATATTGCAGACAAAGGTCTAAATGATGAAACTTACACTGCCGATTCAGTTGCTCTTATCCAAATATCTGGAACTTCTGTTCATAATAATAAAGCAGTTCAAGTCGATGCGGTATGCTCTTATGATAATTTTATTTTCCATATGAGCTGCTCTAAATTGTGACCGTGTTTCAAGATATTCTCCAGGCAGTCATGTATTCTTGATTCCCTAACATATCACCCACCCACCCCACAAATTAGGTTTATAGTGCAAGTTGTCTGTTAACTTGAAGAGTTCTTTATGGTTTAGACAAATTGGTCCAGCTTTTATTTAATGATGTTTGATGTTTGTCTGGAAATTAGTCATCTTTGAAGAATGATGATGTTCAGTGCCAAGAACGAATTTCTCAATCTGTTTACATAGGCACCATGAATTTCATTGCAGACATGAAATAATTTTTTGTTTTTGTCAGGTGGCAACTTCATTGAACTCTAATGAATGTTTTCTTGCTCAATCCGGCTCTACAATGTTCACTTGGCACGGAAACCAGAGTACACATGAACAGCAACAGTTAGCTGCAAAGATTGCTGAATTCTTGAAGGTAAGGCTTCTCTAGAAGAGTTCTGTGAAAGACTGAAAGGTGCTTTCTTCTTTGATTCTTTTGTTTGTTTTCTTCTCAGAACATAGGGAAAAGAAAAGAAAACCACCTATGGAATAATGAGTCAGCTCGAGTC
The DNA here is from genome assembly GCF_001879475.1 of Ipomoea nil. Classification (NCBI taxonomy): domain Eukaryota; kingdom Viridiplantae; phylum Streptophyta; class Magnoliopsida; order Solanales; family Convolvulaceae; genus Ipomoea; species Ipomoea nil. Next base: position 2,649,159 of record NW_017617471.1, read on the forward strand.
TTCGAATTTAGGTTATTATCATATGGGAAAAAAAATTTGATGCACCATAAGCATATAGCTACTACATACCAATGGTGAACCATATCCTTCCATGTCATAAAAAATAAAAGTCAATATTGACTGTCTTTTTTTTGTTAATAAATATTAACCGTGTTTACATTATTATAATTATATTAATAATTAGGGTTAGTAGTTGTAGGTTGTGTAAACAGAAGTGTTTTACTACTAAACTGATCAATTAATATGCTGTACATAGGAGCCTATATATACACACTAATAGTAGGACTCAGCCACTCATTTGAATTTCAAAATGAGTAGCTGAGAGTAATCTGCTAACAACCTTCTAACAGTAGTGTATTGTTCATTGTATTCCTGTCATTTCTCTGCCTTGTCATGTGAGTAAAGTTAGGGTTAATGCTCTTTTTTAGAATGAATGAGTGTTTTTTAATTAAATAATATAATTATAATAATTTAAGCATTTTTTCTATCTGCAAAAAAGGATTCAATCAATATTAAACATTAAACATTCTTTTTAATGATATGTGGTTTGTGGTTTGCCATTGGGGTCTAGCACTTATATTCCATCTGTACATCAAATAATTTTTTGTATCACATGTGTATATCTGCATCATGTTGTGCATTTATATGATATTCTGGATTGCTTTGGCTACCGTAATACTGTCTGACTGACATATCAATTGGCAATTTCTTCAACTTCTGATCATAGTTATCTGTGTTTCAACTGCAATACGACTAATTAAGTTGAGTTTTGCTCAAATCATAATATCAGCCTGGAGTTGCATTGAAGCACACTAAAGAAGGAACCGAGAGCTCAGCTTTCTGGTTTGCTCTTGGTGGTAAACAAAGCTATACCAACAAGAAAATGCCTCCAGAAGTCGTCCGTGATCCCCACTTGTTCACATATTCTATCAATAAAGGTGCAATCTTTAATATGCCTGCCATTTATTTATTCTTTTAGTTTTCTCAAGAAATGCATCATCAGTCTAACACTTTTAGCCCATGTTTTGCTTCCACGCGGATCCTCAGGAAAACTTGAGGTATTTTCTAGAACTTCGCTCGTTGTGAATTCTTTTCGTATATTAATAATTCTGTTACACTAGTTCTCACACACACGATCCCCTTCTTCCTTGAATTAGGTTGAAGAAGTGTACAACTTCACCCAAGATGATCTGTTGACAGAGGATGTATTGATACTCGACACTCATGCTGAAGTGTTTGTTTGGGTCGGTCAGTCAACAGATGCAAATGAAAAACAGAATGCTTTTGAAATTGGGCAGGTACTAGACTAGTCCTCGCCGGCATTCATATATTATGCTAAGTGCTCATTTGGTTTTGAGTTTTTAAAAAATGATGGATATAATTGCAGAAATACGCTGAGATGGCTGCATCTTTGGAAGGGTTATCACTTCATGTTCCACTGTATAAAGTCACAGAAGGAAATGAGCCTTGCTTCTTCACTACATTCTTTTCTTGGGACCCTGCAAAAGCTACTGTATGTTCGAAACTCTCTTAGTTTTTAGTTTTATCGTATTCAGAAGGAATTGTATGCTAGTGTTTCCAAACATTTATGTGCCAGTCTTATCAAATATCTTACTTACGGTGGCATATTCAGTTTTCTTAAATAATAATGTTCCGTAACTTATTCTCAATGTATTGTAACCAGGCACATGGAAACTCATTCCAAAAGAAGGTCATGCTACTCTTCGGTGCTGGTCATGCTGCAGCGGTAATTGCTATATTTGATATGTGCTTACTCTATATTCTTTGTAAATATAACCATTTTAAGTATCGAATAAGAGATGTTATAAGGGACAAAAGAACTTTCACCGCTCCATCTTTGAAACTCCGTATTCTTTTTTAGAATCAGGCAAGATCGAATGGGACAAATCAGGGGGGAGGGCGAACTCAAAGAGCATCAGCCCTGGCTGCTTTGAATTCTGCATTTAGTTCGTCTTCTTCAACAAAAGCTACTTCAGTTTCAAGGCCAGTAGGGGTAAGTCAGGGGTCTCAAAGAGCGGCTGCTGTAGCTGCTTTATCCTCTGTCCTTACTGCTGAAAAGAAGCAGCCAACTGAGACCTCTCCGGCCCGATTTAAAAGTCCACCACCAGAAGCAACTCCCACTGGTATCAATCTCCTTAGTTTTTACCATTCCCATTTTTCTGATGCTCTCGTTTGATTTATGGTTGCTCAATCATTACATTATCTCTGTATGACATGGTTGTGCGATGATTGCAGCTGCAATTGAGAACGAGAAAGCTTCTGATGCAGTTGAAAATTCCAAAGAATCTTCTGAAGTCAAGGAAACGGAGGTAGCTGAATCTGTAGTAGAAACCAACTGGGCAGAATCGGAGCCAAAGCCAGAGCAAGAACAGGATGACAGCAGTGAATGCAGTCAGACTATATTTAGTTATGAACGGCTAAAGGCTAAATCTGACAACCCTGTCACCGGGATTGATTTTAAGCGGAGAGAGGTTTGTATTTGCAGCTTAATATTGTTATTGCTTCCATATTCTTCCCAGCTATCTGTCTTCTTTATTTCTGACTATCGCGATTACTTTTCAGGCTTACCTCTCAGATGAGGAATTCACGACTGTTTTCGGGACAACAAAAGAGGCATTCTATAAGTTGCCCAAATGGAAACAAGACATGCTCAAAAGGAAAGTCGATCTCTTTTAAATACCTAAAGTCCAATCCACGTGGTCTCTCATGGTGTCTTTGCAGCTCGTCATTTGGTTTTGACAATGTTTCTTGCCCGAGCAGCCTACTTTTCGCATAGGTACTTAATGCCTGGACTCGGTCGATTGGTATATGCTTTTGGATGACCATAACTCTTGGTAGTTTTGGATTTTGATCCTGTGATGTCTGCTTGAAGAGAACTTATTTTTTATCGCTCTTTTTATTGCTGCTGTGCTTGCCATAGTCTGAAGCTTGTAGTTATGAGGACAACCTGGTTATAATTCTTTGATTTGCTTAGCATGTCTGTCTGTGATTGGTCGAAGTCGATTATTTTTTCTTTTTTTCTTTCTTAAAGATCATTATTTGTTGATCAAAAGGGTGTATATGTATTTTCCTTTCACTTGGTATCATGAAATATATAGAAATTGGTGTTTTGGTGATAAGCAGCCACATTAGTATTCTATTTTTATGAAGATAGTGGTTTGAGGTTTGAACTATATTACAACTGTCTTTGTACTATTGGTGTGTGATACATTTTGTGGTGCATTTCTGTAATATTGTGTGGTGCATTTATGCATATTTGATAGTGAATTCTTACCGGTGGCACATTTCTGTAGTACTGTGTGGTGTATTTATGCATACCCAGTGTTGCAAAAATCGCGTCTAGGCGCTAGGCGGACGGTCTCCTAGGCGCCCTAGGCGGTCCCCAGGAGCCTAGAGACCGCCTAGCAATTTTTTTAACATTGTGCATACCTGATAGTGAATCTTTACCGGTGGCACATTTTTGTAGTATTGTGTGATACATTTATGCATACTTGATAGTGAATCTTTACTGGTGGCACGAGAAACACTGTCCATGAACATATATATATATATATATATATATATATATATATATATATATATATATATATATATAAAATTCATACTCAATTTAAGCCAATTGAATTGAGTTTGAAGTGCACGCTTATTAAAAATATATAAAATAAAATAAAAAGTTGTGTAGGGGCTTGCTCGTGCATGTTGTAACTCTTCATTGGCTCCAACTTCTCGTACGTATTAAAAGCCAGACTTTAATATATAATCCTTTTTTTTCCACTTCAATTACGTGACGCATTTATTTGTGGTCCAAATTTTGTCTTCGGCCGTACAAAATAATTTGTAGCATAATAATTTGGTTGTCTAATGATCACAGAAACCTAGCAATTATATTATATTATTAAACAATCATCTAACGATTGTCGTTTGTTTCTCTGTTTATGTTTGACGTGTCTGTTATTCGCCGAAGCAATTGTCTTAACTGCTGTTTGTTTTCTTAATAATGAAACCAAAGACTTTTCAGCGTTTGCAAACCAAAGAAAATATTCATTTTGCTAACACAGAAAATACATTTAATTTGATTATATAATAGAAAGTTTTTTTAAAAATTTATCCAATACGCAAATAGAGTGGGGGCATTCTAAGCCTAATATTTGGCAAACATAGAAGATTTATCCCATTACAAGGAAGCCTGCCTAATTGTAAGGATCAATGACTAGAATATGCGGTCAACAAGTCCAAATTATCAATATGTGTCGTATTTTTTTTTTTTTTTTTGACAACAATATGTAAAACTCCTTTGGGAGTTGCGTTTTTGGTGTATTTTTTTTTTTCGTGTATTTCTGTAAAACGCAAGAGGTAGTTGCGTTTACGTATTCGTATACGTAAAATGCATTACGCTCTTGTGTTTTCCAACGCATACGGTATCCCCCAAAACGCTACTTACTTTTGCGTTTTACGTATTATACGTAAAACGCAAAACTAAGTTGCGTTTTTGACGCATTCAAAAAAAAAAGTTGCGTTTTTGACTTTTTTTTGTACCGGCCGTCTCCGGCGAATTTGAAGGACGGCGAGAACCACAAAACGCAAGTCGCATTAATTGTGCAAGGACTTTTTTCGCAATCACCACGCTGAACCAACTGTGCAACACCACATTCTATTAATATTTGTCTTTTTAAGTATACTTAAATAGCCGATGAACAGTACACAAAACGAACTACCGGTGCCGGAACCGCCTATAAAACGCAAGTGATTTTAGCGTTTTAACGTTTTATTCAAATAACGCAATTCGGTCTTGCGTTTTTGTAAATTTCTCCGGCGAAATACGCCGATAAACACAACGCATTTTGGTCTTGCGTTTTATGTATTTTCAAGTATAATACGTAAAACGCATCTCCCAATTGCGTTTTAACGTATTCAATACGTAAGATGAAAACGCATCTGGGAGATCCGTTTTTCGTATACAATACGAAAAACGCAACTACCAGTTGCGTTTTAAGTATTTAACGAAAAAAAAAATGCGAATTAAATACCTTCAAAAACGCAACTGGTAATAGAGTTTTGCATTTTTTGTCAAAAAAAAAGTCAGCACACATTTTTGCAATTTTTCACCCCATTCTACACATTTTAGTCATTGATCCTAATTGTAATGTCAACTCTTAGTAAAGTTACTTTTATGAGTGGGAAAGTATCTTAGTTATATCTATGAAACTTTTCTTTAAGTTTTAAATAATTTTGTTTAGTAAATGATATAATTTTCAGTAAATTTAATAGTTTTAACGATTTGATTAAGCTGAAACTTTACTAAGTTGAAACGTTTAAGAGTTTGATTGAAAGTTATAATAAATTACATCATTATTCCTTTAATAAGTCAATGCCATATTTAGTTATGCATTAATGTGATAATTTGACTAGGTTGGACCGAAATGACTCAATACACAAAAACATACTACTTTGTATTAGATTAGACTTAATAAAACATGAATAATAAGTAATAACTCTATCATAACATATAATAAAATACAATAAAAATTTCATAGAACAAAATAACAAATGCTATATATCTACAATATAAGGTTTTTTTTTTTAAATAAAAAAATAAACTAGTTTAAACTACATTTTTACCCTTTTATACTAGTGTAATAATCTTCTAACAATCAGGGTAAACTTGGGAATCTAAAGATAATGAACACAAATGTTTCAAAATCACAACACTTCCATCCCCATTACTATTCCCTGGCCTAGCAAGTGCAAGTTTTGACACTATGGGCAAGAAGGTGGCACCTGGTTTCGAGTTCAACCCAGTGAGTGAACTCAGCCGTGGTATTGACTCGCTCGACACCATTAAATTCACATTCCTCAATGCGAACTCACTTCTAACGAGTTGATTGATGACTCCTGACTCGGTCACCGGGTTCTTCCTCTTCCGTTGCATTGCTGCCTGGACGATCTCCGTCAGCATTGCGTTTGATAATCTCCGGACCCCTCGAGTCCCGCCAGCGACAATGCCCGGGTGAACTGAGTTTTGGCCCGAGTTCTTGACGTGTTTTGACTGAGTATGTGTTGTTAAGTACACTGACTCGGGGGTCCGGTTCTTGACTCGCCCGAGTGGGTCTCCGAGTAGGAGAATTTCCTTCACGTCCACTAGTGTCACGTGCCTGAAATTCCTCCTGACTCGTCCGAGTAGCATAGGGTAACAAGCCCATCTCCTCAAACTCATCGGCACGTGATCTAGAAACCCGGCCAATGAATCCTCCGGGTCAAGCTCGTCCGCGTCGAAACCCACCACCGAGCCGTAACTCATCCGAGTCGACTCAGTCGAATTACCTTCAATTATATTATTATTATTATTTCTCTTAATTTTGCGTCCCCAGATTGGCTCCCCACTTTCCTTCTTCTTCTTCTCGGAAATCTTGAACTGGGCCACGCCGAGAATAGCCTCGGAGCTCCGATCACGCCGGCCGAGGATGAGTTTCAAGAACGAGTCATTCTCCTCGGCGACGACCCGGTCGAAAGCCGGCGACTTTGATCGGAAAATGAGCAAAATATCCGATTTGGACGAGAGCCCGGAGGTGAAAAAGAGGCGTAGAAAGAGCTTAAGCTCGAGCGGAGTGAGATTCTCGACGGCGTGAGCGATAATGAGGTCGTTCATGGCTCTGGTGCCTCTGCTGTAAAGCGAGCCCATTCCTTGCAATGCATGGGGGAAGGAAAGGTTAACGGCATTGTGGGAGGAGGGCGGCGGAGAGGGAGGAGAAGAGAGATGTCTTCTGGGAGGGAGGTGGCGGGGGGAGTTGACGACGGCGGGGTCGAAGCAGAGAGTGAAGAGGAGGAGCGTGAGGAAGATGAGGAGAGCGCAGACGGAAACGGTGGATTTGACGGTGGAGAGGAGCGAAGAGCCGCCGGAGGAAACGGAGTAGCGGCGGAGGCAACGGAACGAAGGCGGAGAAGGGAAGAGAAGATTCATGGCCGCCATGGGGCGGCTGGTTTTCTTTCTGTCATGAATGTCGTCGGCGCCGGAGGTTCCATTTTCGGGGAAAAAGAGGAACAGGAAACCCATTCCTCCAGTGTTGTCGTCGCCGCTTCTGTTAGTGTTGCTACTGCCGACGTTGTTATTGCTGTAAATCCCATCCATGAATCGCTGCTCTCTCTCATCCAAAATGGTTCTTTCTTCCCCTTTCACTTTCCCTGCTAGTAGCTTTCCATCCTCCTGGACCTCTCTGGTTCTATATGTATATATGTTCTGCGTTTACACTTTAAACCTCCATTTCTCTATTAATATACTGCAATAATAATAAATTGTTTTTACTTCCATAACCTACGAAAACATTAACCCATAATCAATAAATTAATCGCACTTATTTACTAGACTAGAGTTATATAGCAGGGATGAGGTTGAATCCCAACCCCAAGGGACCCGCCCGGCCAGACAGATCAGCGTTTGTGAGTATGTTATTATTGCTGATAAGATTCGATCCCGAGTCATTATTTTTACATTTTACTTTGTGATTAACTGAACTGTTCGTACAGGCATGACGTTGAAAGTTGAAATTTATTAAATGCCATTAGATTGATCCAGATTCTATTGAATTAGTCTATTTGATAAGATAGATGTAGATATTAGTGCAGTATATTAAAAAGATGGTTCAATGAAAATGGTGCAATTAGAGTGGTTAAGTTCTTTTAATCTCACGGTTCGTTGTCACTCTAATTGATGCTTGAAGGAGACTTATTCACAAATTAAACATGGTACATTATTTGCAAGATTTTATATTAATGTTGGAAGATAGGTTCTTTGATTTACAAAAAAAATCGTTATCTGAATGTACGTTCTAGGTGAAGTTTACTTTTGTTACTTTAACAAATAAAGAATTACAAAAAGTTCTCAAAATCAATAATGTCAATAGACATTTTCATAAGAAGTAAAACTTAGAACTTTAATTGTGTCTGATTCTCAACGTACCATGTACTTGAATCATTTAAATAAACAAATTTTTTTTTTATCAATTGTACGTTAACAATTAAAACGACCCAAAGAATTGAATAACTAAAATGGAAAATGTTACATGTACTTCCATTCTGTACTTCTAACTTGTATTCCCACACACAACAACATTGATATAGATACTTATATTGGGACCCACATAAAAAAAAATAACTTATCAGAATTTGCCACATTTAGGATAAAATTTAAAAAATAAGATTAGAGAGTACATATAGTATAACTCAACTAAAATTGTATTTCTCCACTTTAATGTGATGATTAAGGTTGAGAGAATTGAAGATGGTTGCTGGATTTCAATTGTGGGGTTGCTAATTAAGTTGTAGTTTTGTGGTGGATACATACATACTCTCAACACTTGCGTCGGTGGCTTGGGTTGATGGGCCACAGGTTTCAATGTTACAATTCATTTCGAAAAAGTTTAATTTTCTCATCAATATTTGTTTTTATTTGTCTAAAAAAAACGATTAAATTTATCGTTTGTATTTATCTATAGGTAACAAATTGACGGTTTAAACGAATGAGAACGAAGCTAAGTACAAATGGTGGGTACTTTCTAAACAAAGAAACAATTGTATTACAAGTTGGGGTAGAAAGGTCACGAAGCCAATTCAATTAAATTGAAATGGACAGAAACAATTGTATTACTAATTTCTTTGATTTGAATTGGTTAAAGTATGAACAATCTAGATTGATATTCTCTGTCAATACGTCTATTTACTCTTAATTAGCCCGTCAGTCCGCACAGTCCTTAACCACAATAATCTCCGCATCAAATTGCATGATTTCTCTAATAACTCAAAAAATAATAATAATTATGTCGATCTTCAAATTACGACCTTAATTAATAGAATAATTTAACCCTTATTACTAGCTCTCTTTGCAATGTTATATATAACAAAGACAAAATGACTAAATGAGTATATATGTGATCACATGGAAAAGGTTGTAGGTTTGTACGTAATATAGTGTAGTACCAATTGTGTCCTTGTACGTGGGGGCCCTACAGCAATTAAAGAGTTGGACTCTCTTGTCATTTATGGCCCAAAATTATATGACACGGCTGGTGGAGGGTATCCTTAATTCTTCTCATGGCATCATAGAAGTTTCCAAGAAACATATATGAGAAATTTGTTAAAAAATGTTGGGCTACCCATGTGTTCCTCTGTACGTATTGTACCGCTATGATTCAAACCCAATATATAAATAAAAACGGAGCTATCAAATTCACCCCCCCCCCCCCTCCAAAAAAAAAACAAAAAAAAAAAAATAAATAACTCAGTGGTCAAAAGGTTGAGTGTGGATATAATGATTCAGTAAATATTCAGGTTCGAATCCTCAATGGGGAAAGATCCTAGTTTTAGGACAAAAAACATACACTCAAATCTTTACGTTACTGAAGTACATCCACAATTTACCTTCTCTCATAATTTTCGAGTGTCGGGTTTAAACCTATTAGGTGACAGTCAGGCATTCAAAACTGAAAGTACTGCAGCAATAACACACTGATTGGGTTAGGTGTCGGTAGGCCTAATTTACTGCATATTGCAGAAATTGAAGCACTGAATTCTGAAGATAATTAAACTACAAAGGCCATCCAGCTGCAAGTTGACTGATTAAATTCCACTGTTTCACCATGTTCATGTCTTCAAAAGATGGTAAAAAAGGAGCAGAGAAATCACAAGACATTATTGCAGTAATTCCTTGACAGGTGTGGGATCGGAGTTTTTGATGTAACAGTAACTTTCTGATTCCCATTTCCCAGGTGAATAACTACACTGAATCCATGCATCTCATGTCAGTGCTAGCTAGTTGTAGTGAGTAGATTTTAGTATTTAATCCGGCCTATATATATGTACAACCAAGAATGGAGCATGTGTGTCTCTTTATGAGTTTGGTTCTTACCTATATTTTCTCGGTCGAATTATGTAACATAAATTTTTTTAGTACAGTTTATCTTTTTAGTATGATTTGTGGCTATTATATAAGAGCATGAGGCTTAAAAATCATTAGATCAAAGTGATTTGAATGACTAAATTAATTTATTAGGTTAATCTTGTAACCCTCATTCCTAAATCCGTTGTTTTTATTACTGTGAAATTTATTCGGATTTAATACAAAACGTATTTACAAAGTTTGATTTTTATTCTAAAAGGAAAATAAAAATCACAGTTCTCTTACCAACTGCCCAAAACTGTAGGGTCAATTCTCGCATTCTTTATATATATGTATAATCAATTCACTTCTCATGATTTCAACCATAAGAATATTTCTAAGTTTCCACTACCCTTGCAAAATTTCCCAAGAAATGTTGTTGGGTTACGTTATTCCTATTTGGAAAATAAGCCCTTTTTTTTTCTTCGAAAATGAGCCTTTTTAAAATTTCCTATTTGGAACAACCCATTTTATGAGTCTATTAAAGCCCAAATGGATAAGAGCATAGAGGTCATAATGCCTGATTCAATTCAATTCAATATAGGGATTGAGTCGAGTCTGTGTTTTTGGGAAAATTTTACTGTATATCACGATCTATGTAGCGTGACGGATCATGAATTAGCATTATAATTACATTTCAATTTTATTTGATAATATTGTTTTTTTTTTTTTTTTTTTTTACACACGCTAGTTTCATTATATCAATATCAAAGTATCATTTTAATTCTATTACAGTTTTATTTATCAATATACACTATTGCATTGACTCTATTTTTTAGTTTCATTTTTTTACGCACGCACACTAATTTAATTATAGTAATGTTGAAGTATTATTTTAATTACACTTCATGTTCATTTGAGAATATATGTTATTGTATGACTCTGAATTTTAGTTTCATTTTTCACACATACTAAAGTTATTATAGCAGCACTAAAGTATCAGTTTAATTATATTACACTTTCATTTGACAATATACGTTATTGAATGAACTCTGTTTTTAGTTTCATTTTTCACACACACTAGTTTCATTGTAACAATATTAAAGTATTATTTTAATTCTATTACAGTTTCATTTTATGATCATAGTCCATATTGTCCTGCGTGGACCACTGGACCATGATCCCCTATATAACAACGGGTGTTTTTGGTTTCAAATCAGGGTAAATGAGACAAACTACTTGTGCATTATTAAATCTTAATTTGATAATATCCAAATTCGATTCAGTTACCATTGAGCTGAGCCCGAGTTCGAGTAACTAGCCAAGTTAAATTTGAGTATTTCTCTTAATACTCTGTTAGAGTAGCTCGAGACTAATCAAGTTTTATATATTTATAGTCCAAATATAAATAAAAAGGAAAAATGCATTTTTAGCCCATCAATTGTTTTTTTCTAGCGGTTTTAGTCCTTAATTTTTTATCGTTACAATATGTACCCCTAACTCTTCAAAAAGCTATAGTTTTAACACATTAAGCAACAAAACTATTAAATTTTTTTAAAATTATACTTAATACATGAGTATTTAAAATATTATTATCTTTATAATCTTTTTCCGTCTTTAGTATTTCATCTCTAAAACCTAAACCCATAGACTGCTTCCATCTGAAAATCAAACTTAGAATCATTTAGTTATCAAGCTAATTGTTGTCCCTATATTTATATATTTATGTTTATGTGTTATAAAATGAATATAATTGAAATATAATATTGAGTTTGTTATGATATTTGGATGTAAAATTATATTATTTGTGAAGCGATCGACATGCAGCGTAAGTTGGTGGACGTAGACTTAGAAATTAGAATGTTCAAAGTCGTGTATATATAATCATCCTTAAAAACAGCTGTCATTACTATGTAATTTCCATGTGGTTGCCAACAGCTTCAAGTTTTTGTCAAACTTTATGTCTATAATGGGATGGGTGCCTGCTTCTTCTTTACATTTGGTCCCAATTAAAGTCAGTTTGACCAGTCAAACTCATCTGCATCTACAAATATATATATGAATTGATTTGAATTGGCTCTTATCGTCAACAACTTGACCGTACCACTGTACAACATTACCCAATTTTTTATTACTTTTTTTTAATTATATAATAATAATAATAATTATTATTATTATTATTATTGTTATGAATAATGTTGAATATTTGGATGTGTGACCAGCAACTACTTCAATCGTTAGGCAATTAAAAAAGAAACATATTATCGTGTTCAAAGAATTGAAACGATCAATTTGAATGGCCTATTTTTAAAATCGTGCACCAGGGTGCACAATACATTGTGCATCCTATCAAAACGACGATGTTTTTATGTTAAGATTTTATGTGTATTATATACTCCGTATTATGTTATGAGTTTATATTATATGTGTTCTACTATACAATTCTGTACATTTGAAACATGAGATTACAATTCACTGGTTCTTTACAATTCTAAACATTTATACATTTGTATGTTAGCTTACCGTTAACTTCCATAGTTATAAAACCAACACCTTCATTTAAAACTTTTACCGTTGAAGCAACTTATTATTCTAATCACTCCAATTGCTAATTCATCTGAATCACTCTTAATCTGAATAGCATGTAAAGTGGTGAATTATCGTCCGAACTGTTTTTCTAAACACATCTTAACTAAGTTAATTAATTATATATATACGACGTTAAACAAGGACTCCGAGATAAAAATAATAATAATAAATTAAAAATAAACATAGTAAATCTTCAAATTAAAGTCTCTTTTATTTGAGATTTTATTAAAAGTGAGTGCAAAATAACCTAAAGGGGAAAGGACACTTGGGAGCTGAGGATCTCTGATCTTTCCCATAAACAAGTTGTAACAAAGTATAATATACAATTTTCCATTAAGAATATGTATACTCATTTGCTCAACTCATCACTACTAATTAATAACATTTGCACATGCATGCATTTTTTTATATATATTGCATGAAACAACTCCTATTTATGTATATTATAAATTTATAATATAATATATTACCCACTTTATTTTAAGTGGAAGGACTTATGATTACCTTATTTGCACAGTTGGGACAGAAACAGACTAGCGGTTTGATTGATCTCAGCCCTCTTCCTCTTCCTCTCCCTCTCCGCCTCTTCTTCAACCTCCAACCTCACGCCAAACAGCATCAATGGCGGCCGCATTTCTTCTTCTTCTTCTTCTCCTTCCTCCGAGCTGGCAGCGGCGTACATGGACACTAAGTCGAGCAGGTCCCGGCACTTCCTCTTCATCGTCGACAGCTCGGAGCTGAGGACGCCGTTCTCCTCCTTAAGCCGCTTGTTCTCGTCGACGAGGGTGATGTATTCCGAGGAGGACGAGGTGGACGATGAGCGCTGGTCTTCGTCGCCGGCGTCTTTGTTGTTGTTCTTGGGTGGATTATCCTGGGATTGTGCGTTATTGTTGTTTGGCTTGTTGGACCATGCTTTTCGCCGGCGAATGTCGCAGAGTAAATCCCTCTCCCCTTTCCGGAACATTTCGTTGCTAAACTCCCACCGGCTTGTCGCCACCTTGCGAAAACCCTATAGTTCATCATATGTTAGTTTGAGAAATATACATTACATTACATTACAAACAATAATAATGGTACGTCATATAAAATTGTCGGAATTTCTATAATGCTAATCAACATCTGTGTTGTTTTTAGTTGACGAGAGAAACCAGTAATCCCTACTTAAGAGTGTGTATTGTCCCGTCTTGTGATCTTAGCTAGTAAAAAACTGAAGAGAAACTACTAAATTAGTATAGATTGTCTATACATAGTTGACTAACTCAAATCAAGAAACTAAAGGGACGTACCAACTGACCAACTAACTGCGATTGTATGTAGTTACCAAGTCAACATCTATGTCTTTTTGTAACAATACAATTATGTATATACTAATCAGCAACCAATTATATCTGGTACAAAAAACTCTTATGTTCTTAGTTTAGACGGGTTAACTATATGTAACTTAAACTGATTTACTTTTTTTATACACTTCTACTTAATATACGCCTTCAAATAGTTACTATAAATTTCCATCGTGCTACAAAAACACTAAATCCTTTAACTTTTATAAATCTATGTGCAAAGGACATAAATTATACTCTAGAAGATACTTTCTAGTTTCTACCACCTATGTGCAGTGGTCCAAGGAAGGTAAAGTGGACCAATTAATGAATCGATTTTAGCATGCCGATAACGTTTAAAATAGAATGGAATATTAGATGATGATATGATGCATTATTAGTAGTTATTTTGACTTGTCGTTATGTAACATCGTAGAAATTTCTTAGGATATGATGTTTAATTAATAATTAGGAAGGTGATAATTAGTTTGAAGAAAGTAATGATGTATGAACCAAAATGGTTGAGCTGACACAAAGATCAAAGGATGTTGTCACTAGGTAGCTTTGGTATCTCTTTTGATCGCTAAATAACCACCACCCATATATTTATATAGATCGAGATAATAATAATTAATAAATCCCAAATTCAAAAGGCACTATTCCACCTAATCCCAAAAGAATATTTCTAGCTACTCTTTTATTTTTAATTTCTTTTTTTAGATTTTAATTCTCTGCTGCCCTGAGCTCATAGATATCAATTTTTTGTTCATAAAAGACAGAATCTTTTGTCCCCAACTCCAATATTTTGATTTATATAGGATAAATCAGGGTGACTCAGTTCAGAATAATAAGAAATAAAATAAAATTATTTATTAATTACGTACATAGGTATTTAGCTGGCGGACGAAGCTGGAAAAGTTGCTGTGCTTGAAGAGCGTGGGGAGCAAGTCTCTGGCGAACTCCGCCGGCTGCCAGACGACGAAGGCGGTGCCGTCGTCGTTCCAGGAAATGACGTCATCGGTCGCCGGATCCTCCACCAGCATGTAGGTCTTCAGCAGGAACGGCGGCGGCGACGATTTCCTCACGTACTCTAACAGGCTCTTCTGCTGCCGATCACATTCCGGCCCCAACATCTTCTACCTCTCCGATCAATCGATCTCTGATCTATACCTAATTTTTTTTCTTCTGCTAATAATAAATTTAGATTTATATATATGTATGTATGGAAATGAAGAAGCTAGAATAATGGATTAATATATCTAGAAGAGAAGGCGGAGGGAGATGGAGGGCGTGGCGGAGAAGAGAAGAAGGGCGGTTAAGAACTCCCAACCCCAACAGTAGAAACCCAATACGACTCCGCAGTTCATGAGAATTGCAAGAGCTTCGATGATTCTTTCTTCTTCTTCTTCTTCTTCTCTCTCTCTCTCTAAAACCAACCAATATATCCTAGAAACGTCTCTTTTGTGCTCTCACCCTCCTCTTATTTAATACATACATACACACACGTATATTGACTCTCGTAACACACAACCCAACTAATTCTTCCCCTGCGTGCAAACCGCTTATATATAATACATACACCACTATTGCTATATATTATATTTTTTTCTAATTTGTTTTAAATATTTTGTATTCTTTCTAAAAGGTTGAACTCCAACACCTGCCCAAATTACCTTAGGTTGAGTGCAAGCTGGTTTATCTTTTTATGATCCTTTATTAACTAGGTCTACAAGCAAGTTTTACTTAAAGTGCACGTTTAATTAAGTAGCAGTTATAGGTTTCCGTAAATCAAAGAAGGTTTTAACTTACAAATATTATTTCGGTCAAACTCATGATTTTATTAATTAGTATGATTGGTTTGCGAATGATTATACATGACCAGGCCAGTATTGTTCACCATTACACACTTCCCGATAGTAACGACAATTTTTTCAATTACCCAAAAAAAATGGGGAAATTGATAGATTTATTATGTTTTAACGTATGTATTTATTATTATATATATATATATATATATATATATATATATATATATATATTGTATAATAAAAATGTACAATTATGCTGTCTACATACATAGGATTACTACACGTAGTATATAATATATATATTTGTATGTCACGTAGAAATAGAGGTTTGCTTCTAAGCTTCAACTTTTCAAACTAGTCGTCCCACACTTGCGTAGAAAATTTATGTAAAGTTGTAACCACCAAAGTCTTCCTTGGAATAGTTATATTATATATTAACCTTTTGGACCGTAGAGTTATCTTTCAATCTCTTCCATCGATCATGTACTTAATTACTTACTTTTGCATCTAATTAATTTTATCATTCTTGATTTGTTGAAATAAAATTCACTCACTCTTTGTGTGTGTGGGGTGAAAATTCTTTTTATTTATAAAAATATAAGTATGGTATTTTTTTTAATTGTAAAATATTTTATATTTATAAAATCTAGTTTTATAAAATTTTAGGAGAACATCTTATTCAAAATCTTTAGTTGAGGTGGGGCCAAGCCAGTTTACTAGTTACTAGAAAAAGAAGAACAAGAATATTGAACATATGACTGAGGAATTGGGGTATCATATATTTTATTAAATTAAAGTATGTTGTTAATAAGCATGGAAGGAAACATGCAAAATAGTACTAAAATCCTGCACGTTCGTGTGGATTCTTGTAACCATAGTCACACTAGGGTTTTGTCTCGTTGCAGATTTTCTTTGAGGAAAAAAAAATATATTATTTCTATATTTCATGTAGGTGTACGTGCTGATCCTTTCAACACTTTTTTCCTATAAATTTTATGATTTTCACATTAGGTATTCATTGATACTGATATCAAATTATATAAAACATCATATTGTTCATATCAAGACGCTACTTACATAGTCGTCAGTGTCACATTTTTTATACTTACATAACAACCATTTCGATGTTAGGATGTTAGACTCAGTCTTTCAAGCCTCTGCCCCCCATCCTAACACTTACTAGCTTAGCCTCAACTGCATAATAATATGCTTTAAATGAGAATACAAATTGTCAGAATCAAGTGCATACTACTCCGTCAAAAGTTATAGCTAGTAGCGAAGACACAACTTCATCATATTATACTTACATAGCAATCAGATCGCACTTCAATAGCAAGATGTTGGCTCGATCTTCCAAACTTATGTTCAACAATTATGTATATATGTTTGGTCGTGTACAATTTCAACCACCAACAAGACATTTTACATGTATTGCGTATAATTCAACATCGTAAAAGTACTTTAATTTTTAATTTATTCCTTAGATCCATATATTTTTTTTAAAGTTGAATTTCTTTTTGCTTGTGTCTTCCGCCACCATCTAATTGGAAGGTGTCTTTGTGGACTTTTGTGTCTCATATTTTCCTATAGATATATAATATATATATATATAAAATGATAGAAGGCGTAGGGCAACCCAACCCATGAAGTTGAATTGGGACTATAGTGAAGAATTTTTGATAGATATTGAAAATTTCGTATTAATAAGTCAAAAAAATTTAGTTAATCATCTAGAAGCTAAGTGAAAAGTTGAAGAATAAGTAATTTCTTTGACATTTTCACTATAATTATATCTTCTTTTTACATAAAAGTTTAGGCTAGAGGATGTTGCAGTAATTAAGTATTTCTAGAAAGCTTACTTCACAGTGTCACATATTCTGAGATGACTGTAAGTCAAACACGCTTAACCACAGAGTTCTTTGACTATTTATGGTTGTCATATCATACTTAAAATTAATGTGTGATAAGTAGATGGACATTAACCATTTGACCGCATCATTCCATGGTAAATCACAGCGCTACGTCTCGAATCGAGCAGGGACTGAACTCGGCCAATAGCCCAATAATTTCATTTTAAACGAAATGAAAATTGAGCAATTATTATTGACTCAATCAACCTATTGGCCGGCTTATCATAATTATGAATGTTAATATTACTCCTACATTTTTTAGATTAAAAAAAAAAAATACGCAATCACTATCTGAGATTGTATACTACTACATACTGCATAAATTATTATCAATTATTTATTTTTGAAAAAATAATTGATAATAATATTATCAATTATATTACACTATATTGTATATTTATTTATTAATAAATTTGGTGGATGAGTGTAACATAATAGCTATTGTATCCAAAATATTAATAAATTAAAAATGTGATATCATATGGTAAAAGAAAAAGGAGTGGATAAGGAAACCCACATTATATCCGTGCATTTAATTAATTAAACCAAAAAATAAATAGATATTGACCGTACATGGCACTTGGACGTATTCGAAGGTTCTAATTTCTAATATTTGGTTGGGCAGCTGAGCTTTCTTGACCTCTCAACTTAGCCCTTTTAATTATATTTTTCTTTTCACTTTTACATTCTTTTTATGATTTAATAATAATAAATAATGTCTCAAAATAAGTGACGAATGGAACATGATTCTAATATCAATAGATCAATACTCTTAATCGAGTCGATTGACTATTATGTATGAAAAAAGTTTACTCAAATAATATATAAACAAAAGAGGTTCTCACAACACGTGTCACACTCCTTTAAATATTTTTCACTCTAAAAAGAGATTTCATTACTGAATTTTTTTTAGTATTTTTAAATTAGAATGCCTTAGTCATTTGCAAGGTATATTTTTCTAAGAATTAATTCTAATTTTTGTCTCTCAATTGTTATGTTTTTTTTTTCTTTTAATTCTCAAATTAAAATTTAGTCAAAATTTTGGTCATAGATTGTTAAAAGAATTAATTCTACTAGATGTCCTTAATTTTTTTATAAATTCAAATTTAATCTCAGTCTATCATTTTTGTCATTTAACATCCCAGACTATTACTTTTGGATACTTTTAGTCATTTTCATGACTTTTTCTATTTTTAGTAAAGACATTTTTGTCTTTTCATATTTTTCTTTTGTTATTTTCCAGTTTCAATCGGTTTAATTGGTTTAGGACTTTAGGTAACCTCTTATTTTTAGTAATCATATTTTTTCAATCGATTTTTAGTAAAGTCCTAAACCAATTAAACATGTTGAAACCAGAAAAATAACAAAAGACAAATATGAAGAGACAAAAATGTCCTTACTAAAAATAAGAAAAGTTATGAGAATGACTAAAAGCGTCCAAAAATAATGGTCTGGAATGTTAAATGGCAAAAACTATAGTATGTGACTAAATTTGAAATTGATTGTCACCAAAGACAAAGGACTTCTGGTGGAATTAACTCTTGTTAAAAATATTCCATTATCAATCCTTATTATGAAGGGTAAATAAGTCAAGAGTTAAATCTATTCAATTTTAAACTCAAAAATTAATTTTTTTTTATAATTATAATAGTATCAAAATGTGTTGTCTCAAACAGAAGAGGTCAGGTTTGAGTCGTTTAAACATTTGATCGAGAATTTAAATACTTTCTGTATGCAATAACTTCTTAGAAGAGTTGCTATGAAAGAGACTATATTGAAACTTCTCTTAATTAATCTTATTTTGTGCAATGTGAATAATAATATAGTATGTAGAGGTATTATAGAGCGAATTTCCCATATGTATTCACATCTAGTATGAGATCCGATCCAATTCAATCTGTTTTGCTTATGGTGAATTTTAAGTTTAAAATAATAAATAAATTATAATATAAGAATTTTAGTATTCAAAAATCAAAATAACAATAATATTTTAAACATACCACCCCAAAAAAAAAAAAAAACACCCAGACACAAAAATAAAAATCCAATTATCTAATTAGAAAAAATACAATACTAAATTCGGATCCAATCTGTTAATGACGGATTTCTTCTAAGTGATCCACATCTTATTTGTTTAGTTTTGACCGATACGAATTAGATTGAAATAATTTTAGTGTGTTTAATCAATCAACAATTAACAATTATATATATAAATATATATAGTTATGCCTTACCTTCTCCCTCACCAACAACCGCAGGCCCCCTTTTCTAACTTTGAAGCCTCCCTTTCAGAAGGTGGGAAAGCAGATCACGACGCTCTGCCTAATACATATCCAGACACATAAAATTCCAGATGGAAGAATTTAATCTTCTTTATAAAATAAAATTATTAAAAAAAAAAAAAAAAAACTATTGGTCCACAGTGGCCGCAAACACAATATTGTTAATTATATTATTTATTTAATAATAAAAAAATAATAATATATCATTATTTTTTAGTAGCATGAGAAACCTGCCGTTACTATTCAGATGTCTGCACTGAATAAATCTCACCTTCGTATAATAGTTCACAAATCATACGATAAACTATATTAAGAAATTATATGTGACGGGTTTGACCGAAAATTATTATTATTATTGGGTGACGAGAAAAACTCTCAATCACTACTCAAAAAGATGTGCACGGTGTAAATTCCGCCTTATGGCCCTAACCCGCAACGAATATAAGGAAGTAAGCCAGCCTAAATTACTAATAACTAATCAACGAGAAGATCAATAAATCGTTCCTACTTAAAATTGAACTTGTTACATTGTGGTTATCAATCAAGATTATTATTATTATTATTATTATTTTAGTTCATATGGTTGAATAGATGATGAAAAGTGTAGACTAGTGGATGGAGAAGAGCTAATTAACCAGTGGTATATGCACACATTTTCAATGAGTTTGAGATCCGCACGCATTTTATGAACGGTGTGCATCTCTTTTTTTCTTTTTGTTCACATTACTATTCCTATTTTTTCTCGATAATCTTGGCAACGAGCTCTAGTCAAGATGATATAGGAAAGGATCAAGATGATATGATTTTTTAAATAGAAAATTGTACTTTTCATCCCCAAGTTATAAGATAATTGTAGAATTCGTTATTAAGTGTTGATCCCGTTATTAGTATATCTTCTGATTTCATTATTAGTAGATCTTCTGGTCTTGTTATTAGTAGACCTCCTAGTCTCGTTATAAATAGACCTTCCGGTCTCGTTATCATTAAACCTTCAAGTCTCATTATTAATAGACCTCGCCGATCCCGGTCTCCAAGCGTCGACCCTTCACGTGGTCAAATCTCTAAAGACACTTAGCAAGCATAACCTCACCATTGGATCTCTCTAGGACACGTGGAGGATAGGGCGGACGACATGCATGTCTCCCCTCTCCTCTCTATATAAAGGACATTTATTGCGCTTTGAAGGGGACTTTTTCCTCTGAATAGACACCACTCGAACCGGAGCTTCCTAATTTTATATGGTCAGATCCATAGCTAATTTCTCAAGCACATTTTTAGCCTTCAATTAGCTTCCCAATCACCTTCAATCTGACCCAAAATAATATACTTTATCATATATACCAAGTGTATTTTTATGTTGCGCTAAGTGTTGGTATGTTGTGTACCTATGAGTGCTCTGTGGTACACTTATGATTGATCTGTGATGCACTTAGTATTGCACCACTCAATGCGTCTATTGAACCCACCACGTCTTTTTTCCCCCCTTTTAGTGGTGCACACAATTCACTCATTAGTAACCAACATGGTTGGCGTGGTGGTTCAGCACCTCGTCCCTTAAGCATGAGGTTGAGAGTTCGATCTCCACCCATGTGAATGGAGCAAACCATTTGGCCAGTCCCTTACCACTTAGTGTGCTGACACTGGCTTGAAATATACATGGTGCACAAAATTCATTTGGATTGATTTTCAGCTACTTGATAAAAATCACACAATGCATCACAGAGCACTCATAAGCGCATCACTCACCAACACTTAGTGCACCACCGAAATATACATTGTCAACAAAATTATAAAATTTTCCCCGCACATTTTTTCTTATCTACATTAATTTTCATCCGTTTAATCTAAGCTCATCCTACAATTCTTATAAGTCCGCAAGACCGCACAAGAGAGCAGCGTCACATATAAACCTATATATGTATATAATTCAACTTTATCCCTTGTTAATTTGAGATAACATTTGAAATAAAATAGAGAAAGAAGTTCTGACTTCAGAGTTATAGTTTACTGTGTCTGCCTTGCTCCGTACTGGCCCTCCAGATTATAATACTGTGGGCCGATAAGCAATAAAAGAAAAGATCTGTTACTAGACAGCCCAATTATTATGGGCTTCTAATGATAATTAATTTGAATCACCAAAAACTAATGTTGGGCTCTGTTAGCACAATAATCCTGGGCCCATATAAATTCGGGCCAATTGTATATGGTTTTGGATATTAATGCCATTTTGCCAATACTTATGATACTAGACCTATTATCGTTTTAATTATAATAGGAATTATTATTTGGTTTTCAAAATGGAATTTGCAATGGGAAATAAATTTGTGTGATGATTGGATGGCTTCGTTTACTGCTTTGCTCAAGATCTGAAATTTGATTTTCATGAGATTTTAAAATATATATATACATACATAATTTGATTAGCTGATCAATTAATTTTTTTTTTTGAAAATAGCTGATCAATTAATTTAGTTAACTGACACTTTCAAATCGAATTAACAATCAAACAAAATTCTTAAAAATCATTAACCATTAAAAAATCAAAAGATTTTGATTTAAAAATAATTACTTGAAATTTAAGAATTCGATCGATTAACTAATGTTTCATCAAATACCCTAATCATAAGGGATCACTGAAAGTAACATTAATATTAAAATTAATTATTAGTCAAATTTTGACTTACTAGATCTCTACCCAATTATTGTAGTTATATAAATCATAGCTATCATTTTGGTGCAACCCAAGCCACAAATACCAGTTTAAATAAAACAAAACCAAGATACTTGGCTCTCTGTTTTTGTTTTTGCGATTGATTGATGATATGGATAGAGATAGAATTATATTTTATTCATTTAAATATTTTATTATTATATATAAGTTGGACTTGATAACCATTGTATATTAACTATATTTGTATGTATAAATAATAAAATTTTCTTAATCTTATTTCTACATGACTATGACTCTTTCGAATTGATTCTTTTTGTTTCAATATGTTAAGAAAGTACGTATGGAAAGATACTAAATTGTAACATAGTCGATAGTACTCCAAAAACTCTCGTTGATATAATTCTATAATTCTTTTTTATATTTGTTTGTTGCTTTAATTTTGAATTGACCGACTGTACTTTAAAAAATGAACTAAAGTATATAAACATGTTTATATAATTAGTTAGTGTATACTTTCAAAAAAAAAAAAAAAAAAGTTAGTGTATAAAATCTTATATGTAAGACTTTATTCAGTTTAATGTTGTCATAGTTATTAATAATATTATCACATTGCATTGCTTTTGTGGTTGTAATTTTACCTTGAAGGCTAAACTACATGAGTTGTTACCCTCATGGCCTCATATCAATTTTTTTTTTCTTCTAAATAATAGAATATAATATTATAAAATTTATTTATTTCCTTCTAATTAGGTTCCAACCCCGACCCCCACAAACACCTGGCCTTCACCTCTTTCTACTGAAACATTTATTAATATTTTACTAAAATATTACCTACATATAATATAATATATATGATCGAATGCGGTTATAATCTCTCTCCTCTGGGTTATTATAAAATATATGCTATTGATGAAGATATGTGAGCGTATCTGTGTTAGTGTACCCCATTATTGTACTTAGAGCAAGCTCATTCGTTTGATTTTTTTCTCAAATTTTTGTCAATCCATTTAAGCAAGAGGGATAAGAGAGGAGGAAAAAAATCTGACCCAAAAAAAAAAAAAAAAAAAAAAAAAAAAAAACTACACTTACGCCGTTACGCACCCAGCAGGTGCGTGCAATATATACACATGCATGTTGTGCGCAGTATGAGTTATAGACGTGCATGAAAAGTAGTGCACTTTTTCTATTTCTCTAGGTATGGATCTTACAAAAAAATTTTACTCGCAGAAATAAAACCAATATATATATATATATATATATATATATATATATATATATAACCTTCCCATAATCCCATTAGTTAAAAACCTCCCTAAAAGCTACGTACTAATTGTCTTGCTCTTAGCCTCTTGACCTTGGAGATTGGGAAGTGGATCTTACTTGGATAGACAAGCAATACATGAAGCGTCCTCTAAGTCGTCACTCGTCACACATATCAGAGTCATTTCAGCGCCAACACGTGACACAACCGAGTAAGGAAGATGTATGTCGATTTGTAAGTGAGGAAGCATTCACCTTAAATATGTTTTCTTCCACCTATAATATGGAAATATGGTTAAATCGTGTCATGCTTATTTATTATTTTGTGCTTTACATTTTCACACCTCTCTCTCTCTCTCTTCCATTGACCGTGCATGGAGATATGCAAATGCCCATTGAAGATATACTACACATCATACTCCATTCATGTTGCAATATATATAACCAGCCTAAAAGTGCAGCATTAGCATGTGCAGATAATTCTCAGTTTGACTACATTGCTAATTATGATCACTTCAGCATAGTAAACTAAAAGATATATATTGTAAAGAGTGTTATTAGATACGGGAAACAATTATAAATTCAATGTAACACTTCAAAAAAAAATTGTTCAATATGTGAAAAAAATAAGTCCTTACGAAGTAATTCTCAACCAATTAAATTGGTTAGATCGGTGACCACATAATTTTAAGTTTGATTACCTATTAAAGTTGTTTATTGGTCTTCTTAGATTGAGCTGATTAACTATGAGCAATCTAGGTTGATTTACATCCTTTTAATTAGTCTTTTGCCAGTTATAATTACAATGCGGGCTACACCTAGAACGCACGCTTGAGTAGTGACATATTGCAAGCTTTAGGTGGTCCGAAAAATAGATCCTCTCAAACTTAAGTGACACCTACACCACAATTTTGTGTAGAATCAATATGTAATCATATCACAATGAAATTTTCTCATATTCCCTTCTTAGCCATACATAGCATGCATCTTCAAATCAGCTAATGTACGTCTCCATTAGCAAGGGCATAAGAATCATATCTTCTTTAGTTATATTTGATCCTAAAAATCACCATCGATCCATGTGCATACACTATGGATTATGGTTAGTTGCAATCCACCTAATTCCCACTTTTTGTCACCAATTTGGGCAAAAGATAACTAAACAGATCTCCTTCGTATCAGAATCCAACATCAGAGTTACTATTCTTGCCTAAACTTATGCTCACAACCTAAGCTCTTCCTCGTACTAATGTTATATACAAAACTTGTTTTTTTTTTTTTTTTTAAATACACAGATTTTCCGTTAGATTAATCTTAGCCTCTAATTCATCACCCCAAGAATAACTAGATGATATAAATCTTAATCGCATGAGCAGTCTTTTAGTCAACAATCATTATTGTGTGGAGGTTCAAAAGCACATAAAGTACATTATTCTAACTCATAAATAACAACAAATCATATTTTATTGAAGGTACTAAATATCGTAAATTAAATAATAATAATAATAATAATAATAATAATAATAATAATAATAATAATAATAATAATAATAATAATAATAATAAACAAAACACTAACTTGTAATTAAAAATTATATAGTCAAGACATTGATACTCTATAACCTTATTAGGGTCTTCCTTTTGAGTTTTGAGTTTTGACCATTAAACATAAAACGCCTATGAGGCTATGAAGACTATGCTACAACATGATTAAATTGTTACTATCCAAGAATTAATAACCTTTCGAAAAAGCTACATAATGATTAATGATGCATTTGCTTCAACGCAATGTATACTAATCAAACACATTTAATTTAGTCATTTTTCTTGTTTTCTTAACCCTACTGGAAATTATGCAATTTTTGACCACCTGAAAGTGATCTTAAATCAAGTCAAAAGCCTTGTTCCGATCACTTTTGGTATCCGGAAAAATTTTTGTTGCTTTTTCCAACCACTTTTTGGTATCAACTTGATTTAAAATTACTTTCAGGTGGTCAAAAATTCCATAATTTCCAGTAGTGTAAATGTGTTTGATTATATGACTAATATAGTATATTATTATTATATTAGTCATTTAATCTCTCCTCGACTATAATTTAATAATAATAATAATAATAAAGGGCAATTCAATCATTTTCTTATTTTTTTTTCTTTCCAAGGTGTGTTGAAATATATAGAATTCTTCGGGGATACATGAATTCTAATTCCACAAAATGAATGAATTGCAATTCCATATAACCAAACAAAACACAGTAATAATTTATCATGCCAAAGAATTATGTTGGAAACGAAATGCAATTACACACTACCACATAGCTTGTAAGTGTTTCCAAATACACCAACATAATTACATAAATATCATTGTGTTTTTCCTTAATTTTCAGTTCTTAATCATCTTAGATGGACACATGAGATTAGTAATATACGTTCTCATGGAACTACTAATTATCATAGTTCTTAATCATCTTAGATGGACATATGAAATTAATATATTCGTTCTCATACAACTACTAATTATCATCATATGATCTTGATTATATATATATATATATATATAATTCAAATAAAATTCACCTGAAATGGGTTATACTTCTCATATACATTTAAGTAATGAGCATTGGAGCATTGAATTACAAAATAGGATCCATAGGTCCAATCATATAATGTTACATTTTCTTGACTTGGAATTAAAATGATGTTGGCCTCCCCACATAATCATGATTAATAAACGCGTTTACTTCACTAATACTAAACTTAGGATACAAGGATTAACTTCGTGAAAACCCATATTTTCGTCACCAAACAAGGATTAGACTTGAATGTTTCCTAATGATACAATCACTTTTTAGAATTCCTAATTTTGTTTTTGATAATGTGAAAAATATCAATTTTTTATTATCTAATATAAATTTTGTGATAGATTCAAAATTAATTAGTAAATATTAACCCACATTATTATCTAATAAAGATTTTGCAAAGTACTTGTAAAGAATTAGGATGAGCACCAATAACAAGAAAGGAGAATAGTATGCATAAAATCCATGCAACAAAACTATATATATAAAATAAAAATTACAGAAAATATAAAATATCTTTCTTTATCATACACAAACAGAAAATCACTACCAATAATCATCTTCGTCATCAACATACGAGGACTGATTAAACAAGGTTTAAGAAAATATTTTTTTTTCCTTTTTTTTTTTGGTATTATTGATCATCATATCCTGAGTAAAAATATACTGAGTTCCGGCCCGCCGTTGCCGTCCGGGTTCATCATGTAAAACGCTTCCGAGTCACGGCTCCCCACAACTCGTTCAAACCGGGCCCTCATATACAGCAATTCCCCTTCCGACGCGCCGCCGTTTTTCTCGGCGTCCTCCACCACGGGAATCACTCCGGCCCCGACGGACACGCTCTGCACGGTGCTCAGCACGTGCCAATCCGAGGGCGAGCACGACCGCGACTGCGCGTACCCGCACTTCCGGCCGTTGCAGTACATGGTCCACACCGGCTCTTGGAAGAGCTTCACGTGCCGGCCTCCGCCGCCGCCGCGGGAAGACGGCGGCGGAGCGGTTTTCTCGCACTCAAGCGCGATCCTGACTAGCCCGGACGACATCTCCTTCACCAAGGCCGACGTGGAAACGGCCAGCTCGATCAGAACCGCCGGTTCGGACCGGGGATCGTCCTGGACCGCGAAGCTGACGTGGCCTCTCCGGTGCCCGAACAGCGTCCCGGTAACCTTCCGGCCGAGCGCCGGCGCCGTTAAGGACAACTGCGTCGGTATGTGAAGCCATCTACACGTCGGGAGGATCGTCGGAAACGATATAATACTCAGAAGCGACCGGAGAAGCGCGGAGACGCCGCTCCTGGTCTTGCCGAGCCGCTGAAACTCCACCGGCGGGCTCCCGGCGCCGCCTTTCCGGATCAACGATCTGTCGAAGAACTCCTCCGAGGTATCATGATACACAGACGTGGATCGCTGGTAATGATTAGCGGGAATTATCTTCTTGGAGCTCTTGCAGCTGCTGGCTCTGGGCAAGGCGGCGACAGTAGTGGCATGGAGGTGTTCGTGTTTCATATCTATCTTCAAGATGATACTGTGAAAGAGAGAGAGATGTATGTATCTGTGTATGTAATGGCGAGAAACAAAGGAAAAGAGGTAATATGTGGGTGGGTGGGTGGGAGGGAAAGGGCAGACAATGTAATGATAGTGTTCGAAGGTGGCTAATGAAAAGGGGAACTATGGATGCTTATGGTGCAGATGCTTATCATTTCATGCCTTCATGCTCTCTCATTTATATACACACGCAAAAATTTTGTTTTCACAACATATATATTTTCACAAATCTCGCAATCTTTACCCGAATGTACCCTGGGTATGTTTGTTTTGCACATGGGAATCGGAATTTTAATGGGTATCAAATACTTGATAATGGTAATGAGTTTTGGTGAAAGTATTTTACACCTTTGGTAGTAAGATGAATGGAAATGATTAGGCTAAGGATGAATGATGAGAAAAAACCAGGGAATGAGTTTTTTCATGGGGTATTCCAAACTCAGTAGTGTTTTAAAAATCAGTCAACCAAACGGCGATGGTGGTGGTGGTGGTGGTGGTGGCGGTGGCGATGGCGGCGGTGATGGTGGTGGTGGCGACGATGGTGGTGAGATAGGATAAATTTATATATAGAATAAAAAAATTAGGTTAAAGAAAGGGGTAAAAAAGAAAATAGATTCTAAAATCTATTCCTGAGCGTTCCCTAGTAATAGCTATTACCTTATTTGAGGTAATAGGCTATTACCAAGGTAATAGGCTATTACCAGGAATATTATTCCTAACCAAACAAAGGAATATGTCTATTACTGGGAATGTTATGTCATTCCCGGCCTATTCCGTGAACCAAACGGGTCATTAGAGTGATCGAGGTTCGATTCAGATTAATATATACCAATGACACAGTTTGAAATTGAATTCCTTATGAGTACTAGTATAATAATAAGTTCTGACTTACCGAGTTTTATCTCGCGATTTACCTTATTCACAAGGCCCCAAAGATAAGAAGATCATTAGGGTTGGAGCTAACTTTTTTAGAAAGTAGTTTGATTATTTCATTAATATTTGAAAAATTGATACTTTTCGCCATTAAACTAAAAGAAATGACACTTTATGTTACTCACTTGTCTGGAAAGATGAAAAAAGTTACTTTGCATATAATTAATTGAAGAAAACCAGGACTATGTGGTCCAATGGTACCCGGGTTGGACTTCCATTAGGAAGGTTGTGAGTTTAAGCCTCAGTGGAGGCGTTAAAAAAATTGAAGAAAAGAGAGGACAAGTATAATTTAAGAGCGAAAAAAGTGTTATTTTCCTATATATAATTTAAAAATAAAAGTGTCATTTTTTCAACAGAAACCTTGTAAATAATTAACAAATACAACAATAAATCATTCCAAATAACATCTTGAATCTAAATTTGCTAAAAAATAAAAACTACTTGTACTTATATATTTACTACATCACATAATTTGCATTCATCAACTAAATAAACACAAAGTGAAAAAAAAATATTAACCGATCATATTATAAAATCAATAATCAATCAACATAAAATTATAGACACCAAGAGTAAATTAAAAATTACAATTTTCAATAGCATAGAAAATAGTAGGTAAATAGAGGGGAATTATAAGGTGGTCCTGCGGCGTATGATCAGAAATACACGTGCAACATCGGCGATGATTGTGATCTCAAAAGCGGGTTGCCTTTGGTAGCGTGAAACCGACGGAAGACCCTACGTGGAGATGGACGGACAGGATTGGTGGAAGAAGGTGCATTATTGTGGCAGAGCACGGGTGTTTCCGTGGACTCTCATTGTGTGCGGCTATGATTGCATCTTGACCAGTGTATGGGTGATTGCTGATTGGGTTTTCACAATGGATCGTTGACTGTTTAGCAGTAGTTCATACACACATGCCCCACACTCGCGCCAAACGAGTGGACATCACTTTTGAAATTTTTTTTTTTTTGTGAGATATTCGTAAAATCGTATGAGTGGTGTGATGATTTTGCTTGCAAGGTTCACTAGCAAAAAGAGACATCAAAAAACTCATAAGGTGTGGATGCGATGACTCGATGTGCTTTGTCATTTCTAAGGTCCTATCAATACGAATTAATTTTAGTGTGTGAGATTTTAGTGTATCATAATTGAAGAAACTTGTAATTAAACAAAAATAAAACATCAAAAAAATGATAATAATTTTACTTTGCAAAGTGTAAATCACTAATTTATGCACTTTGAGATGCAATTTTTGAGAAATGTGTAGTACTATTCTTTTACTTAATTTTTTGTGACAAAGAAAACCTACAATTGCACCAATCAGGCGGATATAGTTGAGGAGGAAGCTATGTGGGAGGGTGAATGAAGGAGCCAGGTGGCTCACGAGGGTCAAACGAGCAACCATAAAG
The DNA here is from genome assembly GCF_001879475.1 of Ipomoea nil. Lineage (NCBI taxonomy): Eukaryota > Viridiplantae > Streptophyta > Magnoliopsida > Solanales > Convolvulaceae > Ipomoea > Ipomoea nil. Next base: position 2,679,352 of record NW_017617471.1, read on the forward strand.
AGGGGAAGTCCTGCAAAATGCCGGACAATGGAGCGAATCAAATGATAGAGTGCGAGAGTAAGTTAGATGATCGAGTGGATAAGTCAGGGGATAATCGAGTGGAGGAGTCAGTTGGATGGTCAAGTGGAGGAGTCAGGTGGATGGTCGAATGGGGAATCGGGCGGATAATCAAGTAGAGGAGTCAGACGGATGATTGAATGAGGGACTCAGGCGGATGGTTGAGTGGATGAGTCAGACGGATGATCGTATGGGGGAGTCAGGCAGATGGTTTAGTGGATGAGTCAGACGGAGGAGTCAAGCAAATATGGTCAAATGGAGGAGTCAGGCAGATGGTCGAGCGGAGGAATCAAGCGAATATGGTCAAATGGAGGAGTCAGGCAAATGGTCGAGCAGAGGAGTCAAGCGAATATGGTCAAATGGATGAGTCAGGCGAATGGTCGAGGGGAAGAGTCAGACGGATGGAGGAGGTGGAGCGCGGGTCTGTCATCCATAAAGGAACCACTAGTATGGAAAGCGATCACAGAGTCAACAACGTCTCCACTGATGCTCGATTTCATGACCTCCCACATCACTACATGCCATTTGAGCACAGGGTGCTTGGCGGTTAAGCTCACCAAATACACTCAAAGACAATAAAACACTTTCCTAACAATATTTCGAACAATTTTTTGATAGTATTAACCCGTCAACTAACTATTATGTACTCATAAAATCTACCGCACTATTTAGATATCCTCAATCCTCGACCATGGAGGTGGCGCGTGGGAAAGCAATCCTTACTGTTGGGAAGTAAGACAGCGATAGTGACATACTGGTGACGAGCATGCGGATTAAGGTCAAATGTAAAATAATGTGCCATTTTGTCTTTATCCATTTGGAGGAATGGGTATATGAACTAATCAAGCTCATTAATAAATAAATAAGGCAATTAATTAATTAATACCAAGTAATAAATATGGTTATCGTATGATTCGTATCACAGCTTTGCTTTGGTTGTTTTTGTGGTACACATAATTAACGTAATTAATTAGGGACGGTTCCAAACACGAGGGCCCACGCCCACTGTGTTGTAGGGGTTGTGGCAATCAGATTGGTGGCCTAACCATTTTAGACGGCCAGGATCGAGTTGACACTTGACCCTTTCACCACCTCTGACGGACACGATCTTTTTTTCTCACCGGAAAATGTTGATTATATTTGCGGCGAGTATTATTTTATACGGAGTATAATCCAACTTTCGTGACTTTGTCAAATTATATATTAGAGCCCATGAATTCGTTCCTAGACCTACCATCGTTATTTCATAGACCGTAATTCACATAGCTGTGTGGATTATAAATAAAAAAATATATTTTTAGTATACTAAAAGTACATTATTTGTATATTTAAAATACATTATTTGAAAGTTATATTATTTTGTATACTATCAAATAATATACATTTATTCATGTTTCACATTATTGTGTGAACCATGATCCATATAAGGTAGCTCTAAACCATAATTGTCACAATGTATATTAGATTAATAATAATATAATTCTGATACAATAATTATGTTCTACCAACTTGACCACTCCTACCTATCTCAGGTGAGGTTCAAACTTATCACCTCTCACATAGAGGAGCAATCGAATACCAGTGGACCACACAGTCCTTAATAATACGACTCGTTTTTACTTGCACTTGTCATCACTATCTTCCTTCTTCACAATTGAATTTGATTACATTATTTATTTACTTTGTTTAAGGGTGTTAAATACATACCAGTATACCACAGTCGCAAATGTCATACATCATGTTTAACAATCATGGAGATCAATATAATAATTACTAGTTTAATATGGACGGGAGGGCAATAAATTAAAGATTTCATCACTATATCTTACAAGCAAACAAAATACAAAAGATGAAAATTTTGATCTTCTTTAATATTTTATTTATTTATTTTGTGATAGTAATGAAGTTGAGTTTTAATTAAATTGGTTTCCACATATTGGATATTGTATTGAATTGTATGACACATAAGAGCATTTTCATCAAAGGTTTTTGCTCAGTTTTTATAGAATTTATATCTGAAGTGGAAGAGAGAAAATGATGGAGGCTTACTTTTGTCTCCATAGTGGGATCCACCAAAAAAAAAAAAAAAAAAAAAATTGATCGCATGAAAGTCAAAACAAGCGTCCAAGCGAGCGCATTAATCTGGCAATTTTTTTTTCAAATTTTGTTTTGCTTTTTTATTTTTCCCTTTTCCCTCCCCTTCATTTTTTTTTCTAGTCACACTTGTAAAAACTTCTCAAAATATATAACTATTGAGGATGTTTTAATTCTTCAAGAAACAAAACAAGGCTACAAAATTCCGAGTGAAGTTGTCTTTTCGAGAAGAAAGGGGGCTACTAGTGTTTGCCTGACCTTTTTTTTTTTTTTTTTTTTTTTTTTAAATGTTGAGAAGATTTTTGACACAAATTAAACCAAGAATGTTAGCAGACGACATGATCATTTTAGATATACTTTATGCACTAATTTAATTATTTATGATACAAAAATTATATTATATACAAATTGAAATGAAATTGTACTTTGATTTGTTTATGAAGCTCCATGTGGTTGGAATTATTACATAATATAATGGTATGCATATTGGGGCTAACTAAATCATGATCGATGGAGTTGACAAATTAAAGAAAGGAAATAAAACTTTTAAATCTTTTTATATATAATTAAAATCAATAATATCTTATAATAAAGAAAGATTAGCTTGTCTCTATGCAAATCATATTATGGACCAAAATTCATTATACATATTGTGGATCCTAATTCAAATTATACACATGCAATTGACATAGTTATGTACATGCAGCATGCAGGTACCGAAATCAGCCCGCATGGGCAGCTCAGTTGGTCATATGAGTGAAGTTTAGGAATAATGATTCGAGATCGAGTCTCACCAGCGGTAGTGTAGGAGCAACCTCTCAAAGTGAGGGGACTCTCTGTGTATAGTAAGCAGAGGTCGTCACCATAAGTTGTCCTCCCAGATGCTCTGTCGGACGTAATCCTTTCAGATACTATATCGGGCGTAGGAGGCCTCTGTGTTCAGCTGAATCACCATGATAGGAGGTCTCGGTAACCCAAACCAAGTTGGTAATGCACCTTTGAAAAATAAACTACAAATATATAATATATTAACTATATATAAATAATCTGGACCAACGTACACAATGCACCTGATAAACCTTGGTCCACAATATATCAATGGGTTGTCTATATAATAAATTATTGTTAGTTATTTATTATCAAAGACGACTTGAACGGTGATGTATGAAATATCAATTTATTATTAAAGGCCAAGCCTAATTAGAGCTTGGGAGATTAACACTTAAGCATTTGCTGACATCTCTATGGCATGAAATGACGCCATCATGATTATATAAACACCCAAGATGATATAACGTTGGACTGGTCCGATCAAATGATTGCCATTTTATTATTCATAATGTGGAAAATGGGAATTAATTACACAAAATCCTTTATAATATATACACGTAGGCCTATGATCTAAGAGTGATTTTTTTTTTCTTTTTAGAAAAAAAAATTATTCTGAACATAAAAAGATAAACATCAATCATACTATTATTTTTATAAAAAATTTTAAAATATCAATAGACCCCAACAATGTACCCAATAGTCTGATATACCACCCAAAACAAATGAGGAAAGCTTTGTGTTTGTACCATATATATATTGTAGGTACAACTGGCACCATAAACTTATTATTATTATTATTATTATTATTATTATTATTATTATTATTATTATTATTATTATTATTATTATTATTATTATAAATAGTTGTTTTTCTTTTTCAAATTAAAATGCATCACACGTGAAAAACAAAGTTTATTTGAAAAGTAGTTATCTCTAAATCTTTGAATTCTCTTAATTATATTGGCACTAAACTTTCAATGAGTAGCCATTTTCTATGAAGACAACCAAACAAATAAAAAAAGGATTATCAAACCGACCACTCTAAGACCTAAAGATATTGTAAATATTAAAACTTGGAACCCCCCATGCAATAATAAATAAAATAAATAAATAAATAAATAAATAAATATATATATATATATATATATATATATATATATATATATATATATATATATATATATATATATATATATATATATATATATATAGAGTGCTGTTCAGGTGTGAACTTGGGCTTAAATGTGAACGTGTGCACTCATACCATTCGTACATTCTTTTTTGATCGACGTACACAGATGGGAGTCCACCGCTGTTATGTGCACTCGTGGCACTAGATCGTCTCCCGCTTAGACTGAATTTGTGTGTGTTTTAGTTCTTATTCGACTCGTCCTCTCAGTCTTACTCAACCCGTGCTTGTCGATCGAGCTAATCGTCTGAACCCCACCCAATCCCACCGAACAGCTTCCGAATTTGGCCATGGCGAGGTCTAATGGTGTTTGTCGTCGGTCGAAGCGCGGAAGGCCTGGCCATCAATTGTCCCCTGTCACCCCTCCGGCATCCGGGTCTCACAAGGTTGCATGCGTGTCCCGGTCATTTAAACGGCGGTCTCGTCGCCGTAATATTAGCCCCGGCCATCGGCGCGGGTTCGACTGGGCGGCGGCGGGGGTAGCGTCCAGGGTGTCAGCACGGAGGAGGGTGGCGCGGCTTCTAGGGCAGAAAGGTGAGTCCTTTTTCGTGTGTTCTCCGTGGGGTTTTTTGGGGAGGGGGGGGGGGGGATTGGGTGCTTTGGCATTGCCCACTAGCACGACAATAAGGCTACAGAATGCACACTAGCATAAAAGTATATTAATGGCGAGGGGATGCCATGCAACTACTCAACTTACGTAAGCGCTACATGCATAATATCCTGCTCAGCATGGTGAACGCCCATACAAACAGTATTGCAACGCATGTTGCAGGGTTTGAACGTAAAAGATTGGCACAGATGCATCGGTGATCATGTTGGGGTGTCAGCCAGGAATAAATTTAGGTAGTAGTTGGACCTCAAATCTGGGTTTTTTTGTTTTTAAATAATTTTTGTGCAATAGCAGGTATGGCGTAGCTAAAGTGGCATGCTGGAATGTTTAGGTTAGGTTATCTTAGTCTCTAGGGGGCATGATGGAGCAGTGTATTTGAATTAATTCGGTTACTAATTTTGGTCTGTGTTCTCTTGGTAATTATCTAATTATGGGTCTGTAAATGCATCTGGGTTCGTAATCAATAATCGTCTAATTTTATCCGTATCCCGGGCTGCAATCCGGTGGTCTTGCTAATGTTTCGATTTTTAACATTTAATTTTGGTTGGCATCGGCTTTTCTGCCTGTAGCTATGCAAAATTCAGATCCCAGCTATGCAGAATTTGTGTTTATTTCTACCAATACCAAAAAGAGGTTGTGCAACTCATGTGGAATATCCTTGCACGTAGTACCAATTCTTGCACTTAGTTTCAATCTTAGTTACTGTACAGTTTGTACTATGTCATAGTCATACAATGAATGGGTGTAAATCATGATGGCAACTTAAGATATGTGCCTGGTGAAAATTTAATTGCACATTAGAGCTTGAATTAATCACGTCTGGACCATCATGATTAATTAGCTACCATAATCCTAAAGTTAGTGCATCCAATTGAACCAAAAGTGAAAGGGGATAAAAAAAAAACAATGTAATTAAAATGGTGTCAATGTTTTACAAGCTGCGTCTAGCCATGCAGTACAAAATGGAATCTAGAAGATAGGCTTAATACGGAAAACAGAGCAGGAATAAAAATAAAACAGTTTAAACAGACTATAAATTTCTAAACAAGTTACTTTGAAGGGCAACTACGTGCGTTATGGCGCGCATATTTACCACAAATCCCGCACTTCCGATCGATTTTGACATTTTTCTCAATTGCTATTTCCCGCGGTTACCCTTAACGGGGCTCACAGTTAGGCCGTCACTACCAAATTCAGCTGTGAGAGTCTTTAGTACCAAGACCATCCGTGTCTGCCGCTCCAAGCTGGTGCCCGCCAACCCGACACACGTGTTTATCTCGGCCCATAGTTGGGTTGCTACGGGTGGTGGTTTATCACCTGCAGATTGCACCCCCTTGCATGCGCTACAGTTTAGGTGCTTGCACCACCGGTTCACAATATATTCGGATGGTAACTATTCTAACTGTGCACTCCGGTAATACTTGTTGGATGGCAATTCGCATTGCTGGGTCTTGGTCTGTCACGAGAGCCTTTAGTACCAAGACCATCCGTGTCTGCCGCTCCAAGCTGGTGCCCGCCAACCCGACACACGTGTTTATCTCGGCCCATAGTTGGGTTGCTACGGGTGGTGGTTTATCACCTGCCGATTGCACCCCCTTGCATGCGCTACAGTTTAGGTGCTTGCACCACCGGTTCACAATATATTCGGATGGTAACTATTCTAACTGTGCACTCCGGTAATACTTGTTGGATGGCAATTCGCATTGCTGGGTCTTGGTCTGTCACGACGCACATTGGGGTCTTGCCCATTGCACATGTAAACTTCTCTAACAGCCAACTGTATGAGTCAGCATCTTCCTTTGTGAGCAAACCGGCCCCAAAAGTGATGCATCGTTTGTGCTTGTCCACACCGGTGAATGGCACAAACACCATACTATACATGCAAAATAAAAAGGGATATGTGATTTGCTAATCATGTAATTGAACAAGTAATTATCTATATCACTGACTTAATAATTACGTTAGTATAAGCTACTATTCAAATTAAACTACTATTGGATACTAATGAACAGTAATCAAGTTTTGGCAGGAAATGTTTTTATTCCAACGCAAATTAATAAATACTAATTCGGATACTGTACGCCAATGGAAACAATGGGATTGGAAATCAAATTGCAACCCCATACCTGTTTGGCAGTACTGAAACTTCCACAGCAAGCGTCCATTGTTGGTCGTCAGTAGGTGTCAACTCCGCCGTAAAGCTTGTGACGGGCTCTATTTCTTGGATTATTGCTCGGTCATTTGCACGAATACAGATCAGTTGTTACGAATGTAAAAAAACAAAAAACAAAAAACAAAAAAACAAAAACAAAAACAAAAAAAAAAAAAAAAAAAGACAACGCGCCATAGTCATGCAGCGAGGAAGAAAAACACGACCTGTTAATGCACATGCATTGGGGTCGCCCATCGTCACGCGTCGTCGGATCACGTCTGAACCATAAACAGTGCAACAATGCGGTTGGTGTAGGATTAGACGTCAGCACCGTAGGCAATGCGACAAATCCGTGGTGTATGCAGTGTCGTATTCTTATCGCATACGGTAGGGGAGGTTACGTGTATAGAGCAAATAATCCCATGGTGCGTGGTGCAGCATACCGTTTTGCAATAACAACGTATGGGCCTTATGATCAAATATATCTACGCTCCATATTGGTACACAAGTTCACACGTTATTAAGAGTTCGCACCAGAAAAATAGCCTATATATATATATATATATATATATATATATATATATATATATATATATATATTTATTTATTTATTTATTTATTTATTTATTTATTTATTCAAGACAATCTAAATAAGTAATCATTTATGTTCATCAAGATTTACGGGGGAGATGGAGATTTACCGAGTTCATTCTTTACGAAGATATGAGAATTTTATAAGTTAGAAGATTACTTGTAGTGAGATACTGATTTAATTTTTTTTTTTTATTTTTAGAATCGACCCCCAACTTGTTTCGAGTTAAAAATAATAATTAATCTATTGGTATTGCAATTTGATCGGGAAGGACGGGAAGTGGATTTAGTATGTGTAAATATTATAAAAGTAAATAACTTATTTATTCATTCATTTATATACACTAGTATTTGCGCCCGTGCGATGCACGGAATAGATTTGTTGTAATATATTAAAAATATTTGGACTGCTATATAATTTTTTAAATTAGAACATCAAATATTATATAGTGCAATTTAAGATGTGATTCGAATCATTTATGTGTTTTGATGTTATCATTGCTTGATTTTGAGCAAATAATTGCTCAAAGTAATAGCTAATATGTAGATGTACGCATGCGGTGCTGTAATTTTGAAGATTTTATTTATCATCATTTAGTATTTTTTATAAATTTGACAAATGTGCTCGTTCTCTAGCAACTCAGTTATAGCAATGAATTGCTATCTTAATTCATTTGCATATATGGAAGATATATTTTTTATTGTCTAGATATATAGCAATTTTGTCATTTAAAAAAACATAATGTCACCGATTGTATTTACACATTATTGAAACCTTTTATAGACGACATTGGTAGTCCCAACACAATTTTGTTCATCCTCGTCTAGAGCTAACATCTTCCGTCCATCGGGACATGTTACTCGGGTGAAAATATATAATGGTAGAATATCACTCAATTAGTGTTCCCTTAATTTTTTTAGTCAATTAGTAATATCATATTCATTTTCAACAAATTATTCTTTTTTTTATTTTTAGTCAATTAGAATATCAGATTCATTTTCAGCCAATTATTTTTTTTATTATTTTCAGTCAATTAGAATATTAAATGCATTGATATTTTTACTTAATTTTCGCTCCATTTTTAATTGATGATGTAGATATTATTATTGAAATATTTCCGTTCCATTTTTAATTTACCTTTATTATTGTTTAAAATATGCATTAACTATTGAAGTTGTAGAATATTATTATTAAAATATTTTCGTTTAATTTAAATTTATGCTTCATTTTTAATTATAATGCAATGATCTGACCATTTGTTTTTTTAGTCAATTATGGATCATTAATATCAATTTTTTTTTTTATATTTTCAGTCAATTAGTCAATTAGAATATAAATGCAATGATATTTTTACTATTGATAATGTAGAATATTATTATTGAAATATTTCCTTTTCATTTTTAATTTTCCTTTACTTGATGATGTAGAATATTATTATTGAAATATTTTCGTTTCATTTTTAATTTCCATTCTATTGTTTGAAAGTGTGAAACATTTATGATATAATTGTGATTTGATTTATTCTACTGTGTAATATTATTGTCATAAATTAAAATTCAAGAATTTGACAGTTTCTTTTTCCATTTTATTCAATTATGGATAGTTTTTTTATTTTCAGTCAATTATTAATATTCATTTCATTTTCAATGTATTATAATTATTAGTCAATTATACTAAAAGTGCATTTGGAAATCCAAAAACAAAAAGTAAGTATAATTTATTTTGTGCTAATAATATTATACCTTAAGTATAAAAATATGTATATAGATTATCATAAAATTATCATAAAAATTACACAGAAGAAGGTGATGAGAATTACCATAAATAATTATTAAGTAATAATATAAATTATGAAGACATGCATAATTTATTTTGTACTAATGTATATAATGTTATTAGTACAAAATCAATTATACTTTATAATATTATAAGGTATAATATTATGGCAAGTATAATTGATTTTGTACAAATAATATTATACCTTTATATATATATATATATATATATATATATATATATATATATATATCACCATAAAAGTATTCTAATAGTTACACATAATAGAATGATAATATATTTTGTACTAATAATATTACACCTTTTAAATATAAAATAAAAATATTAGGCAATTCTGTTAATAAATAATTAATATTTTGATACATTAATTTTAGCTAGGAAATAATTAGGCTGGAAATAATTATAATAAAATAGTATGCAATATGAATGTCATGAAAATGAATTTTTGAGATCCAACTTTCAGTCTTGGGATCACTCATTCAAAAACATTCCTTCCCATGTCTTTTTCCTGGCTTGCACCGCCTTCCCTCCTCTAATTTCCGGTGGGTTTCCTATTCCACTAAGACGCTTTTATATTTTCAATTAATTAATAATATCAGTTTTCTTTTTCAATTTACATTTACTATTGTTTGAGTGGAAATTTTACAAATGAGGATTTTTTAATTTATTAATAGTATAGATATATTTAAATTTTAACGGTAAATTACATAAATTATTATTATTATTATTATTATTATTATTATTATTATTATTATTATTATTATTATATACATATTAAATTTTAATTGTAAATAATATTTGTATCCAATAGTAATAAAATGAGTTTGATAAAAAGGAATGCTTCTTAAGTGTGGGAGCAGAGCAACTTCTCAAAGTGAGGGGGGTTCCTTGTGCGCAGTGAGCACCGATCTAGTCTCTGTGGTTCATGTTCAGTTGAGTCACCATGATTTACATTTCCCAAATGCTCTTAGGGTTGGGGTTCAACCTTTTGGAAGAATGAGTTTGATAGAAAGTAAAGTACGTAATGAAAACATTATTATTATTATTGTTATTATTATTATTATTTTATTATTATTATTATTATTATTATTATTATTATTATTATTATTCTTATTACTATTATGGTAATAATATCACGGTGAATATTTGTTGGAGACTAAAATGGAGTAACCATATGATGATTGTCAAAATGCCATATTACTCATTAGTCAATATAAATAGATATAGGTACTCAATATAAATATCATATTATGCAATATTATCAATTAATAGGTTTTAATTAATTTCTAGCTTACCAAATAAGATTTATTAATTATTTGACAAATAAAATATTTAATTAATGTGGTAAAAAAGTTTGGGTGAAATAATGAAGTAGGGGAATTATATATATATATATATATATATATATATATATATATATATATATTCATTAATATTAATATTCAAGTATTAATATATTTTATTTTTATTTTTTAATCAATTATTAATATTCATTTCATTTTGTGCATTTTAGTCAGTTTAAAATATTTTTAATTTTCAATCGATTATTAATAGTCATTTCCTATTTCAATTGGCATAAATTTTGTGTCGTTTTTATTCTCAGTTAATAATTATTTTTGTAATATTCTTTTAAATACTATTATTTCACCTATAGACATGCATGTGTGGGTAAATGAATATTCAAAGGAATGTAAACCCATTAAATCTTTCAATTTAAACAAAAGACATACATTTAAAATGTAAAATTTTAAATATAAAATCTATATGCTTATTCGTGCAATTTACTGAATATGTTTATTACTAATTAATTATTTTACCAATTATATTATAAAATACCATACATATTATTACTAATTATGCTATTATGTTATTACCTAATTAATATTTTTTGTACACGATTTTAACAATAGAATATTTAATTAATTGACTACAAAACTTAGAGCGGAAAAATGAAATAGGAAGATTTTATCAATATATATATTAGGTATTATTTCTATAATTAAGTTATAATATTATTAAATCAAAATTATTTAAAATATATAGATTCACATTAAGGAAGATCTTATTAATTTTAGATATTAAAATTATATATTTATATTAAAGGTGAAATTATAAATAATTCAGTTTCAATAAGTTTAGTTATTTCGTAAATTATATATGGTTAGTAATGAATATTTTATATATTAGATTATGCTTATAAATGCTTTATCCGTATTAACCATCACTATATTAGATTAATATATAATTATTTTAATATAATATATAATTAAATATAAACATATAGTTAATATTTATTCAATATTATTATGAAAGTATTACAATTATAAATTGATAATTATAGCTTTGTATATGAAAAATATAGAAACTTAAATAATTTAAATCAAAATTATTAAAATCAATGCGTCTACAGTACAAAATAAATTATACTTGATTTAATAATTAATTATTAATATAATTGCCTAATATAAATTTACAATTATTAATAATTATTCGTGGTAATTATTAGGCATTATAAAAAATATTACAAAATTATTGTTTTAAACAAAGCAATAATACAAAAAATACATATACTACAAAATACAATTTTTTTTTTTTAAAAACAACAATTAAAAACAAATCCATAATAAAGAATGTAAATAAAAAAATAATAACTTTTTTTCGCAAAGATAGAAATAGATAGAAGAGAAATTGTACATTTAATGTCTTGAAATATGCATATTAGTTTGAGCAGCTATTGAACCACAATGATTAAATTGGTGATGAGAGAGTCATCTGCAAGGAAAAAGAGGTATGCAATGTAAAATGAAGACTTTAATTTTTTTAGTCATCAATTCATTGTATTTATAGGTGAAAAATATGAGAATTATAAATTTGTAAGATTTTTCAAAAGGAAATTGTATTTATTTATTTAAGGTATTGCCATAATTAATTTATTATATTGATGATCATAATCAAGTCATTATATTAGGAAGGTTGTGAGTTCAGGTCTCAGTGGAGGCGTTATTAGCTCTTTGTGTTTCAGTAGGTTGAGAAAGTATATGAACAGATACTACAATGTAATAGAGCTAGTAGCATTCAAAAAAAGTCATTATATTAATATTTCTAATTAATTTTATTACTAATTAATTCATAATATAGATAGATAGATTGGTATTGATATTATTATTAATCTTTAAATTCATATAACGCAGAATATATATGAATTTACGTAAATCTATATATAATAGCAAATTGTTATTATTTAATGCTAAACTTTACCAAATTAATCTTTCCATATAAACTTCACACGGAGAATATATATGTTATTTAATGCTAAACTTTACCAAATTATTATTTCCATATAAACTTCACACGGAGTATATATAAAAGTAACCCCCTTCTGTTTCAAATTTACTACTAACTTTTTTACAAATTATTATTAGTATTATTAATTGGTAATTTTTTCCCCTTTTTATTATTACTTTTTTTTTTTTATACTAATATGTGAATGGAGTAACACAAAATCTGAAATTGTATTTGTTATTTATTTCTTCTTTTTAAATAATCATTGTTTTTGTGTTTTACACAAATTTAGAAAAAATCAAATATAGTGAGATTTTTAATAGGTTAAACAAACACTCTACTCAAGTTGATATATATATATATATATATATATATATATATATATATATATATATATATATATATATATATATATATATTGATTATAAAAATGCTGTAAAATGAACTCTGTTTGTTAAAAAAAAAAACATAGAAACTTGAATGACATGTACAAATCTCGAAATCAACATACTAACTCTAAGTTTCAGAAAATCTTACAAAATTATCAAAATTACCGTCTTTATCATCCTCGGTCGCATCTCTACAATCTTCCATAAAAACTAAACCAATAAGGTTCTGTTACAAATGCTCTTCCTCCTCAATTTTCTTTTGTGGAAGCAGAGCCTCCTTAAGTATCTTCAAACTCATACCAGACGATATAAACTGCAAAATATATTGAAGTACGTGAGAATATAGTTAAAAAAATGTAGAAAATTCATACAAAAAGAAAGCAGAGAGATGAGTCTGAGATTCTTTGATTGAAGAAGTCCTTGTATTTATAGGTAGAAAATACTAATTCAAAAGGAAAGTATAATAATTTATTTATTTAAGGGAAAATATAATAATTTATTTATTTAATTATTATTATTTATTTAATTTCCATTTGACATTTACTTACCAAATAAGTTTTACTACAAAAGTTTTGGGGGGAAAATTTGTTAGGAGGATTTTACTTTTATATATATATAGATTGTTAGTGTTAATAGTCTATCGATCAAATGATGATTAATTGATTCAATAATAACACTGAGTGATTAATTAGGAATATATGAAGGGAATGATGAATTTTTGTTTTATTGTTTACTCTTTATCATTGTGCCGGCAGGAACTAACTACCAAATGTCATGTCCAGCTTGCTAATGGTGGGGAAAACAGTAACACCAACGAACCTCAAAATCATAAAAGAAGGGACAACTCCTTCATCCTAATATCCCTACGTTTCGACAACGGCCCTTATTTTTTGGGTATGCCCAGGGCTTTTACCATCGAACACAGTGACTAATTCTTTCGCTGAATTGTAGGTATCTTTTTTGGATGAGACAGCTGGCCTAGAGATTTAAGACTACTCCATTCTCAAAGTCAAAGATCGAACTCTTGACCTTTGGTTAAGGATGAATAAGTCCATTCCCCTCAACCATACCCTCCAGGTTATAATGTCACTTGATTGCTATATGTGTTTTCGTCAAGTTTGGATATTGACGAGGGAGAGGTAAATCGCATAATTTTTATTTATTTATTTATTTATTTTGTATAGTAGGGTCGATCCGAACATCAGAGTTTCATGATTACATCATAAGCCTTTTAATTAAATTTTACAAATGAAATCAAGGTCAATTTTGAAATTGTCTAGGATATATAACTTGAATTGGAAAATCATCCCATATATATGTTACAAGATTTTAACATATATATGGTGTAATTCGTTTTGACATTTGGAATTGTCAAAGTATTCCTCCCAAAAATGACGATATCAAACTGTAATAATTATTATTACTATGTATATACAGGCATATACTTATAAGCAATATAGATATTTTGATAATAGATACATACATGTTAGTTTTACATATGTCAGCGATTATAATTAAGTTTCAATGCTTTAAGTCATTATATAAGTGAAGCAATTAAAGTATGCTACAATTATTTTTTTAAAAACCAAACTTATCATTTAAATTAAAGCATAGTCTCAATACAAAAAGAAATTGAAGAAAGCCAACAACAAGGACCATGTTGAGAACGAGTTGCTCTAGCTACAATTAAAGTAATAACTTAAATGTATGCTACAATTATTAAACTTAAATGTTAATTTTTTTTTTTTTTTTTTGGAAAAGTAATAACTTTTATTAAAATAATTGTTCAATACAAGTAGGAATCACAGATAGTTAACATAAAAGACCAGATTGTGAACGAGCAGCTCTAGCAAAAGTATGAGCATACTTGTTCGCTGATATCGGAATAAAACGAATAGACACTGATTCAAAGTGTCGTTTTAGAATTCGGCACTCCTCTAAGCTACAACCCGCATATGAAAGATCACGTGCCACACCATCAAACCACTTGATTACCATATGACAATCCGAAAATATAACCAAGTTGGTTGCTCCTCTTTCTTTAGCCCAAGGTAATGCTTCCTTTACAACCATAGCTTCAACAAGTAAGACATCATTCAAGCATCTTATAGAGCCATTTTTAGCTGCCACAATCTCCAACACTATTAGTCATATAGGCACCAAAATATGCATCACCCAAATCTGTTAATTTTTTTTGGGTATGCCTAGGGTTTCCACTGTCGGACACAGTGACTAATCTCCTCACTGAATTGTAGGCACCTCTTTTGGGTGGGACAACTGGCCTGGAGATTTAAGGCTGCTCCATTCCCAAAGCCAATGATCGAACCCTTGACCTTTGATTAAGGATGGATGAGTACCCAAATATGTTTTTTTTTTTTTTTTTTTTTTTTTTTTAGAGAAAACCTCGGGTTAGACAAACCCCAATATGTTAATTGTTAGTCCTTCAAATTAGAAAATTTCATTTTGAAAAAACTCATCATCAATATATGAAAATGGAGTTGTAAAAACACAATTATATATATATATATATATATATATATATATATATATATATATATATATATATATATACCACGCAATATGTCGTCAAGAGAGGATGCGAACGACCTGAGGCTGTCCAAGACGTGTAATTCAATATGAGAGTTCTTTTGAAGGTGTGCCTAAAAAGCCAGCACAATAATTAATTTCTCGATGAATGTACCTAATAATGCATTGCCATTTCTCGTCCATTTCTAATGAGTTTGACAATGTGCCCGTATTTTGACCCTCATGTTCTCATACATTATATTTTTAACGGCTAAATAACTCAAATAATAAAAAAAATCTCACCAATATGACTTGCACAAGTCAAACTCATGATATCGTTTTTAATAAATTTAGGGTAACGTTACAAAATTATAAAGTCAATCTAATATATAAATAATCTTTTTTTTGGTGAAGCTAATATATAAATAATCTAAAATTATATAATTAATCAATATCTGTTTATTTTTAAATTAATAAGTTACAAGTTTGATTTTTAAATCTCTTCCTAAGGAACACTTTATGCAAAAAATCTGTCATATATATGCAAAATTGGATTGGATTAGATTTCTTACTAATAAACATTAATTACAGCTAACGTTTTATTTTTTTAAAAAAAAAAATCCCAAATATAGTAATGAAAAAAGATCCTGTGTGTCAATAGGTAGCGATTGAAATCGGGTTGTGGAATCGGACGCTCCAGATTACCCATCTCTGCTGGCCCCACCAAATTGAATTCAAATTTGAGAACGTAACGTTACGCTTCCGGAGCCTCAGGCTCGGTTCCGAACCTAAAATTTCCCCCCATATCCCAACGTTAACAAGAACAGTGTTACCATCTTCAAGAAAGAAAAGATTTCACCTTTTTATAGCACAAGTACCCATCTCTTTCTCTCTTTTTGCTCGTTCGGAAATTTAGGGTTTAGGGTTCATTTTCCTCTGTTTTACCGGAGAGATAGAGAGAGAGAGAGGTAAACACTTGGAACTTGGAAGTGTGTTCTTGATTAGTTTTCTCTCTCTGCATCTTTTGTTACGTGTTTATATTTATACACAGTGTATAGTTATTTATGGAGTATGAATCCTTAAATGAAGAGATTCTTGGAAGATTTGTATTCTCTGGGTGTCTAAGTGTTGATTTTTGAATAGCAGAAAGATTGGATTTTTCAATGGGGGATAGAGGGAGACACGAAATCGACTTGGCTTCAAGAAAAGCTGAGGAAGCAGGTTGGTGATTTAGATTCATGCCATTTCTTCTTCATTTTCTCTGGCTAAAATGGCTGTGATTGGTGTCTGTTCACTACTTTTCTTGATTATTAATCATTTGATCCAGAATGGGTGTAGAGTTCTTGATGGTTGCTCTTGATTACTGAACACTTGTAAATTCATCTGTGTTTTGCCAATAAATTCGCAGCGCTGAGACGATATCAAGCAATCCACTGGCTTGATTATTTAGAGGGGCCATTGGGGATTCCAAGCCAGGCATCTGAGAGAGAGTTCCTTGCTTGCTTGAGAAATGGCTTGATTCTTTGCAATGTGATGAACAAGGTTAAGCCAGGCTCAGTTCCTAAGGTACATTGCCTTTCTAGTGTGTGCAAATCGTCCTTTATAGTCATTTCAGATTTTCACTTGTGCTTGTTCTTGTTTTAGATTGTTGATAATCACTTGCCTTCACAATCAATCATCTGGGATTCTCAGCCATTGCCAGCATTTCAGTATTTCGAGAACATTCGTAACTTTTTGGTAGCTGTGGAAGAGTTGAAATTACCAGCTTTTGAGGCATCTGTTTTCAATAGGGTAAATTTCATAGCATTGTATGTTGATCTTCGAATTCTATTAAATCCTGATTTACAAAGAGTGATAGTTAATCATTTCGGGGATTTTGGTCCTATGCCTTCTTAGGATAATATAGAGGCAGGGTCATCAACAAAAGTCGTTGATTGCATTTTGGCACTCAAAGCATATAACGAATGGAGGCAATTAACCGGAGGCAATGGAATTTATAAGCCTCCGAGGTCTCCACTTGCTATAAGTTCGGTTGGGAGGATCAATGCACGGGCTCCAGTTGTAGTCAATTCTGATAGCCGGAGGCGTTTAGACATGTCAGTTGGCTCTCAGAAAGAATTAACAGCAGAAGTTGATGCCAAGAATCTTGAAGGTCTCTTTGTGCTTATCTTCTTTGTATATTCCCCTATCAATCTAAATGAAAGGTAAAAAAGAATGAAACTTTCTTGCACCTATAGGTTTAATTGTCAAGTGTCTGGCAGAACGAATGGTCGACATGAAAGAAAACGTCAATGATGACATTTTCACTTCATTTAATAGAGGCAGTGTGGTATGTCTATTGTCTAATACTCTAATCCTTTTCATAAACTTTCTTGGATCTAACCGATATATATGGTGAGATATGAACAATTTTTCTTTGAACAGAATCCAATCGACTTATTCAGCAAGATATTGTCTTGTTGTGTTGAGGAAAAACTCCAGAACAAAGCTCCGCAAGTAAGCTGGTTGATTATTTATATATTTTCAATGACAAATGGATTCATCTTTAGGCTTTTTAGTAAAGATACTTAACAGTTGGAATCTCAACTGTTGCAAGACAAACTAACGTAACTCCTGTTCTTCTAGAAGCAGTTGAATCCGGATTTGTCAAACTGCTGTGATGAGACACGAAACCCACAGGCACCCTCAACGTATACCCCCCTTCAGGAGTTAACTATCCCCGGGAATCAAAAGGTATGTTTTTATCTTTCGTACACATTAAATGTACTTACATTTGGAATATTTGCATGATTTTGGGATTTTTTTTTTTGGGGGTTTTACAGGTTTGTAGAGCTTGTTTAGGAAAAGGCAAATGCACCCATTGGAATCAAATTACAGTGCATGAAAAAGAGCTTTTGGTAAGCATTTCTCTTTAATTTCATATTTAATTTTGGACATTATATTAGGTTTGTCTAATATTGTAAGATGGCAGAACCTTAAGGTGTTATTATCAAGTGCAAAGAGAGAGCTCAAAGACCTGCAATGTCAGTTACAAAGCGATCTTAAACTACTTGGTACGGTTTGGAAACTATTGCAACTTTTTGTTCTGGACACGAGAAATATGAAATATCATCGATACCCATCATAACGTGACTTGATTTTACGTGATTTTTAGCTGATCAGGTCCTCGAGATCTCTACATCTGCTCTTGGATATAAGAAGTTGGTGAAAGAAAATAGGAATTTATATAACATGGTTCAAGATCTTAAGGGTATGTCAATAACCAGTTTCATCTTATCCACTGCTTCATATTATTTGACTATTTCCGGGCACTTCTTCCATATGTTCAGATTATTAACTGGAAACAAGCTCAAATTTCTTTGCTTTCAGAAAATATCTGCAAAAGAGCTTTTCTTTAAGAAGTTCTAAAATCTTTTTTTCGTATTATTAGGGAGTATTCGAGTTTACTGCAGAATCAGGCCTTCCTTCCTTGCTGATGCAAAAACTGCGATAGATTTTATTGGAGAAGATGGTTCTCTTGTGGTAGTTGATCCGTTCAAGCCATATAAAGATGGAAGGAAAAGCTTTCAGTTTAATCGAGTATTTGGACCAACCGCTACTCAAGGTTACCAAAACTACATTTCAATGCTTTGTTAATGCAGTCTAGTTCATCTTTCATTAAATTAATCGTTTTTTTTTTCCTCTTGCAGAAGAGGTTTTTGTAGACATTAAGCCTCTTATTAGATCTGTGATGGATGGTTATAACGTATGCATTTTTGCTTACGGTCAAACTGGATCTGGAAAGACATATACAATGGTAAGGTTCAGAAATTTGGTCTTTTACTGTACAGTTTTGCTCGTGTTCTTAGCTTTTGTATTGATATTTTGCTCTGTTGACAGTCTGGGCCTTCGGTTCGATCAATGAAGGAACTGGGAATCAACCAGTTAGCCCTCAACGATCTCTTCCACCTCTCGTATCAAAGGAAGGGAATCATGAATTACAACATTTCTGTGCAAATGGTTGAGATATATAACGAGCAAATCCGTGATCTTCTTGCAGAAGATTTGTCAACTACGAAATATCCTTTTTCACATTCGCAAAGTTTTCAATTTGTTTCCATAGATGCATTCATAGAAGAAATGCATTGATGATTTTTTTGAATCCTTCACTCTGACTTTACATTAGAGATTCGTAGCTGCGTGAGTGACACTGGATTGGTTCTTCCCGATGCTACTCTCCTCCCCGTGACATCCAGCGAGGATGTTCTTAGCCTGATGCAGTTGGGAGAGGTGAACCGGGCTGTTGGCTGTACTGCCATGAACACCCGAAGCAGTCGCTCTCACAGGTTTTTTTTTTTTTCTCACTGCAATTGAGCTTAGCGAAGTAACTGAGTAGTAGTACTAAAGACCTGACATGTTTGATTCGATGAAAATGCCTCGATTTTGTAGTGTGCTGATTGTGCATGTGCATGGCGAAGATACGTCTGGAAACAAGCTTCGGAGTTGCCTCAATTTGGTGGATCTGGCTGGGAGCGAGCGAGTTGATAAATCAGAAGTTACTGGGGACGGGCTCAAGGAAGCACAATACATCAACAAATCGCTTTCTTGCTTGGGAGATGTTATCACGGCTTTGGCACTGAAGAACTCTCACATCCCTTACAGAAACAGCAAGCTCACTTTGCTTCTGCAAAACTCGTTAGGTAAGAAAGCTTGCAACTTTTGCTCGGTTTAGCCACTCGTGAGGAGGAATCACGAGATGAGTGTTTTTGATGTGGTTGTTCAGGAGGACAGGCGAAAATGCTAATGTTTGCTCATGTGAGCCCCGAAGAGGAGTCTTTCGGGGAAAGTTTGAGTACTCTGAAGTTTGCTCAGAGGGCGTCGAGTGTTGAGCTTGGCGCAGCTCGTTCGAATAAAGAGAGCAGCGAGGTTATCGAGCTGAAAGCTCAGGTAAACTTGAGATGATCCACTCGAGGTTCAACTTTCAACTTTTTTGTGGTTATGGTAAATAGATGAATTGAAGTTGAAGCAATGTTGAAAAACTCGCTAGGTGCCCTCTAGGCGCCTGTTACCGCCTAGAGCGCCTAGGCGCCGATTAATCGGCGTTTAGGCGCGATTTTTGCAACACTGAGTTGAAGCAATGTGTGTTGTAGGTTGAGAGCTTGAAGAAGGCATTGGCCAACAGAGGAGCGGTCGCTTCTCAAGCTATGAAACCACCGAAAGAAGCCAGGACACCACCACCGCCTTTACAGAAGGCTCGAGCAGGCAACGAGAGGACTACTCCACAAACCAGGAGGTTGAGCACTGAAAACGTAGAAAAGACCACGCCTTTGGTGGTGAGCACACGCCCCAGATCACGAAGGCTAAGCCTAGAAGGGCCACGAGGCGTTGGTGCTCCTCCTCGAAGTCCTAT
This sequence comes from Ipomoea nil, assembly GCF_001879475.1. Taxonomy (NCBI): domain Eukaryota; kingdom Viridiplantae; phylum Streptophyta; class Magnoliopsida; order Solanales; family Convolvulaceae; genus Ipomoea; species Ipomoea nil. The sequence continues at coordinate 2,700,260 of NW_017617471.1, forward strand.
AGGAGGAGGATCTTCTCCTTCTGCTGTCAAAAACCACGTTACACCTCCTCGAAGTCCTATACGATCTGCTGCCAAAAACCAACTTACTCCCCCTCGCACCTCGCCTGTTTCTGTTTCTGCTTTCAATATCCAACTGCCTCCTCGAAGCCCGACCAGTTCAGCTTCCAATATCCTTTTCGCTCATCCTCGTAGTCCAACATCTGCTGCATTGAAGAACCGAGGAGCAAAAGCAGCTACCCAACTTCCCAAAACACCTGAACCAGCAGTGGGTTCGTCTAGAAATGAAGCCTCCTCCCGGGGGATCTTAACCGAGTGCACTGTTTCTTCATCGCTTCAAACGCCTGCCCTGACAGTCAGAAAGACTTCTCAAATCAGAAAATCTCTCCGGACAACCATAGGAAAGCTCATCAATGGATCCGATAAAAGGTGAATCCTCAAAGAATGCACATCTCTCAAGTCTCGCCACACTTTTACTGATGCTTTCATGTCTTCTTTCATTCTTGGCGTGAAATTGCAGGAGCCATCGTAGTAAGATGGAGGAAACCGCAGCAGTATCACCATTGAAAGCCGCCATACGAAGCAGCCTAAAGGATGCAAAGTCGCCACTCGCTGCTTCTAGTGCAGCAAGAACACTAAGAAGGCAATCACTAACCGGCATCCTTCCACCCGAGAATTCAAGAAGATCTTCACTTGGCTGGAAATAACCAACAACTGTTGTATTATGAATGAACCAACTGAGATTTTTGCTCTCTTCTTGGTGGCATCACTTACATAGTTAGATTCAAAGCTAACAAAAATAAAAAAAATCTCTTCTTGAGTTTTGTATTAATTACTACTGTATTATATAACACTGGAATATTATTAGAGTATTAGTCCTTTTACTTGAACCTATAGTTCAAGTTGAAAAAGCTTCTTCTTTTTAAGCAAAGTTTTGAGCTTTAGTCTTTTGACCAATCTATATTACTGTTTGTACTGGGTAAATTCTGCCTTATGACTTTAGTCGATAAAAAAAACATGAGAAGGTAAACCAGCATAGGTTGTCACTCCCACTGGGAAATGGGAAACAGGAGAAGAGAAGAATATAGAATACGTTTAAGAGAATGCAATCTTTTTATTGTTTTTATACACTGATGTACACAAAAGGCAATAATGTTTCATTAGTCTCTACAATAGTTACTGTTTCTCTCTGCATAGTAATATACAACAACACTGAAAAGAATGAGATGAATGTATGGCAAAATCCCAGAAATGAGACAAGATAAGAAAAAAGTTACTGACTTTGATGATTTCTTTTCATGGCAATGGTGTAGTAATAAGCACGCAAGAGGCGTTTCCGAAACCTCCCAGGATGCAGCCTCACATTCTGGCGATCGAGGTAGATCTTCTTGGTGAATTCCCAGCCCTTCTTGTTCACGCTATCAGGGTCTGTGAGAACAGCATCGTTGCTGTCATATTCATCGTACAACGAGCTCTCGTTCGGGAGGATTTTGTAGCCAATGTACCTCAATCCCATCTTCTTTGCTGGCTCGCCATAGTAAGCCTCGGCTGCCCAGTCTGTTCCCAGGGGGATGATTTGGATGAAGACAGACTCGGGGTTCAAGAAGAGGAAATGTGTCATGGCAGCCCCGTGAACTCCAATCATAACATCGCTTGAGTTCAGAACTCTGTAAATTTTCGCGAGCTCTGTGGTCCTTGCAGGCCTCAAAACTTCAACTTGGAACCCAATTTCTTCAGCCATTTTAATCAACGAGTCCTCGTTAAGTATTGCTCGTGAGTCGTTCCTAGCAACTATAACCAGCTTAGGTGACTTCACGTTTTGCTTCTTCACCTTTATCTCGGTTGAGGAATTTGATTCTTCCTCTTCCTGAATAAGGCCTGTAATTCGAGGGAGATAAGCTCGGTCTAGCAGCTGCCTAAAGTCTCTGATGCTCTTGTTCCCTTTCATCAACGAAGAATCGATGGAGAGCTCATCATGGATCTTTAAGCCAACTATAACTTCAGGGAAGCAATGGGTTCTGTTATCTCGAAAATCCACTGCAGGATACTCAGAAAGGCGAGAAAGGATGTTTTCGTACTTGGAAATCCACCAGCTATGATATTCAAGGATGACAAACACAACCTTCCTATCGAAACGCTGAGAAGTGATGTAGAGAGGCAAAATCCCATCGTTGAATTCGTGATACACATTCCCAGTATACCCTCCCGTCGAGAACACAACAGCAGGGACATCATGCTGGACATCACACGCGTGATGAATCCCAGAATCCTTCTTGTTCTTCACAACAAGATCTAATTCATCAATCGTGTCCATCACACTCGTTTCCCATTTCCTAGTATAAGGCTTGATCTTTTCAACTGGAACCGCCTTATCGTTGTCACCAGACAAGCCCAAAATGTATCGGTTATGACCATAGCTTCTGTAGAGGGCAATTGAAGATGAAGCGGGATCTGTTCTTACATCCCCTTTCATTATACACACATCGGATCGAAAGCTACTTCTGTCACAACAAATAGTACCTGCAAAAAGATCAATTTTTTTAAAAAAAATGGCATAAAACCAGCACTTGATATTGCTATTATACTGTTCCATTACTATTCCCACAGCTTCCCTTCTACAAATACAAGAAAACAAGAAAGTTCTCCTAACATGTAAACCTGGAAATGTACAAAAATTTGAATCCACTTTCAGATACTATGCAATAATGATGAAATTAATCTACAAGGAGAAACTTCCAGCTCATTGATAAAGATGGCAATTTCCTTATTAGCTTCATAAGTGACACAACTTCCCACAAAAGGTACCTATCTAGGCCCTACATCTCGACCAGACAGGATAGTAGATGGATAAATTATGGTAAACATGGGCTCAATGACTCAAAGGTGACACTACTGTTACAGCCAAATAATTTTTGGGGAAAAAAAATAGAAATATGGATATATGCTAATGGTAATTGCATACAAGAAATATATGGAAAAATAGTTGCAGATGTACCCAAAAAATAACATGAAAATCATCCATCTTCAGACCAAAAATAGAGGGGTAATTGAAATAAATAAGAACACACACACACATACAAACACAGAGATTTAAGCTATGGAGTGGAGAAAAAGCAGAGAGAAAACTAACCATTGGGGGCAGAGGAACAAAGGGAAGCATATGAATCGATTTCAGAAGCAAGTCCTTCACCCTCAAATCCAAACGAATCTGCACCCACACATATTTGTCAATAAACAATCAGAAAACAGGATAATCTTACAAGCAAATGGAGCAGAGAGAGGTGAGGTGAGCTTACACAAGAGAGAAAAAGTAGGGGGAGAAGCACTGAAGAGATGAGGTGCAAAGATAAAGCTGCAAGACAAGAGAGAGAGAAAGAGGATAAACAAAAGATTGGGCTTTGCTCTCTTGTTATAGCCACTGTTCCCCCACACCAAACCCAGAAGGTGGTGATGAGATTCATCTTCTTCATCACCATCAACCAACCCTCCTTTCTTCACCAGCAGATGATTTCTCTGGTAGTGCACCATCCTCCTTCCTGGTCCTCGACCACCCTATATATATGTACACAGAGAGAGAGAGAGAGAGAGAGATAAAAGAGCTGTTTTTGTATAGAAAACGGAGTAAAGGCGAGAGCTTTATATGCAAAAACGCATATATTTCGAAATGGGTTCGTGAGATTTTGGTTCAGAGAAGATTGTTCCGCGGTGTTGGGTATGGGGCGGAGCAGAGGTGTTTACAGGAAGAAACACGCAGAGCGAGAGGCGGCGGGGAGTGGGTAAAGAAAGGCATAGAATGGACAGAAGTTCATAGATTTCTCTGAGGCATTTGCGTGTATTAATGGGAATAGGAATGGGAAGTTGAAACCTGGTACTGGGTTGGCTGTTGTCTGGCTTCTGGTCTGGTCTTTAGGTCATATTCGGTGGCAATGGATTCTGTAACCTCTTCCTTGCATATACCACCCTACCAGCTTCCAAATATTATTGTCAAAAATGGCAACCCACCAAAGTTGATTAGACGGTTGATTCAGTAACTACAATATTTTAACTTTGACTCTTATTTTAGTCGCGATTTATAAGTCTTTTTTATTTGAAACGATTAACTATGAACAATTTAAATGGTTTCTCTTTCTGGTTCTTTGCTGACTAAGATCACGTACTTGTAAAATTTATCATTACACACCCTCCTATAATAGACTCCAAAGGTCCCCTACATCCCGACCTGATATAATTGAGCATCGTTAAACAAACCTTTATTACTTTTATACTTTCATTACTTTTATACTATCTTTGATGAAACTTGATATCGAGTCTGTTTTAAAACTTCAATCATGTAACTAATTGAACTGGTCAAAATTTTCATTCTTATTTATAGTAGTTGGAATTATTTATTTTGTTCTGTAAATATATAATAATATATTAAAAGTAGTGTAAAAATAATTATGAAGTGAGGAGAAGGGTCATTATTCATGCCTCATGGTGTAACATAACACGTTTAGTGCGTCAGGGGGAACATGGATTTACCAATTTTGGATTTTTTTAATTTTTTTTTTTTTAAATTTTAGGTTCGAGAAATACGCGTAATATAATAATGTAATATATACCAATAGCATAGAGCCTCAGAATTTGCGTGTGGAAGGTGAGAGAGAGACCCGTTGCTTTTCAGAATTTGCTTCCACCTTTGGACTGCTTTTTTCTTTTAATCATCTAACTATTTTTCAATTTTATTATGTAAAGATTTTTTTAAAAAGTTGACTTTTAATCTTCTAACTTTAGTTAAATAATTTAATTTAGAACACCAAAGTAATTTTACTAAAAATTATCATTATTACATATGAGGATGTTGCAAACATTTTTAAGTATTCAAAAAGTTTTTTTTTTTTTTGAAAGGAAGTATTCAAAAAGTTGAATACTAAAAATATAAAAATCCAAAGCTAAACTTTATATAAAAGAAATTATTATAGTCAAAACACATGAAATTATCAGTATTTATTAAATGCTTAGTTAATCTAACAAAATGGTGATTCAATTCGATAATAACTCAAAACAAGTTACATTTGAAGAAATTTATACTTTATGAATCTCTCTCTCTCCTTTTTTTTTAATCCAATAAATTCATAGTGGTTATATGAAGATGTGCACTTATAAAACACATTTTTGTGAATCTAACTGATAAAATATCATATGAAAATAAATCAGTTTAGGTAAAGAGATAAATTTAAAATTTTGTAATTATTAAATTAATTAATTGATTTTTTTTACACATTTAAAATTTTGTAATTACTAAATCAATTAGGTTAGATTTTCTTCCACCAGGACTATGTGGTCTAATGGTATCCGGGTTGGATTTCCATTTGGAAGATTATGAGTTCAAGCCTCAGTGGAGGCGTTATTGGTTCTTTGTGTTTCAGTAGGTTGAGAAAGTATATGAACAGATACTACAATGTAATAGAGCCAGTAACTTTCAAAAAAAAAAAAAAAAAAGGTTAGATTTTCTTCCACATCTCAAAGCTATTCACCTTTCCATTACTTAGCAATTTTTAAGTGCACAAAAAAGTTTTATTCTTTCATGTGCAGAGAGAAGACGATCAGAAGGCATAGATGTTTGTGTCGGGCATGAAAAGCATTAATGTTTTTAACAACGTTTGATTAATATAATTATCCAAACATGTCTCTAAAATAAATAGCAATATACATTCATAAAGCAATGGCCAACACAAATCTAGGCATCAAAGCCAACACCTGCGGCGTCTTGGCAATATTTTAATGTAGTTATATTATTAGGAATCTAACCATATTTTATTTTATTGTAAAAAATTATTTTCCCTTTTAAATTAACATCCTAATGTTTACAGTTTACTTGACGATAATTTTTCTTTTTTATATTTAAGTTATTTGCATATTGTAAGTTGTAATACTATCCTACTTTAAAAAGTTAATTCATGGCACAATATTTCAGTTCGCCTTTTCGTAACAGTCTATTAATCATTTTAGTTTGAATTGATTAGCAATAATTTAATAAGTAATCTAATACGTTATCTCTTTGTGATCTTTTACTGGTTATGGTCATGAGACGATTTTCACCCATAATAATATAATATACATTTAGATAATGGTTAATTGGTTACGTTACAGATCTTTTTTTTTTTTTTTTTTTTTTTTTTTTTTTTTTGTAAATCACAATCACAATAATTATTTATTTGAGATAAAATGAGGATAAGAGCGTATACCTTTGAATTTAGGTTGGCACCTGTCATTTTCCTTGACCTACATTTTAAAACTTCTGAAAATATTATTGTATATACCCTTTTACAAAATAAACATAAAACAATAAAAATCAAGATTGAAGTAGCGTCCAAAAATGAAATGCTAACTAACAAATACAGGTATACGTTTATATGTTAAATATACAAGTTAGTTATACAAAACTAAAACAAAACATATATTTTTTTTTGAATGCAAACAAAACATATATTTAGTCAAATACTTAATTACTCAAATAATGTTAACAATGATTGTCAAAACGGTCTCGGTCAATTTACCCGTTTAACTTAATTTTTAGGTAAGTTAGGTTTGACGCTAGGCTGGACCCATTTAATTGCAGGTTACACATGCCAATGTTTGTAACCCACTACCATCTTACTCTCAAATTTATCGAAATATATTTTGTAATTTGATTGATTTGTAATTTTGTATTAATATTTAAAAATATTGTGTATTAAAAAAAATTCAACTCTTAACATTTTAATTAATCAAACCCTAATAGAACTAATCATGCTAAGAATATTTCTTAAACTTTATTTGTACAATTATATATTTATGTTAGTTTATGTCACTATCTGAGGATATGCACATGATCACTCATATAGTCATATGTAATAATAACTCGCTAACGATGTTTTTGTATTTTATTACAGTGTTATATACTTATATCTTATAATAAATGATTAATTGTGTTAGAATAACTTGACTACGGTTTATGTGAATTTCTCCGAATTATATCTACCTTTTCGTTTATTTGTATCTAAAAAAAAATCAAATGGAAACTATGCTAATGAGCAGGTCTTGGCAGAGCCTTATCTAGTCTTTCCCAAGGAACCTTCACAAATAAAGAACCAAAATAAAATATAAAGTCATTTAAACTAACATAATAAAAAAGTATATATATATATATATATATATACTACAAAGTCAAAGTATTATCATGTAATTAATTGCTAAACGTAATTTGTGAAAATTGCTAAAATTTTAATTAGAATTTATTGGCATGAGCACAATATTCAATACTCAATAGCCTTATAGCCCCAACCCTAAATTTTAGTTTGGTAAATCCTACCCTTAAGTTACTTGACATAATAAATTAGCCTGACATTTATGTATGTATATATACATAGTAACCTTTTAAAAAAAATAATAATAATTCAGGTATTTTAGTTTCGCCAAAATACATTCCGGATTCCATGAGTACGTTAGCCCCTTATAAGGCGCATAAGAAGGTAAATTAGCATGCCCAACTTCAAGATCCAATACCACAAAATATACTTTTGCGAACAAGAAATTCAACCCAATCTTTGTTCATATATGGAAGTCCTCTCCATATTGGGGGATTTGATAAATTGCTATTAGCTAATTGTGTTAGTGAGTTTGACTAGTCGATAGCATTAGCTGATTGTAGAATGATGTTTGGTAAATTAACTGTTATCTAATAACTAATTTATTTTCTCAAAAAGCTTATCAAAAAAACGGCTTTGAGCAATTTTTTGAATTTTAGCATATTGGAGAAACAAGTTGTTACAAAAAACTGGTTAACCAAACGTTCATTGGTTGTTTAACCAGATCAAACAACTAATAGTGATCAAACAAGTCAAAATTAGTTGATAAGCTAACTATGTTATCAAACAATGTCAAAATGTAAAAATATTATTACATTTTTCTTCAAAATATTACACTTTCTATATAAATAATAAATATTTTATTCCTATTAATATTACATTTTTGAGTATAAACATTACATCTGATATTGACCCGACTCGTTCTTATGCAAGTTTTTGCTAAAGATTAAAAATATAAAAAAATTTCCTCGAGCAGATCTTAAGAAAAGATATATATAATAGAATATATATAGTAGATATATACACTACACGACATTACATTGCACAGATCCCCACTGCCTCCTTTGCAAATTAGAGTTGGACCGCAAGGTGGCAGAGTCACATGACTACATGAGACAGTTTCCCCTTCACTTCACTGCACGTGAAACCGTAAAACAATTTGGATATAAAATAATAATCATATGATAATAACAATAAGAAACTGGAAAAAAAATTAAAAGTACATAAAATATAATTTCTTATGTGTGTGTATCATTAACATATGAACAATGTTCATGTATTGGTATTTGATAGAATAATGGTTTCAAACCAGGCCACTTTAAATAAGTTATTCATTGTTCAATCTAATCATTTGAGTTTAGTGCGAAAGCATCACAATTTAGTCTTATAGTTTAGTTCAAGTATCACGAGTTAGTTTACATGTAACGACTGATCAATATTGCAAGAACCGGTTAATAAACTAATTTAAATAAGTTAGGAAATTAAGTTCTTATTTTTATTAGTATTTTATAGGATATTGGATTCAAACTAGTTTAAATAGGCTATCGGGTGATGACTTTTGACATATAGTATGACTCTAATACCAAATTAAAGTATGTGTTTCATCTCAACTAAAGGTATAAACTAATAGTTAGATTGCATATTAATAGTTATATGCTCAATACTCATTGCTGATCAATGATCATATTTAGATGGTGGAGGATAGGTTCTTTAATTGTGAACTGGTCAACCTATTAAGGACAAACCAGCAATTAGGAACAAGCTATATATTAATTTATTTATAGTACATACTATACGAGAAGGAAGGAATTTTTGACTCTGATCTATCCTATTAGACCGAGCAATTTTTTTCGGAGAATGTAATTATTTTCACTATTTTTTACAAGTTAATTACATATCATTAGTATTAATGCATAAACATTTATAATTGAATTAATATATTATTTGGAGGAATTCAAGATATTTGGTGTCATATTCGTAGACTTTGGTTACAATGATTAATCAAGTGTTCAGCTCGTGAGTCACACGCTGTATTTATGGAATCTGTCAAATCTTCTCAACATATATTTGTGGAAGTGTTGTCTGTGCTGCATGATTTTTAACCACACTTAATAGACAACGGTTAAAAATCATTGTTTATGTGTGTGACTATCAACAATATTTAATAGACACTATTTTTTAATTATTGTCTTTTGTAGAAAAGATAACAGCTAAAAATCGTTGTCTATGTGCGCGACTTTCGACATTAATTTCAATAATATTCTAGACAACGATTTTTAACTATTGTCCTTTTTAAAAAGACAATGCGTAAAAATTTTACTCAAAATCAACAAATTTTAACCATTGTGTAGGTGCATTTTTCTTATAGATGCTGACCACTTGATCAGGAGCGTCCAATGCTCTGATGGTGTTGGAAGATGTTGAATTGAAGCCTCTATCATATCACAAATACGACACCCTAAACATTCGGATTGTTTTGACTTTTACCAAAAGAATGGCCCCCTTGATCACGCTTACCGCCTTCAATCTTTGACGACTTCGTTCCAACTTCCAACATACTACAATGGTATCTATCTATATATCTTGTAAAATAAAAATAATTCAATAGTCTTAATTGGTCCCCTTCAGAGTTACGTTGCTCCCTCATATTTAAGTGGCTTAGATTTGATATACTTGAATCAATGTATTTTGTTATTTTTTATTTTTGGTTGAACTCTATTATTTATACTTATTCTTATGTTAGGACCTTATGTAATTATTAACCAATTACCATTTTTTAACATATAATTAAGGAAAATGTATTTTTAGTCTTTTAATTATTTTATAATTGCATAGGAAAAATTTAAAGAAGAAGATTATCAATTCTCTGGTCTGCATATGAAATATTGAAATTGAAAAGATTGTAAAGAACAAATATAATAAATTACTAAAATATGTATGTACTTTAAAATCTTAATGTAGTTTAATAATTTGTTACTCTAGGGTAAAAAAAGTGTAACAATTTAGAAAATTAAATTGTATATTGTAACTACGAAAAGTTATAGACTACAAATTAATAAAGAATAATTGAGATGTTAAAAATATAATTTATTGTATAGTTTAGTTATATAATCTGCTCCGTGATATGTATGGGCAGGGAATTGCCCATCACCCCGTGGCTCCAAAATGTCTCTTCATTTCCATATGAGGGTCACATGCATGACTTTTTTTTTTTTTTTTTCATTTAAAAACACATATTATTAGTTTGCTTTATTTGATTTACAGAAAAACTTGTCGTCGTTACTTGAAGGTGTATTTTGAGTAAAATTCGTTTTATAATTAAATTGTCCATAATATTAGTTTGCTATTGCATAAATGACTTATAATTTACTCTTTTTCTTTCCGGCGTAAATGTGAGACTAACATAAAGGCAAAGAATAATCCCATCCACTTTTTATGCACAAATTGAATGATATACCAAGTACATTATAATATGTTCAAATTAAATTAAATGACTTTTTGGTGAAGAGAAACTTCAGTTACTCTTAGATAAAGGGAGAGATATTTTGAGTGTAGGTAGTAAATCTGTTCAGCCCAAATTGTTCATGATTCACAATGCACATTGTAGTTTATTTTATTTTATTTTTGGTGTACCCAGGATTTCTACCGTTGTACATACTAATCCCGTTGCTGAATTGTAAACTTTTATTTTGAGTGAGACAGTTGACTTGGAGATCACATTGTAGCTTATGTATGTCCATATTATATATTTTCAGTTAATATATTATGTACATATAGTTAACAAATTATGTACCTTTTTGTTGTTAACAACAACTTAACATATTATGTAAGCAATTAACATATTATGGATAGTAAATTTGATAACCACACTATTTCATTTATGAATGTTCTAGTAATTGTCATTGAGAGACTAGACAAACAAGAAGTGAAAACAAATAAGAAACAAATCTGATCTTAAGCCTTGCTTGATAGCTAAGGAATCCCCTTCGTCCCTTACCCAACTTGATAATAGAGGGTTAGACCTAATTAGTTATGTAACCTATTGACTAGATAATGGATGGTTATTAGACCTAATTAGTTATGTAACCTATTGTTTAAGTTGGTACCAACAAATGTGTCATGTCCTCGATTTCAATGGTTGCACTGCCTGAAATCAATTGACATTGTCAGCAAATTATATTGTAAACCATGAATAATTGTTCATTTTTAATATACTAAAATTTATTTTTAGATAATAAATCTAAAAATGATCATTCAGTACACAAAAAATAAACATTCAAAAACAAACACTTATGTACTAAAAATAAACCTTGGGTATACTATTGGACATTGTGACAATATGCACAAGAAGAAGAAGTTTCTGTGTTTTAAGGAGTGGATAAAATTAAAAAAAAAAACATCAATACATGCAAAGTATGGATCTGGGCCACAGACCATAGCCACCAACATAGGAAGTCCAAAGGAACAAATTAAATGGGCTCAAAAACCTTAATCTAATCAAAAAGCTCAACCCGACAACCTTAGCATTTACGAATCTACATTCGACGACCCATTTAACTTACGAAGTGCATAGTAATAAGCACGCAACAATGGCTGCCGGAATCTCCCAAGATTCAGCCTCACATTCTGAGGATCAAGGTATATCTGCTGGGTATATTCCCACCCTTTCCTGTTCACGCTGAGAGTGTCGGTAAAAACAGGGTCGTTTTCGTCGTATTTATCGATCAAAGTGCTCTCATTCGCGACGATGTAGTAGCTCATGTACTTCATCCCCATCTTAATCGCCGGCTGCTCGAAGTAGGTCTCCGCCGCCCAGTCTATTCCGATGGGGACGATTTGGATGAAGGCGGCGCCTGGACGGAGGAAGAGGAAATGCGTCAGGGCGGCGCCGTGGACGCCGATCAACGCGTCGCTGGAATTTAGAATCTTGTACATTCTCGCCAGCCCCGTTTTCCGGTTCGGCCTTAGAACTGAGACGTCAAACCCGATTTCTTCGGCCATCTTGATCAGATCGTCTTGGTTTAGTATCTTTCTTGAATCGTTCCTCGCCATTATTACTAGTTTCGGTTTCTCCGATTTTTCCGCCGGATAATCCGGATGTTGTTCTTCTTCAAATATTTCCTTAATGCGTGGCGCGTAAGCCCGGTCCAGGAAATCCCGGAAATCTCGGATGGTGGTGTTGTCGTCGGTTAACGCCGGGTCGATTTGGAGGTCGTCGTGGGCTCTCAGGCCCACCACGGCGCCGGGGAAGCAATGGGTTCGGGTATCTCGCCGGAAATCGATGACTTCATAGTCCGACAAGTGGGCCACGATTTCGTCGTAGAAGGAGAACCACCAGTGGTGGTACTCGAGGATTACGAACACGACCTTGCCGTTATAACGCCGTGAAGTCATGTACAGAGGGACTATGCCGTCGGCGAATTCGTGGAAGAGGTTCCCGGTGTACCCTCCCGTCGAGAAAAATAAGCCTGGAGAGTCGTGCCGGACGTCGCAGCGGTGATTCACGGCGGAATTGCGGACCTTCACCACCAGCTCCAGTTCGTCAATGGTGACCATGATGGTTCTCATGGGTTTTCTCGTGTACGGCCTGATCTTTTCGCTCTGGATTACGCCGCCGCCGTCGCCGGACCAGCTGCCGTTAAACTTCGTCCCGTACACGATTATCGAAGACGACGAAGGATCTGTCCTTACATCTCCCGTCATATTGCATACATCGGATCGCTCAAAATGTCTGTCGCAAGAAATCGTCCCTGATAAAATATCAAAATTATCAAACACCTTCCAACAACACTAGAAAAAAAAAAAAATCAGGTAGAGCAACCCCAATCAAGTTAGTCAAGCACAGAAACGGATCCAGAAAATTTTCTGAGCATGAACAAAGTATTCAGGTGGTTGATTTAGTAACCACAAAGTTATAAGTTTAACTCTTAGTGAGAGTAGTCTATTGATTTATTGGTTTGAGCCGATTAATTACAGGCAACATAATCTAGACTCGTTCGGTGTCCTTTACTCGCTTGGCCTAGTGTCACAATGTCAGATTTATCCAGTGTACACTAATCAACTATAGACAACTTAGACTATTTTACCCAATGCATACTATTAATAATGAGTAGTGACTGTGAATTTTTCCCGACACTAAAAAAACAAAGAAAAAGGATATTCCAGATTAGAACAAAACCATTGAAGACAGTGTTTCCACTGGAAGCATTTTCGTCTGCTTCAGAAGCAAGCTTCTCATCATCTTCAAACCTAATAGAATCTGCAAAATTTACACAAATTCATAACACCCAAAGAAGAACATCAGATTAAAGCTTTAAACATGGAATGGAAGCAAATAGAGTTAGAGATGAGAAGCCTACAGAGAAGGGAGAAAGTTGGGGAAGAAGTGAAGAGGTGTGCTGCTAGAATAAAGCTACAAGAAATGAGGGACAGGAAGAGGAGATAGAAAAGCTTTGGTTTAACTATAGTCATATGACTAGAACTGCAATCATCATCAATATCACCCTCTTTCTTCAAGGACTGATAGCTTTTCATCATATATTTTTCTTTAATTCTATATATATTCTGATCTGTGTATTTATATTTGTGTTATGCATGTATCTAATGCAGTGTGAAAGGATAGAGATTTATATGTAACATGAAGTGAATTAAGACATAGAGTAATGCCTATTGCCCGATTGATACCAACAATTCCTTTTTTATATCGGATACGTACAGTTATTACGCCTGTCTGATACAACTAATTAAGCATAACATGACTGATTATATTGTATCTTGTTGAGAGCTGCATTAGACATTCCCTATAAATTCATCTGATTTTATTAGCAATAATCACTCTTTAGATGGGGAGAGTGAGTGCACTAGCTACCATTTTCTAGTATTTAAACTTTGAACTTTGGTACTCCAAAATGTTGCAAAAATGGCAAATGAAAATTACAATATTGGAATTAATAAGATTGCCTTAATTGAATTAGTTCTAAACCAAAGGTATTTGGAAAAGTGAAGTATGAATAAGTATACATCCAATGCATGGGAAAGAGTATATGTTACGTTGTAGTCATTAGTTGAAATGAAAAGGAAAAAAAAGAAGTATATTTCTTTAAAATGATAGGTTTGATGCATGTATCTACCCAAAACAAGTATTAATTGTACTTTCATATACTATAAACCTATATTTTGATATACTCCTTAGCTCCTACCTAAAAATGATAATATGGACTAGACCGACATACGTAGACACGAGTCCAGTCTAAAATGTATTGGTTGTAATTTCTTTTGCATAGAACGTAAGTCCCAGCACCTTTTTATAAAGAGTCACCCACTCACACTAGCAATAAATTACAAAAATCTTGTCCGCATGAACAAGTTAGTTGGCTACAGGGATGAACAATTGTTATGCTGTGCATCCGCATGCACCATGCATGGTGCATTCGGATGCAAAAACGACGTCGTTTTGACGTCTAATTTTTTAAAAAAATTAATTCAGAATTGCATAACTACACATCCATAATTTTATCACGTCCACAATTTCATAACTATACATCCAGAATTACATAACTACACATCCATAATTTCATAACTATAAATCCAGAATTGCATAACTACACATCCATAACTTCATAACTATAAATCCAGAATTGCATAACTACACATCCATAACTTCATAACTATAAATCCAGAATTGCATAACTACACATCCATAACTTCATAACTACACATCAAGAATTGCATAACTATACATCCAGAATTTCATAACTAAAAATTCAGAATGAATGAACTAAAAAATGAATAACATAATGTTGTTGCTGAGAATCGAAACTGATTTTTTTTTTTAAAGTAGGACGCGCGTTTTGATGCAAAACGACGGATGCACAGCATAATTTGAAGAATAAATTACAAAAATCTCTATGTATTAATTTAAATTTGGAAAAAGTGTCAAATTGGCCCCCTAAGTCGAGTGGATAGTGCAATTGGGTCCCCTAAGTGAAAAAAGCTCCATTCAGGTCCCCTAAACCTGTAAAATTATTCAATTAAGTCCAAGTTGACTTATTTATCAGGTTAAATGCATATGGTGTTGACACGTGTCTTTATTTTATTTTTTTATTAAAAATATTATTTATTATAAATTAATTATAATAATAATAATTTATTATAAATTAATTATAATAATAATTATTATATTTAAAAAAAAAAAAAAAACCGTGACCGTCTGGCCACGGCCGACGAAGGGCTACGACCTTCGCCGCCGCCCTCGTTCCAGACAGAGGGGACTGGAACCTTTTTTTTTATAAATAATAATAATAATAATAATAATAATAATAATTAATATTATTATTATTATTATTAATTTATAATAAATAATATTTTTAATAAAAAAAATTAAGGACACGTGTTAACACCGTATGCATTTAACCGGCAATTTATATCCTACACCACGGTGCGCGTTGCACTATGCGCCCAGATGCAAAACGACGTCGTTTTAATTTTTTTTTTTTGAAATTTCCCGCCCCAGTGAATGGCAGTAGTTTTTTCTTAAAAAAAAAATCCGCTGTTCAAGAATGTACATAATGTTATACTAGAATACACATAATGTTATACATGAATGTACATAATTATATAACAAAATATACATACTCTTTTTAAAAGATAATGCACATAATCTAACATAATACATAATAAACATAAACTTTTAACATAATACACATCAACTCTTAACATAACAACACACAAATTTTCTGATTCGGATGTACATAATTGTATAAAAAGAATGTACATAATTGTATAAAAAATACACATAACTGTATGAACCAATACACATAACATTGTGAACAAATACACATAACGTTGTGAACAAATACACATAATCTCAGCAACTTCCTACCACGCCTCCCAACACTACCCCAAAACGACGTCGTTTTGGGAGGCGCGCGGCGCACAGTGCTATGTGCGCCGTGGTGTAGGATATAACGATTGCATTTAACCTGATAAACAAGTCAACTTGGACTTAATGGAACAAATTTACAGGTTTAGGGGGCCTGAATGGAGCTTTTTTCACTTAAAAAACCTAATTGCACTATCCACTCAACTTAGTGGGCCAATTTGACACTTTTTCCTTTAAATTTATTTGTTGTAAATGGTAATAAGCTTGTAATTCGTATTAGTTTTAACTCTAAAAATGGTAAGTTCCTAATTTATAAAATATAAATTTTAACTTTATAAATATATTAATAATATACAGAGTATTGTTTACCAATTATATAAATATGTCAATAGTACTAAAAAAAAATGTAATAAACTTAAACTTTTATAATTATAATTAAAAATTTAAAAAGTTTAAATTATAAACTTAAACTTTTAAAATTATTAAATTTTAAATATTTTAATAAATAAAAGTGGTTGGGCCGAATTGGCCAACATTTTTAAAATATGAGTTAGGCCAGCATTACCCAAATTCTAATGTAGGCTAACACAACATGTCGATCCATGTGAATTTGCACTGAATTAGCACAACAATATACACCGGATCGTTATGCTGTGCATCCGTATGTACCATGCATGGTGTATACGGATGCAAAAACGATGTCGTTTTATTAAAAATGCGCATCCCATTTTAAAAAAAAAAAAATCAGTTTCGATTCCCCTTAACAGCATTATGTGTTCATAGATTATGGAATTTTAGTTCATAGATTCTGAAATTTTAGTTCATCGATTCTGGAATTTTAGTTCATTCATTCTGAAATTTTAGTTCATAGATTCTGGAATTTTAGTTCATTCATTCTGAAATTTTAGTTCATAGATTCTGGAATTTTAGTTCATTCATTCTAGAATTTTAGTTCGTAGATTCTGGAATTTTAGTTCATCGATTCTGGAATTTTAGTTCATTGATTCTGGATATATAGTTCAAATTATGCACAATATAATGTTGTTGCTGGGAATCGAAATTGATTTTTTTTTTCTTTTTAAGTGAGACACGCGTTTTTAATAAAACGACGTCGTTTTTGTATCCGTATGCACCATGCATGGTGCATAAGGATGTACAACATAATTTGCCATATACACTTGTCATCACTATTCATACCACACAATATCATTAATTAATTATTTACATAATATACTTGCAAATGATGTGTTTTCAAAATATTATTTATACGAGTTTGTTAATTATAGTTAGGGACTTGGCTATTCTTATCCATGTAAATCTCTCACTTTAAAAAATGTCTTACTTTCGTTTTATATTATATATAAAAAAAAATAATAATAGAAAATAAAAAGTACAGCATTAGGATATCTTTTGCTGCCTTGTAAAACTAAAGTACAAAAAGGCTGCCAGCCTTTTATGTACTACGTAATTAATAAAAAATTCATGAGGCATGTCAAATCATCTTGCAAATGAATATATTGGTTGAGATAATGTTAGTGTTAGGGACAATCAATATTGAATGAGAAGTATTTACATTCATCACCACCCAATTGGCATTTAACATCACACTCCATAAGTTTGACTATTCAATAATGAATGAGAAGTTTTTACATTCATCACCACCCAATTGGCCTTTACAAATTCACCATCACACTTCATAAGTTTGACTATTAAGAGCCAATAATAAAACGAAGACATTAATATACGCATAACTCATAAGATTCCAATCAAAATGCCAAGGCGACAGACCATAAATTCCAACCCACCTGTAATTGACTATACAAAATTTGGTTCAAGTTTTGTAATTAAGTGGTTGGACTTGATATTTGATATGGGGGTAACAGTTGTGTGAGACTGTCTCACCGGTCTCAATCTGTGAGACAGATTAGATATTTGACCTCATTAATCAAAGACACGAGAATTGAGACAGTTTCACACTTTTACCAGGCTTTTCCAAAAACGGCACAACAAGACTTCTAGAAAGACAGGTTCACATGTGTCTCAGGCACAGTTTGATCTTGAAGCCATTATTGGCAGTTTTTGGAACTACTATACAATATATAGATACATACAGGACCACATTATATTCACTTGAAATAACAAACATCTCAGAAAAACAGCAATTCGATGAGATGGAAACTGGCGGCGATGATGTGGCTGTGGTTATGGTGCCTCTTCCAGCCCAAGGCCATCTGAACCAGCTTCTTCAGCTCAGCTGCTTAATCTCCTCCTCCTTTGGCCTCCCAGTTCACTATATTGGATCTTCCATCCACAACCAACAGGCTAGGGTTCGGGCCAACGGATTAGACCCCAAGAAACTAGCAAGAATCCAACCCAAACGCGTCTGTTAAGGAAGGATATGTGGAGAATATGAAGCAATGGTTTATTGGTCCTATGCTCCCGGGCATGATCTCATCAAAGGAACAGAACCCATGCTTAGCTTGGCTTGACGAGCAACCTCAAAACTCTGTCTTCTTTGTTTCGTTTGGTACGATGACTTCAATGTCGGATGAGGAGGTGAGGGCGCTGGCTACGGGGTTGGAGCTGAGCAAACAAAAGTTTTTATGGGTGTTGAGGGATGCAGATAAAGGGAACATCTTTTCCGGGGAATCAAGGAGGATTGAGACCCTTGAGACTGTCCCATGTGTACATGTTATCCTTCAAAATATAATTTATATGACTTTGTTAAATAGGGTCAGTTTTTAATTTTTGTGACCGGGTAAATAAATGAGGCCTTACTAAAATAACAATCTTTAAAACTAATACCGTAATTTTTTCTGGTAAAATGTTACTGTGCGCAAAAAAAAAAAAAAAAAAAAAAAAAAGCCAAAAGACAAATAAAGAGAAGTCGCTAGAGCAACATGCAAGTTTTGAATCCCCACCCATGTGAATGGAGCAAACCATTTGGCCAGTTCCCTACCACTTAGTGTGCTGACGGTTGGGACGACGGATTAGTCTTCTGGCTTTCGACTGAAGGAATACCTTTGAACAACCAAAAAAAAAAACCATGCAAGTTTTGAACCTTGGACTTTTTAAGTTAAAATACAATAAACATATGTTCTTATCATTTCTTCATAGAACCTTTTAAATTTTATTGAAAACTTTTAGTTTTTATTTCTAAATTAGCTAGGTAAAAATGAAACATTGGACCTCTAAAATTTGGAACCCCTCCAAAATTTGAAATCCCTCTAAAATTTGAGGCCCTGTGTGGTAACCTAACTTGCAGAGCCTAAAATCCAACCTTCATTTTAATGTTATAGATAGGGACAATCAATAATGAATGAGAAGTTTTTACATTCATCAGCACCCAATTAGCCTTTACAAATTCACCATCACACTCCATAAGTTTGACTATTAAGAGCCAAATAGAACAAAGACATTAATATTTGCATAGCTGATGGCTCATAAGGAGGAAGGCGCCAAGACGACAGACCATAAATTCCAACCCACAAGTAACTGACAACGTACACAAAATTTCGTTCAAGTTTTTCTCCACGTGGTTGGACTTGATATTTAATGTTCCAATTAAATGCCATCCCATCATTGGATTGAATTAGGTGTTGCCAAACCAATGAAGTTAATTAGTCCAACACAATATTTTAAGTTTGACGGTTGTCGGAGCTGTTTATTGAGCTCTTGGTTTGAATTGATCTTTTAAACTAATTTATATATATACTTGTACGTGGTCTAATTTTTTGTCGGTTAAAGTTATAAAACATATTGGTACAAAAGACACAATTTAAGATGATTTACATCATTGTGATATTTTGTTGATTAGGACCACAAGACGGGTGGGTCCAAAAGACACAATTACCTTTTAAGGGAAAATTGCACTTTTCGTCCCTAAGTTGAATAATTGTAGAATTCATCTTTAAGTGTGAGTTATACTCACTTTTCGTCCTTAAGTTATCATTGACGTTGGAGATATTTATCAGTATAAATGTTATCAGAAAATTTTACATTGGAAATTCGAAAAACATTTTTTAGAAGTCATTTTCCAGTTTCGAAACGCACCCTTATCAAATACTAAACAATCTAATTAGATTGTACAGCTTCAAGAGTGAAAATTGTGAGAAAAATTTTAAGAACTCAAGATGTGTAACATTACTCAAAAATAAATTAACATGAAAAATAACTCTCATTTCTTACTCAACACCTTCTCCTTCTATGTAGACACTTTTCGATTTGTAAAACTCACATGGTAAAAATATTATATCTTTGTTTGTGGGAGATAAAAATGAGAAAAATAGAATTTGAAAGTACTCTTTGAACAAATATGACTGGATGGACTAAATTAACATCATTTCGTAAAATATAAGAAACAACAAGCCTGATGGAGAAAGCATTGATATATAACTGCAAATCTGCAGTAAATAAAGAACACTACTGAACGGAGCGTATGTCAACCTGAAGATCACACCTAAGCCGCCGCGCTTTCTCGACCAATTCGTCGGCGATTTCGAGGACAGTTTCGGCGTCAATAGGCCTCGAAATCGCCGACGAAGTGGTCGAGAAAGCGCGGCGGCTTAGGTGTGATCTCCAGGTTGACATACGCTCCGTTCAGTAGTGTTCGTTACTGCAGATTTGCAGTTATATATCAATGCTTTCTCCATCTGGCTCGTTGTACAGAGGGACTATGCCGTCGGCGAATTCGTGGAAGACAGTGTTTCCACTGGAAGCATTTTCATCTGCTTCAGAAGCAAGCTTCTCATCATCTTCAAACCTAATAGAATCTGCAAAAGTTACACAAATTCATAACACCCAAAGAAGAACATACATCAGATTAAAGCTTTAAACATGGAATAATGGAAGCAAATAGAGATAGAGATGAGAAGCCTACAGAGAAGGGAGAAAGTTGGGGAAGAAGTGAAGAGGTGTGCTGCTAGAATAAAGCTACAAGAAATGAGAGACAGGAAGAGGAGATAGAAAAGCTTTGGTTTAACTATAGTCATATGACTAGAACTGCAATCATCATCAATATCACCCTCTTTCTTCAAGGACTGATAGCTTTTCATCATATATTTTTCTTTAATTCTATATATATTCTGATCTGTGTATTTATATTTGTGTTATGCATGTATCTAATGCAGTGTGAAAGGATAGAGATTTATATGTAACATGAAGTGAATTAAGACATAGAATAATTCCTATTGCCCGATTGATACCAACAGTTCCTTTTTATATCGGATACAGTTATTATGCCTATGTGATATACAATTAAGCATAACATGAATGATTATATTGTATCTGGTACAAAAGACCAGACATTGTTGTCCAGAGCTACATTCCCTATAAATTCATTTTATTTTATTTGCAATAATCACTCTTTAGATGGGGAAAGTGAGTGCACTAGCTACCTTTTTCTAGTATGTAAACTTTGAACTTTGGTACTCAGCTCCAAAATGTTGCAAAAATGGCAAATGGAAATTACAATATTAGAATATAATTAATAAGATTGCCTAAATTGAATTAGCTAGTTCTAAATCAAAGGTATTTGGAAACGTGAAGTATGAATAAGTATACATCCAATGCATGGGAAAGAGTATATGTTACGTTGTAGTCATTAGTAGAAATGAAATTAAAAAAGAAAAAAGTCTATTTCTTTAAAATGATATGTTTGATACATGTATCTACCACAAAAAGTACTAATTGTACTTCCATATACTAAAATCATATATTTTGATTTACTCCTTAGCTCCAACCTAAAGATGATAATATGGACTAGATCGACATACATAAACACGAGTTAGGCTAGACATGACCCACATACTACTATGTCTAGACTGGCACGACACGATCTTATATATATGGTCCTGTCGGGTCACCTTTCATATAATGTGAATTGTATTAGGCTAGTCAGGCCCACATTACTATAATATATTTTTCTTTTAAATTTTTTTTCTAGCTTCTTCATTTTTTTTTTTTTAAATTCTTTCGTGTTATTATTTTTATTTAAGTTTGTAACCTAAAAATGTATTGGTTGTATTTCTTTTGCATAGAAGGTAAGTCCCAACACCTTTTATAAAGAGTCACCCACTCATACTCCTTAAGTTTACAAACTGGCCTTTACAAATTCACCATCACACTCCATAAGTTTGACTATTAAGCTAAGAGCCAATAAAACAAAGACATTAATATATGCATAACTCATAAGTCATAAGATGGAGGAGTTAGGGAAGGCGACAGACCATACATTCCAACCCACATGTAATTGACTATACAAATTTGGAATAAGTTTTGCTCCACGTGGTTGGACTTGATATTTAATGTTCCAATCAAATGCCATCCCATCATTGGATTGAATTACGTGTTGCCAAACCAAAGAAGTTAATTAGTCCAACACAATGTTTTAATTTTGATTTTTCTTTTGCCTGATCCCAACACCTCCCACATAAGGAAGAACGTGATACCAGTGGACCACAAAAGACACAACTCAATTGATTTATTTCAATTTATATATTGTAATTTTTTATGAACTAAGATCACCGGACGGATTGGATGATCCAAAAGACACAGACCTTTTATATATACTAGTTGAAAAGTACTACGGAGTATATCATAAAAAAACAAACAACTTTAAAGCTTGTGAGCTATGATGACTGTTGAGAAAGCGCAGCATTATTGAAGAGCACGGTACGGTTACATGCAATATAATGCATAACAGAATGTAAAATTATACAGTAAAAACGAACAGTGCATGTCTATCTGGTGATATGGGCAATGAAAGAGTCGAGTTCCATGCGAGAAGCACCTCCTTCTTGTGCTGATTTTCTAATGGTTTCCCCAAATTCTTGAGCTCTCTTTCTCATCTCATCTCCTTCCTTAGACCCCATAAGTCTCCTCACCACATTCTCAATCCCAGATGACTTCACCACCTCATGGCGTTCCCCCCATTCCCTTACAATCAGGCCGGTTTTCAGTATTCCGGCCACCAGAAAACTGTTCATTGGCTGGTCGGAGTGCATGGGCCAGGCAGCCATTGGAACGCCCAGAGTAATACTTTCCATGCATGAATTCCATCCGCAGTGACTCATGAACCCTCCTGTGGCCCGATGGCTCAGGATCTCGGGTTGGGGCACCCAGTCTCGGACCACTAACCCCACCCCTTTTAATTTAACCCTCTCTTCAAACCCTTCCGGCAGCTCAATAACCCTCCTTGATTTCCCGGAAAAGATGTTCCCTTTATCTGCATCCCTTAACACCCATAAAAACTTTTGTTTGCTCAGCTCCAACCCCGTAGCCAGCGCCCTCACCTCCTCGTCCGAGATTGAAGTCATCGTACCAAACGAAACAAACAAGACAGAGTTTTGAGGTTGCTGGTCAAGCCAAGATAAGCATGGGTTCTGTTTGTTTGATGAGATCACGCCTGGGAGCATAGGACCAATAAACCATTCCTTCATCTTCTCCACATATCCATCCTTCTCCAATAAATCAATAAATGGACCTTCAATCAACCTATTGGAGTTATGAATATCTCCACTTCTCAACTTTATATACTCTTCCTGAGCCGCTACAAACATGGCAAAGCCCTCCGTCATGCATCCTTCCACACTGGGCATTTCCTCTACTCCTTCCATGGCGATTTGGTTTCCCAATCCATGGTGAATGAAGGACAGTAAAGAGAAAACCGATAAGCAATTAAACGCGTAGGACTCAGCGTTACTGATTGATTCCACATCCTGAACAACCAAAGCCATCAAATTGTCATGAATAATCACAACTCTTCTGGCTTTCGCCGCCAGCTCGCGCAGAACGCCGGCAATGGGGTGGCGGAGAAGCTTCGAAGCGTCGAACGCCGGCTGCAAATGCGCCGGGAACCTAACAGACGCGTTGGGGTTGGGAGAAGGGCAGTCGAATTCGGGAACAGGAAGATCATGGAAATGGATTCCGGCTAGTTTGTTGCGGTCTAATCCGTTGGCCCGAACTCTAGCTTGTTGGTTATGGATGGAAGATCCAATATAGTGAACTGGGAGGCCATAGGAGGAGGAGATTAAGCAGCTGAGCTGAAGAAGCTGGTTCAGATGGCCTTGGGCTGGAAGAGGCACCATAACCACAACAACATCATCGCCGACAGTTTCCATCTGATCTGAATTGCTGTTTTTCTGAGATGTTTCTTCTTTCACCAAGTGAATATAATGTGGTCGTGTATGTATCTAT
Source organism: Ipomoea nil (assembly GCF_001879475.1). Classification (NCBI taxonomy): domain Eukaryota; kingdom Viridiplantae; phylum Streptophyta; class Magnoliopsida; order Solanales; family Convolvulaceae; genus Ipomoea; species Ipomoea nil. Next base: position 2,724,443 of record NW_017617471.1, read on the forward strand.
TGTATAGTAGTTCCAAAAACTGCCAATAATGGCTTCAAGATCAAACTGTGCCTGAGCCACATGTGGACCTGTCTTTCTAGAAGCCTTGTTGGGCCGTTTTTGGAAAAATTATACTGTAGACCAGATAATAAACGTTATTTTTTGTATATGAATGTTTGTTTGTTTGTTTGTTTGTTTGTTTTTTTTTTTGTTTTTTTTTGTTTTTTTTTTTTTTTTTTTTTTTGTTTTTAGTTAGTTCACGAGGTATCCTGATAAGACTTTAGCGGTAGAGGGTAACTTTAAGTTCGTAACATACCCGGATGAATGCCGGTTCTCACTGAACTGACCAAATTAAAAGGCAAAGTGCTGACCAGTTCTCAAATATGGACTAAAATTTTGTCAAACAATTGCTTCTTCTGTTGTGTTCTTTTTCCTTTCACCAAGGTGTAAGTCAATTGTTGGGATGCAATAGGAAAATTCAGCCATCGGAAAACATTTTCTGTTGACTGGGGAAAACGAAGCCATTTTGGGGGGTAATGACTTCCGTCAAAATTTGGGGGAAGTCATTTTCTGCCAAAATGTGTAAACATATACAATTCTACTCATTTTTCCATAAAATAAACTAAACACACAAGTTTTCCAAAATGCAACCAAACACTGAAAATGAAAATGTTTTTTAGAAAATGACTCATTTTCCAGAAAATATTTGTCAAAAGTCATTTTCCTGCTCTCCAAACAGACCCAGTGTTCATTCAAATGCCATCCCATCATGGGTGAACTGGATTGAATTAGGTGTTGATTTTTTTTGGTTTAATTGATCACCTAGACTAATTTAATTACTTGTGGTTTTTTTTTTTTTTTTTTTTTTTTTTTTTTGAGCTAAAGTTATAAGACAAATTGGTACAAAAGATACAACTTAGATTAATTTACTCATTGTGATCTTTTGTTGATTAATACCACAAAACAGGTTGGTCCAAAAGACACAATTACCTTTAATTTTTGTACTAGCTGAAAAGTACTACTCCTATATCATAAAAGCAAACAAACAAACAAACAACTTTATAAGCTTGTGAGTTATGATGACAGATGAGAAAGCGCAGCATTATTGAAGAGCACACTAGAGCTACATGCAATATAATGCATCACAGAATGTAAAATTACACAGTAAACATGAACAGTGCATGTCTATCTGGTGATATGGGCAATGAAAGAGTCGAGTTCCATGCGAGAAGCACCCCCTTCTTGTGCTGATTTTCTAATGGTTTCCCCAAGTTTTTGAGCTCTCTTCCTCATCTCATCTCCTTCCTCAGACCCCATAAGTCTCCTCACCACTTTCTCAATCCCAGATGACTTCACCACCTCATGGCGTTCCCCCCATTCCCTTACAATCATGCCTGTTTTCAGTATTCTGGCCACCAAAAAACTGTTCATTGGCTGGTCGGAATGCATGGGCCAGGCAGCTATTGGAACACCCAGAGTAATACTTTCCATGCACGAGTTCCAACCACAGTGACTCATAAACCCTCCCGTGGCCCGATGGCTCAGGATCTCGGGTTGGGGCACCCAGTCTCGGACCACTAACCCCACTCCTTTAACCCTCTCTTCAAACCCTTCCAGCAGCTCAATCCTCCTTGATTTCCCGGAAAAGATGTTCCCTTTATCTGCATCCCTTAAAACCCATAAAAACTTGTGTTTGCTCAGCTCCAACCCCGTAGCCAGCGCTCTCACCTCCTCGTCCGACATTGAAGTCATCGTACCAAACGAAACAAACAAGACAGAGTTTTGAGGTTGCTCGTCAAGCCAAGCTAAGAATGGGTTCTGTTCCTTTGAGATCATGCTCGCCGGGTTTGCATATGCAGGGAGCGTAGGACCAATAAACCATTGCTTCATCATCTTCTCCACATTATATCCATTATCCTTCTCCAATAAATCAATAAATGGACCTTCAATCAACCTGTTGGAGTTATGAATATCTCCACTTCTCAACTCTATATACTCTTTCTGAGCCGCTACAAACATGGCAAAGCTCTCGGTCATGCATCCGTCCACACTGTGCATTATTTCCTCTCCTTCCATGGCGATTTGGTTTCCCAATCCATTGTGAAAGAAGGACAGAAAAGAGAAAACCGATAAGCAATTAAACGCGTAGGACTCAGCATTACTGATTGATTCCACATCCTGAACAACCAGAGCCATCAAACTGTCATGAATAATCACAACTCTCCTGGCTTTCGCCGCCAGCTCGCGCAGAACGCCGGCAAAGGGGTGGCGGAGAAGCTTGGAAGCGTCGAACGCCGGCTGCAAATGCGCCGGGAACTTAACAGACGCGTTTGGGTTGGGAGAAGGGCAGTCGAAATCGGGAACAGGAAGATCATGGAAATGGATTCTTGCTAGTTTCTTGGGGTCTAATCCGTTGGCCCGAACTCTAGCCTGTTGGTTATGGATGGAAGATCCAATATAGTGAACTGGGAGGCCATAGGAGGAGGAGATTAAGCAGCTGAGCTGAAGAAGCTGGTTCAGATGGCCTTGGGCTGGAAGAGGCACCATAACCACAACAACATCATCGCCGACAGTTTCCATTATCTGATCTGAGTTTCTGTTTTTCTGAGATGTTTCTTCTTTCACCATGTGAATATAGTGTGGTCGTTTATGTATCTTTAATCCGCTAAGAATTACATATATGTAAACTTTCGTATGTTGAGCCAATAATGGATCGGAGCAAATTATTTTGTGGACCCGAGTCCACTTTGTAATTTTATTTGATTTTAATGAGTAACTCGTTAATAGACTAATAGAACTGGGTTGCCTAACTTCATTCAAAATTCAAAGACAAAATCTTTTCACAATCATTTTGTCTATTCTTTTGTATCAAATCTATTTTCGATTTTCAATGAAATAGTGCCCTTAACACAATTTACATACTGAATGTTCATAATTTACGTACTAGATATTTACAATTCAAATTGTAAATATTCAATAAGCATTTAATATGTAAATTGTGTATTTTGGACTTAAGTTCATCTTGCAATGTGGACCCGATTCATGGTATAACTGTTGCAATAATGGCTTAAACATCAAACTATACTATATGTGCCTCAGCCACATGGTGGGCCTGTCTTTCTAGAAGCCTTGTTGGGCAGTTTTTGGAAATATTATACTGTAATGTAGACCACGTAACAAACGTTATTTGTAGTATACACACGCTTATTTTTAAAGTATTAAAAATTTATTCTTTCAAAAAGGCTGAACCCCAACTCTAAGGGCCCCCCACACCCCGGCCCGACAGAGCATTTGAGAGGATGTAAATCATGGTGACTCAACTGAACATGAACCATAAATGCTATTAAATATTTATTATTATGTGTCAAATATCTCGTGATTTGATAATATCACTACTGTATATTATAATTAAATAGGTTAGAGTGTAATATATGTATGTTAATGATTCATCGATCTTAGCTTGCTCTGTGAACCATAGTCCAATACAATATATAATGATGGCAGTTTTTGGAACTACTATATAATTTTATATTTCCATGATAAATGCAATTTTATTTGAATGAATATAATAATGTTTTAAAATATATTTCTTTAAAGTTTAGGGTTTTGATTTTTGTAATAAAAAATAATTTATGTATATATATGTATAATAATGATGTCAATCGGGCCTCGAAGAGTCGAAGAGGCTTATTAGCTTCTTTTTTTCTAATCGAGTTTAAAATTATTGGCTCTCCTCAGCTATGAGGATTATCGACGAGCTCAATTAAAACTTACACTAACATTCTAAACTTTCAAGTTTAATAAATTAGCGTGCACTTACACTAATAAATATATTCATTTGATGCAGCCCATCAGAAACTTTAATTATGCCAGTCTCGTCCAAGTGAAATACTAATCGAGTAGATAGTAAGTTCGCTCACTAATTTGACATTATATTGCTCAGAGATAAGGAAATGGTAGAATTGTATGTGAGAGAAGGATTCAAAAAATTACTTCTAAGTAAAATGTTAGGAAAACATATTTGCCAAATATTTTTTTTTAATAGAATAATCATTTTCCTTGAATAACCAAAACAATGAAAAATAATTTTCAAAAATCAATTTCCCAGTTCTCAAATGTAGACTAAAATTTTGTCAAATAATTGCTTCTTCTGCTGTGTTGTTTTTCCTTTCACTAAGGTCTAAGTCATTTGTCCCTGTTTTTGAAAGCTAATTGTAATTTCCCCTAAATTTTCTTGATTAACATTATTGTCATTATTAATGCACTGAAAAAAACACTTACTAGTTTAAGGACGTAAACCAATAGTTTTGTCTGCAATGATGGCTGCTAGATAAGACAATCATTTAATATAACGTGGTCCACTTTTAAATATGTAACTACATTGATGCGCCATAGGTCCAAAGGAGATCCATTTTTATTGTTAAAGAAGGGAGCCGCCATGGGTTCAAAGGGGATCCATTTTTATTGCTAAAGGAAGAAGGAAGCTGAAGCAAAATGAGCTAAGTAGATGTAACCAGAATTGAACCTTCAATCTTTCACTTAATAACACACAATCAATCCACTTAACTATACAAACCAAAATGTATTAAATGGCAGAAAGCTCTACTTATATTAGATAGTGCACTGAGAACAAAGTAGTGGGAATACATGTGTGACCAAGAATGAAGATTAGTCGATGTTGTACTTTTGTCAAGCATCTGAAGGGGCCTCTACACTATAAATAGGCACCCTTTTTTCTCTTAAGACACCATCCTCGGGTTCACTAAATCCCCCCTTGTCAAGTGGCTTATGATCCTAAATTCCAACCATACTAGGGTTCGATTTCCACGACTATATTTATTTTTAGTCCACTATTTGAGCTATATATAACCTGTATTATTTATTTGGGCCGCCGTTTTGAGTATCTCGGGCTTTGTACATTCCATTTTGGGCCTAGTACCATGAGCAATAATATTACTATTTTCCTACCATCGTTTTGTACTTCCATACTTGGACTATTATTTTCCTACCCCCAATGTTGTACTTCTTTACCCGGTTTATGGTGAATCCAATTTCTTCAATAATCATCAAACATAATATTTAGTTTTGGACTTTTAGTATATTGAAGATTCATTTTCAGTTAATTCAAAATTAATTTTTAGTATACTAAATGTTTATTTTTTGATATACAATTCAACAATAAACTGTGAATATACTAAAATGAAAATTTATTAACTAGCTAGTGATTCACACGACAATATACACCATTATCTATTGTATAATTTTGTGTAGATAAGACAAAGCATGACCCACATTTGTACATGCCTTAAAATTCTACGGAGTATATGATTTGTAGCAGCTGGCCAATGGTAGTGAACACAACTCCCTCGCACGGCAAGAAATCAACGTAACAAAGAAATACATGGCCCTAAAATCTCATGAAATTAGGTTTTAATCTAATCATAGAAAATAATCTGTCTTTTTCAATATATCTAGTAATAAATTACAAACTTTTCCTTTTTAACCTGGCCATCAAAAGAAGTGATTTTATGGACTCATACTATTTGTCTTTTTTTCAATAAAATTAAGAGCCTTTCATTTTCTTTACCAGCTGTGGCCAACATATATAGTTCTTGGCAGTAATCATCATATAGTTTTCAACACATGTTTATGTCTTTTGCTTATGGCAGATGAATGACGATGACAACAATGTTATAGTGCTATTGAAATGGGACGCTGACTGCTACGTAATTAAGTATAAAGAAATAAAGTTTCTTGAGCTATTTATCACTCGAGATCGAAGAAGCAATTCAGACAGGAGTTTTAGTTCGATGACAAGATGCTGGACTCGGGCCAGAAGAAGAAGCAATGGTTTATTGGCCCTATTCTCCCTGAAAACCCTGGATTAATCTCAAATAACCATATAGCTTCTGCTTAGATTGGCTTGATGGGCAACCTCAAAACTCTGTCCTGTAAGTTTCGTTTGGTACGATGACTTCAATGTCGGATGAGGAGGTGAGGAAGCTGGCGATGGGGTTGGAGCAGAGCAAACAGAAGTTTGTATGGGTGTTGAGAGATGCAGATAAAGGAAACATTTTTTAAAAATGCCAATATAAGTGTAATTTTAAAATTTTCAATTGAAAGTTTTTAATGATATTTGTTTTCATTAATTTTATTTGTAAAAAATAAAAACAAAAATAAAATAATTAAGTTGAAAAAAATAGTGAGAAAAATTAGGGACCATTTTGGGTTCATGTTACATAATACACCTTATGATATAACTATATATTATGTTTACTGATATCTGTTTCGAATTGAAGGGTATTTTTCTAAACCAGTGTCCATAGTAACACACAAAACTAATTTTAACTTGAACTAATAGTCAATTGAATTGCAATTATAATTTTCACATTCATGTTAAGCAAGAACTTCAACTTTTTGAGTTCTCAAGAGGTGGCAGTCAAACTGTACTCAAAGAATCACTATCTCATTCACATCCTTTGAAAATGGCAATTAATGGAAATTAATAGAAAATTTAAGATGCAATGCATGTATAAAATATTAAATCAACTAATAATATAATAAGTTTTGAATTTTTCAAACATAATTCAAGTCCGAAAAGGTTAGGATAAAAGTAATTTTAATTTATAATTTTTCAAACATAATTCAAGTCCGAAAAAGGTTAGGATAAAAGTAATTTTAATTCATAATTTTTCAATCATAATTCAAGTCCAAAAAAGGTTAGGATAAAAGTAATTTTAATTTATAATTTTTCAAACATAATTCAAATCCGAAAAAGATTAGGATAAAAGTTTGTGGCCTTCTACAGAATTACATGTATATATACCTTAGCCTTGTCTGCTACAGAATTAATTCAGCTATTTGTATAGGCAATTACATATATACTTGATAAGTTACTAGGAATAAGAAAACCCTAAAGAAGAAAGAAAAAGTCAGTAATGGAGAAGGGTATTGACCAATTTGAGGCTGGCTTACCCTCGGTACGGCCACATAATCCCGATAACTATGATTCTGATTCTGATTCTGATTCCGTTCTCAACAATGAAGAAGTAACATATCTTTCCGACGATGGTTCTGTTCTTGACAATGAAGAAGTAGCATATCTTTCCAATGATGATTCTATTCTCGGTCATGAAGAAGTAGCATCCAATGATGATTATGTTATCCATAATGAAGAAGTAATAAATCTCTCGGACAATAATTCTGTTCTCGGCGATGAAGAAGAAACATATCTTTTCGACAATGATTCTGTTCTCGCCGATGAATTAGCAAATCTTTCCGACGACGGTGGTGGTTCTGTTCTCGACTATGAAGAAGTAACATATCTTTCTTACGATGCAGAAGCATATCCTACCGAAATTATCTTAGTATCCGGCGAGAATTCCGGAGCGGAGGCGACGACGAGGGGCGTAGATCAGAACAGGGAGGCGATCAAGTCGTTGGAGAGGAAGATAATAGAGTACGATGAGAGGGATAGTGGCAAAGAAGACGGTGATTGTTGCGTTATTTGCTTGGAGGAGTTAATGGTGGGAATAGTGGTGGCTGTGATGCCGTGCAACCATTGTTCCTTTCACGACGGCTGCCTCTCAACTTGGCTGGAGAGAAGCCTTTGCTGTCCTCTCTGCCGCCGCATGATTTCCGGCCCGCCGCTGCAGGAGAGCCTTTCCTAGAGCATGATCAATACATATCCTGATATCCATGCGGAATTGGTAATACATTTTTTGAATGTGGCTCTCGGAATTGGTAATACATACTCATAGTTTTTTATTTTTTATTTTTATGGCATACCAATAGTTTAGATTTGTATAATTTTTGTAGTTTTTAAATACTTTTAAAATGAAACTTTTATTAACTTTCATATCATAAAATTCTTTTTCTCAAATTGTTCTGAACAACCGCGCCTGCGGTTAACAAAAGGAAAAAAAAAATTATTACAAATATAAACATAAAAAAGTAAAATCAAAAGTATTATATGAATATTGTGAAACTATAGTAAAATTTGAGGATGGTAAATAAAAATTTTTCTTTGAATATTTAGGGAGAAAAGTTATTAGTGAAAGTTTAGAAGTTAGGAATAAAATAAGAAAAGAATAAAAATCAAAACATAGAAGTTTTATATATGAAAAAAATAAAAAGGCTTTGATTTGTTGATGTATTTAGCGAGAAAAAGTTGATAGAGAAAGTTTAGAAATTATGAGAAAAAATTCACGAACGTTTTAACAATTTTCTTAATTCGCCTAAAAGTTGTAATAATTTTTTATTGATTTAGATTTAAGACTCATTTTCAATATTATTCAGTGTGGATCAAATTAAAGGAGACTCATTTTCAATATTTAAAAGGAATAAACTAATGTCTCCACCAGGGACAAGGCGAGACTTCCAGGTGAGGACAAATTGATAGAGTCACATAACTTCTTCTTCTTAAACTTGAGAATGAGGACAAAAGAAAAAAAAAAAAAAAAAAAAAGGAAATAGTTGATCCTCAAGAAAACAAAACAAAAAAAAAAAAAGTTTATTACATTCCATAAATTGATTAAGATAAAATTTTTAAAAATAAAATAATGCTTCCACTTGGAGATCAGATAAAGAGAGACGCCATGTGGAGATGAAACTAACCGATGGAGACTACACGTAGCTTTTCAGTTTTTGGTAGAGTATGAGGGCATAAGAAGGAAATAATTAACGGATAAAGGAGGGGTAACCAAATAATGTAATTTTGAAATCGTATGATATTTTTTTAGTTAAAATGTAATATATAATTTTTGTATTTATATATAAATATTACATTTAAATTAAATAATATTATACATTTTATTTGAGAGTAATGGATGATATATTAAGAGGTTGATCGGTTGGACTACCTTTAAGGTAGCTGGTCGGATCAGTGATCTCAAGATCCAACCTCGTAGATAATGAGCTCATATATGGATTAATTGGCTCGAGAGACTGGCCGGAGACGAATAATTATTTGAAACCTTCTTCGTTTGTTTTAATAATTATTTTTTTTAAAAAAATAATTTAATTAAGTTGACCTGTTGGAAACCTGCAAATTAGAAGAATTTTATGAAATTGGTTAGTTTAGAGGTCTAATTGTAGGTTGGTTAGTTTAAGGACTCAATTGTAGGTTTAATATGACTATATCTGTTAAATTAATATGAGTATATCCATTGTAGTCTCATGACGACATTAAAAAATTAAACAAAATCGTTTTTTCAGTAATATTTTACAAACTGTAATGAATATGAGTAGAACCAGAATCCCATGACATTAAAAAACAAAATCATTTTTGCAGTAATATTTTAATTACAAACTCTACTGAATAATGAAATCCTGTTTCATAATGAATGTCGTCTTAAAGAAAATACCAACAAGCTCCTTTAATTTACAAGAAGCGTAATTAAGGACGAGAATTCGGCGGAGCGGCGGCAGCGGGATCAGATATCTTACGACGGCAAAGAGGGCAGGAAGGGCTTATCTCCACCCAAGATGAGAGGCAGTCGTCGTGAAAGGAGTGATGGCTGCACGGCATCACAGCCGCATCTGTCCCCGCCGTTAACTCCTCCAAGCAAATAACGCAACTATTACCGCCGCACTCTATTCTCTTCCTCTTTAACGACTTCACTTCGAAACCGCCATCGGAGGCGGCGGCGGCGGCGGCGCCATTTACTCCCTCCACTGCCTCTCCCAAATCTCGATCATCCTCGTACGTTTCTTGATCGTCGAAACCTGGCATATGAACCGTCCGTATGTCAACCCGAATAGTACACTTATACTCCCTTGCTTTATCGATCACTTCGTCGATGATTTCAAGGACCATGCCGGCGTTAATAGGCCAGTCACACAGCCCTTCGCAAAAGATGAAATCCCGGCAGTCGCCCTGCAACCGGTTCGACCCCTCCGCCAGCAAGTCGTGGCTCAGGCATATGGTTCGTGATTCTTCCCCGTATCCAACAGTATCGTCAAAGGCGTCAGCTGTGCGGTGAGAGAAGCGGACATGGACGTGAGGCCCAGACGGCGCAGAAGAGGCGGCGCAATCTTCTTCGACTGTGGGATACGGCCGCACAGAATAGAATGTGTAATAGTCGGAATAGTCGTCGTCAAAACCACTCTCCTCCATTAATCCTTTCTTCCTATTTCTCTTCCTCTTCCTCTTCCTCTTCTTCTTCTTTTTCTTCACTTCTGCGCAGCTTTAATAAATAGCGGAGGATTTGGAAACGTTGTTTGCTAATCCTTATTTGACTGGAACTTGAGTTGTCCAGCTATTTACTTTTATATACGAAAACTTACTTGAACTCCAAGTTACTAGAAAATTTAGCAAATTATTTTTTTTTTTTTGAATGCAAATTTAGCAAATTATTAATTGATCTTATATTTTGTATTTTTACGTGGTTAATTAGGGATGCTAATCTTATCATAAAATCTATGAACTGTTAAATTGAAAATTTTTAGGGTTTGGACTTTGGACCAAAATATTTTAATTATATAAAAAATTAATTTAATTTGATAAGTCTAATAATCTGAGCCACTTAAAAAGATTAATTTTTGTTAAAGAAGTGATGTGCAACAAAATATACATAAAATTTATTTGGGAATAAGGGTCAAATAAGCCATTCAACTGCCCACCATAATGCAATTAGGCCACCGAACTTTAAAAAAAAACTACAATTGAATTTCTAAACTATCCTATTTCATGCAATTCGTCCAAGGTTTTCCAAATTTTTATCAGGTCATCCAAATTTAAAATAATTTTTAAAAATTAATAAATTAATGAATAAAAATGAAAAAAAAAAAAAAAAAAACTTTGTCTCCGCTTGAGACGATGATGCAGTACCTTCAGGAATTTTTATCCACATTAATTAGCCGTCGGAAAACTTATGCTATAGTCCGACAGATCATCGGATCTACTGCATGCTCCGATCCATATCTAAAATGTACATCTTTTATTTTCAATCAAATCCATTTCTTTCTCCTTCTTTTGGGGCCAAGAAATCTATTACAGATTAAGAAGATGAGTGGAGATCGAGGAGCGACCACCAAAAGCAGCACTGTTGATGTTTTACCCCATTTTTTAATCTTTAACAAAGATCTACAGTTGAATTCGATTAATATTTCTTTTTAAAAATTTATGTTGGTTTCTCTTCACAGAAAAAGAAAAAAAAAAATCATGTTGGTTTTGTTACAGATGGTCTGGTGTTGATATTTGGTGTTTAAGGATTCATGAATTTTGGTGTTTAAAAACTCTTGAAGTTTTCTTCATAAAAAAAAAAAAAAAAATCTTGAAGGTACTGCATCTTCGTCTCCAGTGATGAGACAATAAATTTTCGATCTCTTTTTCATAAAAAAAAACAAAATCGTTTTTGCAGTAATATAATATTTTACAAACTCTAACAGCATTGGATGAAATTACGATTTCAACAAAAAACAAAATCATTTTTGCACTAGTATTTTACAAACTCTAATGAATAATGGAATCCTGTTTCACAATACATATCTTCAAGAAAATACCAAACCGTAATTAAGAAGTAGAATCCGCGGCGGCAGCAGGCATCTTGCGACGGCAGAGAGGGCAGGAAGGGCTTCTCTCCAGCCAAGATGAGAGGCAGTCGTGGTGAAAGGAGCAATGGCTGCACGGCATAACACCCACCACATCTATCCCCGCCGTTAACACCTCCAAGCAAATAACGCAACAACCACCATCCCTCTCATCGTACGCCATTCTCTTCCTCTTTAGTGACTTGATGATCACGAAACCGCCATCTGAGGCGGCGGCGCCGCCATTTACTCCCCGCGCCGCCGCTCCAAAATCTCGATCATCCTCGTACGTTTCTTGAACGTCGTCGGAACCTCGTATCTGAACCGACTGTATCTCAACCCGAAGATCACACTTAAACTGCAACACTTTCTCGTTCACCTCGTCGGCGATATCAAGGACGGTGCCGGCGTCAATAGGCCAGTAACACAGCCCTTCGGAGAAGATGAAGCTCCGACAGTCGTCTCCCGATTCCTCCGCCAGATCGTCGTCGCTCAGGCAGATGGTTCGTAATTCTTCCTCGTATTCTCCATCGTCACTGTCGTCAACTGTCTGGTGAGAGAAGCGGACATGGAAGTGAGGCGGAGAAGAGGCGGCACAGGCGAACGGAGCATTATCTACTCCGACTGTGGGATACGGCCGCACAGAATAGGTCGTGAAATAGTCGGAATAGTCGTCAATACCACTCTCTTCCATTAATCCTTTCTTCTTCTTCTTCTCTTCTACTCTTCTGCACTCTTCTGCGCAGCTTAAATTGCGGAGACGTTGTTTCCTAAATCCTTATTTGAGTGGAACTTGAGTTGTCCATCTTTTATATACGGAAACTTTCTTGAACCTAAAGTTACCAAAAATCTTTGGGTTAAAATATTTTATAAAAGATTAGCTTGATGATCATAGTGGCCCTAACCCAAATAGAATACCTTTAATTTATATGCAACAAAATATATATTAAATTTATATGTAAGCTTATTTTTAATATTTTTTTTAAAAAATTAAATAAATTTTAAATAATATATAAATAAATTTATTATATTACAAATAAAATATTTTTATGAAAATAAATAATGAAAATTTAAAAACTTAATTACTATAAATATTATATTATATTATATTATAGTGCAAGTATATTAATTATTTTTAGTTAAAATTTCGCTATGTAAATTGAGGTTTAGGTTGATTATATGATGTATAAGTTTATATTTATTATTGTAAATGTAAATGTGTTAGTTTATTAAAATTTAAATTTTAGAATATATATTAATTTGAAAATGTCAATAGTTTTAATTAAACTTGACTGCACAACAGCTCGAAGGTTTTATGGTTAGGGCCAAAAATCATCATCCCGATAAAATAAAAAATGAATAAGGTTCAAATTAACCACTGAACGTAATATGAAAATGCAATTAGGCCACTGAACGAAAAAAAAAAAGTGCAATTAGGCCATTGAACACTCAAAAAATGTGCAATTAGGCCACTGAACTCTCCAAACGTATGCAATTTTACCGGATAGCAGGTTACCATCAATTTTAGCAGGTTACCTGCTTACGTGGCAGCTTAGTTGACATTTTTAATAATTTTTAAATAATTTTTAATAATTAATTTTAATAATACATTTTATAAAAAATTGGAAAAAATTAAATAAAAAATAAAATAAAGTCGTTTTTATTTTTTTAAAAATTTTTTTAATAAAAAGTTATTATTAAAATTTATTAAAAATTAATTAAAATTTATTAAAAATGCCAACTCAGCTGCCACGTAAGCAGATAACCTGCTAAAATTGAGGGTAACCTGCTATCAGGTGAAATTGCACATTTTTGGAGTGTTCAGTGGCCTAATTGCACTTTTTTTTCGTTCAGTGGCCTAATTGCATTTTCAGGTTACGTTCAGTGGCCAATTTGAACCTTATTCCAATAAAAAAAAAAGGCATAGCTTCAAACTGGTTGGCACTTGGCATGATTGACATTCGTATGGTTAATGTATTAGCCCGAGCGACTCAGCTCGTTCTCAAACTGGTTCTCTTACTTGATTGTTTTTAGTTCCTAATTGTATTCAACACTTGTTTTAATGAAGTTATTTTTTTCCTTTAAAAAAAAAAACCTTTTTACAAAAAAATAAATAAATTAGTTCTATTATTAATTTATTCTCTGTATATAATATATGTATGTATAGGGACGAATTGAGGCGAGCTAAACTTGAATAAACAAAATTCAAAAATCAACTCAATTAAAAGAATTTAAAGTTCAAGCTAAATCAAATTTTAATTTTTTGACCTTGAGAGCTCTACTGGAGTACTCCAACATAGATTATTAAAATAAATAAAAAATCAAAATATACATATCCCTTATGCCTTACACACATCTCCCAATCTAATAAGAAATAAACAATAAAGTTCGGCTACTAACAGAAATTAAAAAATGTTGGTATAATTGTTGATTGAAATGAATGATTCATATTATTTTGAAATAATGAATATTACAAGTGATTTTAATAGCGTAGAGTAGCATTTTTCTTCACCTTTTCTGTCTAAAGGAAAATACTCCTTTCTTTTCAAAAGTTAATAATTCTATTCAATTTATTGAAAATAGTTAAAAATACCTATTTTCCTTTGACTAAGACTATCATTTTTCATTGACCTCATTTTCTTCCCTCTTGCCAAACACTAGAAATTCGGAAAACATTTTCCAGAAGTCATTTTCCGAGTTTCCAAACGCACCCTTATCAAATACTAAACAATCTAATTATATAGTATAGCTTCAAGAGTGAAAATTGTGAGAAAAATTTTAAGAACCCAAGATGTATAACATTACTCAAAAATAAATTAACATGAAAAATAACTCTCATTTCTTACTCATAGCACCTTCTCCTTCTATGCAGACACTTTTCGATTCTTAAAACTCACATGGTAAAAATATCATATCTTTGTTTGTCCGAGATAAAAATGAGAAAAATAGAATTTGAAAGTAGTGTTTGAACAAATATGACTGGATCGGACTGAATTAACATCATTTTGTAAAATATAAGAAACAACAAGCCTGATGGAGAAAGCATTGATATATAACTGCAAATCTGCAGTAAAGAACACTACTGAACGGAGCGTATGTCAACCTGGAGATCACACCTAAGCCGCCGCGCTTTCTCGACCACTTCGGCATCAATAGGCCAGTCGCGCAGAGTCCTCCCCCGACTTCTCCGACAGAACGCGAAAGAGGCGTTAGTTGTTCCTAAACTAGCTATAAGTTTAATTTCCAAGTTTCTTGGCCCTCAAATCAACGGAAATCTTAATTTTATGTAGTCAATTTCATTAATCACTTTGTTTTTTAAAAATATTTTATGTCTATACTAAATTTATTTAATAAAATGATAGAATCTATGCAACAAGTCAAGCTAAATATCTTATAACTTTCCAAACTCTAATAAATAGAAATGCGTAGTTAATAATATGACATGGATATGCTAAATCAGTAATAAATTTGAGAGGTAATGATTAATGAAAACCCTTTACTCAATACTTGATATATAATTGTATAAATATATTAATTAAATGGGTTTCAAAATATATAGGTTTAATTTGGATACCTTACCTGTAGTGACAATTGAATTTGGAATGAGTAAAAGTAGTAATATTCATTTAATACGGAAATAAGTAAATAGGCAAGTATTACATACATACATACACGTGTGTAGTAGTAGTCGGACGACGAGTCAACACTTCTATAAAGTGTTAAGTAAATTTGAGAGAATAATTGCATATGTATTGAATTCAAGACCCTTTAAAACATGACTTCCAGAGATATTTATACAAGATATTTGGACCTTGCAAAAGGAAAGGAGAAAAAATTAACAAAATTGGAATTAGGAAAGTTTCTATATTGTTGTGCATATTTTCTAATATTGAAAAATAATAATCTTTTATTGATTTTCATATCATAAAATTCTTTTTTCTCAAATTGTTGTTGCAAACAACAGCATGTGGTTAACAAAAGGATTTTTTTTTTTTCTTTTTATTACAAACATAAACATAAAAAAATAATATCAAAATTTCCGTTGATTTGAGGGCCAAGAATTTCGCGTTCTAGGGTTTAGAGTTAGTACTCATCCGATCCGCCTATAAATCTTACGGAAATTTCGGAGCGGCTATCGACTTCAGACAAAGAGAAAGTTCATAGCCGCTATCAATAGGCTATAGGCGACTATCTCACAAGATTCTCCGTGCGGCGGAGGAGATAATGCTCCGTTTCCTTGCGCCGCCGCCGCCGCCTCTTCTGAACCGTCTAGGCCTCACGTCCATGTCCGCTTCACTCACCACATTGTGGATGGTTGGATTGACGACAGCGACGACGAGATAGAGTCACGAACCATATGCCTGAGCAACGACTTACTGGAGGAGAATTCGGGATACGACTCTCATAGTTTCATCTTCTTCCAAGGGCTGTGCAACTGGCCTATTGACACCCAAACCGTCCTCGAAATCGCCGACGAAGTGGTCGAGAAAGCGCGGCGGCTTAGGTGTGATCTTCAGGTTGACATACGCTCCATAGAGGATATTGGTTTTGACGACGACTATTTCAGTGCGGCCGTATCCCACAGTCGGAGAAGATTGCGCCGCCTCTTCTGCGCCGTCTCTGCCTCACGTCCATGTCCGCTTCTCTCATCGCACAGCTGACGCCTTTGACGATAATGTTGGATACGGGGAAGAATCACGAATCATATGCCTGAGCGACGACTTGCTGACGGAGGGGTCGAACCGGTTGCAGCGCGACTGCCGGAATTTCATCTTCTCCGAAGGGCTGTGTTACTGGCCTATTGACTGCGGCACCGTCCTTGACATCGCCGACGAGGTGATCGAGAAAGTGTTGCAGTTTAAGTGTGATCTTCGGGTTGAGATACAGTCGGTTCAGATACGAGGTTCCGACGACGTTCAAGAAACGTACGAGGAGGATCGAGATTTTGGAGCGGCGGCGTGGGAAGTAAATGGCGGCGCCGCCGCCTCAGATGGCGGTTTCGTGATCATCAAGTCTCTAAAGAGGAAGAGAATGGCGTACGATGAGAGGGATGGTGGTTGTTGCGGTATTTGCTTAGAGGAGTTAACGGCAGGGACAGATGTGGCTGTGATGCCGTGTAGCCACTGCTCCTTTCACGACGACTGCCTCTCATCTTGGCTGGAGAGAAGCCCTTCCTGCCCTCTCTGCCGTAGCAAGATCTCTCCTGCCGCCGCCTCCTCTCCCACGGATTCTCGTTCTTAATTACGGTTTGGTATTTTCTTGAAGATATGTATTGTGAAACAGGATTCTATTATTCATTAGAGTTTGTAAAATACTAATGCAAAAGTGATTTTGTTTTTTGTTGAAATCGTAATTTCATCCAATGCTGTTAGAGTTTGTCAAATATTTGTTATATTACTGCAAAAACGATTTTGTTTTTTATGAAAAAGAGATGGAAAATTTATTTATGGACAGCGTTTATAATGTTGCTCTCATCACCAGATTTCACTTGATTATGATAATTTAATTTATAATTTTTTAAACATAATTCAAATCCGAAAAAAATTAGGATAAAAGTCGGTGGCCTTCTACAGAATTACATGTATATATACCTTAGCCTTGTCGATCTGCTACAGAATTAATTCATCTATTTGTATAGGCAATTACATATATACTTGATAAGTTACTAGGAATAAGAAAACCCTAAAGAAGAAAGAAAAAGCCATTAATGGAGAAGGGTATTGACCGATTTGCGTGTAATTTTGCGGCTGGCTTACGCTCAGTACGGCCACATAATCCCGACAACTATGATTCTGATTCTGATTCTGTTCTCAACATTGAAGAAGGGATAAATGACTAAAATGTGTAGTCAAACTTGGGAAATTCCCAAACTATGTCAACTTTTTTTTTTTTTTTTTTGACAAAAATATGCAAAACTCCTTTGGGAGTTGCGTTTTTGGTGTTGTCCCCGCGTATTTTTTTTTTGTTTCGGTATTTCCGTAAAACGCAAGAGGTGGTTGCGTTTACGTATTCGTATACGTAAAACGCATTACCGAAATGCGTTTTCTAGGAAATACTGTATAGGCAAAAACACAACTTACTCTTGCGTTTTACGTATTATACCGAAAACGCAAAAGTAAGTTGCGTTTTTGGTTTTTCGTACCGGCGATCGTGAAGTCGCCGGAAGAGAACAAAACGCAATTAGCACATGCGTTTAACATATTTCTACTAGAATGAGATAAACAAAGGTTTCTTTGGGGTAAAAGAAAGGAATTAAACAAAGGGTAGAATACTAGAATGAGAATCCGCTCAAAAAAGAGAGATTTTTCAGAGAAAAATGTCAACTTTCACACGCCAAGTAAAGGTACTAACCAGATATGCTCGAAATTCTGACTGTATTTTGACTGCAGCCGCCCAATCACAGCGCCGTTTAACCAACGCCGCGGTCCCATTCCCTCCGCTCATCAACCTCACAACCTCCGCGGCAGCCTGGGCCGCCGCGAGAGCCGCCTCCGCCACCACCGCGGTGGCGGCAGCGACGGCTATCGCGTGCTTGTTAGCGTCCGAAGAGTCCATGGCGTTGGAACCCGCAGAAAGATCGTCCTTTGCATGACTGCTGCGAGGCTCTCCGGGGACTCCGCCGCTGTTTCTGGCACCGGAATTGGAAGAAGAGCTGCAGACCGGCGGACCATCGCCGGTAAATAGTCCGTATTTCGGCCTTGCGTTTTATGTATTTTTTTGGATTATACGTAAAACGCATCTACCAAATGCGTTTAAGGTATTCCATACGTCCACATGAAAACGCATTTGGCAAATGCGTTTACGGTATACAATACGAAAAACGCAAGTATGACTTGCGTTTTACGTAAAATAATGAAAAAAAATACACCCGGGACCACTCTAAAAACGCAAGTGGTAAGTGAGTTTTGCATATTTTTGTCCAAATAAAAGTCAGCACACATTTTTGTCATTTATCTCCCCCCTCTACACATTCCTGTCATTTATCCGTACCAACCATATTGCCCATAGCATATTGGATAATAGACCGAAATGTGTGGTCAAAGAAGGAAAATTCCAAAAGTGTGGCTACTTTTTTTTTTTGACAAAAATATGCAAAACTCCTTTTGGGACTTGCGTTTTTGGTTGTGTCCCGGCCTATTTTTTGTTTTTTTTTTTTTCGTTATTTTCGTAAAACGCAAGAGCCAAATGCGTTTTGCGTATTGTATACGTAAAACGCATTTGGCTCTTGCGTTTTCTAGGGTATACGGTATAGGCAAAAACGCAACTTACTCTTGCGTTTTAAGTATTATACCGAAAACGCAAAAGTAAGTTGTGTTTTTTGCGTTTTTTGGAGTTTTTGTACCGGCGATCGCGAAGAAGCACAAAAACGCAATTAGCACATGCATTTTTGGAGTCTTGCGTTTTTCATATTCGAAAAACGCAAGGAGTTTTTGTACCGACGATCGCGAAGAAGCACAAAAACGCAATTAGCACATGCGTTTTTGGAGTCTTGCATTTTTCATATTCGAAAAACGCAATTCAGTCTTGCGTTTTTCACACAATTCCGGGAGTAGCGCCGGTAAATAGTCCGCATTTCGGAGTTGCGTTTTACGTATTTTTTTGGATTATACGTAAAACGCAAGAGCGAAATGCGTTTTTACGTATTCCATACGTCACATGAAAACGCAAGAGCCAAATGCGTTTTACGTCGGTACAAAAACTCAACTCCGCATTTCGGAGTTGAGTTTTTGTACCGACGATCGCGAAGAAGCACAAAAACGCAATTAGCACATGCGTTTTTGGAGTCTTGCATTTTTCATATTCGAAAAACGCAATTCAGTCTTGCGTTTTTCACACAATTCCGGGAGTAGCGCCGGTAAATAGTCTGCATTTCGGAGTTGCGTTTTACGTATTTTTTTGGATTATACGTAAAACGCAAGAGCGAAATGCGTTTTTACGTATTCCATACGTCACATGAAAACGCAAGAGCCAAATGCATTTTACGTATACAATACGCAAAACGCATTTCGCTCTTGCGTTTTACGAAAATAACAAAAAAAAAAAAAAAAAGGCCGGGACACAACCAAAAACGCAAGTCCCAAAGGAGTTTTGCATATTTTTGTCAAAAAAAAAGTCAACACACATTTTTGGAATTTCCCTTGCCCCTCTACACATTTCGGTCAATTATCCGAATTTCTTGGAAAGAGGAAAACTTTTGCACATATGAAACTGTTTCTTCAGAGTCAGTTTTAGTTAACTCATCCTATCAAATGAGAATGCCTATAGATGACAAAGCAAGGAATTTGGATTGGAATATTCAGACACTCGACAATGAGATAGCTCACTGTAGAGAGTTATTTGTTATGCACTTATGCAAGTTGGAATGTTCATCAAGCTGTAATTTTTAATTGATCTTCTCTATGAATTTCTCCTTTTGTTGCAGTAAAATTGGAAAGTTGACACTTGCAAGATTGTTGATGGCACGCGAGCAATTGATGTCATATAATGACTCAAACGCGTGCAACCACTATGGAGAAGTTCTTCAGTTTTACAATGATTTAATGGAATTGGATCCACCACACATTCAGTACTATAAGGATGAATACAGCTCTGTCTTACTAAGACAGGTGATTTTCTTGTTTCTGTTAACTACTTAGTCATGATTTGTTGTTGAATGTTAGAGTTCACCTCGGCTGTGGAAAAAGAGAACTCCTTGTTAGTTGTTATGTGCTCGTTTGTCTAGGTTTCTGGCTTCTTCAAAAAGAGGCTCTTTTTGATTTTCTTAAAAAAAGATTTTTTCCTCTTAGTTGAACTTAAAATCTTTTTTATACTGGGAAGCATTCTTAGTCTTTAAGCATCTGAATTTGATACAACTAGATATTGCAGGGAATGCTCTTTCTGATGAAAAGTTAAAGTTGTTGCTGTCTGAGCTAATGCCATCGCTCAAATGGCTTGATGGTCTAAAGCTCCGATAAGTTTAAAGTGCCCTTCTTATTTTCTCGTGTACTTTTATGTAACAGTGACTACAGATGAACCTTCTTTTCTTGATACAACTGAGATATGGTAAATTTTATCCGGCATTTTCAATTTTTTGCTTCTTTTAAAGGATTCATGGATGCTTGAAATGCGGGATGTCTCAATCCGTTCTTGTTTTGATAAGGATACATCTTTTTAATGCTCATAATACAAAGGGTTTAATGTTTTGGCCTTGAAGATTCATTTACAGGGAAAGCAAAGCAGAAGGGGACATTCAAGCTTTCAACAAGATGAAAACTCAAGAGTACAAAGTAGAAACCGAGAGAGTGAAGACGATCCAGAATAGCCACGACTTAACAGAAAGCATTGGTTGCAGGGGCGCAACGTATCTGAACACGACTAATTTGGCAACGAAGAAGTTGAGAAACTTAACAGCCGAGGTAACAAAGGCATCCCGAAGTTGATTTCTCATTATTTGCTCTATCTTCCATGGATGGCCAGGTACGCATAACCTCATTGTGAAATATGCAAGCATTCCCAAGAATGCGTATGAGTACAACTTTTGCATGTTGCTCTTCATCTGTCTCTCTGCGAAATGCATTTTTGACTCCATTTTTGGCCCTTCTTGTTTCAACTCTTTCTGTTTGTGTTATCAGACAACTTGGTTAGGCTATTTATAGGTACTTAGAGAAGTCAAATCACAGTTTATTCTTGCCGGACAAGGTAGACCCTTGGATCAATGAATAGATGATTAATCCTAGAATCAGGTATCTTGGAGAGTACAAGGTCAACTGTAGATGTTGCAATTAAAATAGTTGGTAGTCAAAACCGTGGGGAGGAAGCCTTGAACCTAATCCTATTACCTCGATGCATATGGATCTCTACTTTGCTTTAACTCTCTGTTTTCTTAGGCGGTGGATGAGGTAAATCACATATGGGGTGGATGAGGTAAATCACATGTTCCATAATAATTGATTTGATAAAAGAACACACTTGAAGTAAAAAAAAAAAAAAAAAAAAAAAAAAAAAAAAAAGAAAGCAAAAATATCTTTTGATTTATGAGAAAGTTTGCAGTTGCTATTTGAAAGTGTGCATAATATGAAGTTGAGATTTTAGCCGGCAAAAGATTATACAAGGAGGTAAACTAGACCAATAGACAATTACCAGTTGAACTTATCAAATCAACTGCCCTACCAACTTGGCTGTAGTTGACTCAAAAGTAAAATTCCTGATAAATATTTATTCATGCTTCCTACTTGTACAGCAATTGCCCAAGTCACCAACTTGATCAATTTGCCACACAATCCAAGAGGGGTAAGCAATGAAGAAGAAGAAACTATCCATTTCTCACTCAACTTATCCTTACACTCCAACCTCAACTCTCTACTAACTACAAAAGAAAAAATTTATTAGTGAATCGCTTTTTTGATACAAGTAATTAAAAATCTAAACCGAAACCATTCAATTTATAAAATATACAACCAATTGATTTTTATTTAATAATAAATTAAAATCTAACTGTTTGACTCAACTCGTTTCAAATATAACCCGAATTAAAATGTTCACCCTTACCTTGTACATCTATGGTGAGGTGTAGTGGAGTCCATAAACTTACAACTCAATATGTCAATTTTATTTCCATGGAATAAAACATACCGCATTTCTGTATTTTATATTTTGCATCCACTAACAACCTAATCAATCACAAAACCAATAATCCTGAGATTTATTACACAAACAATTCAAATTGTTCTCCATAATAGACCCATGGCCACGCTCATGATTATGCCTTAACAGCTTATGTCGGGCAATTTATATCATGCATCACGATGCACATAGCAATATGTGCCCATGCACAAAACGCGCGTATTTCAATTGTTAATGTCACTGCGTCCGTCCAAACGTCCCAAATCCCATTATGTGTATTCAGTTAAAAGTTTCTGTGTTTATGTTATGAGTTTTTATGTATTCAGTTAAGAGTTTCTGTATATTTAGTTAGTTAAGAATTTCTGTATATTCAATTAAGAATTTCTGTATATTCAGTTAAGAGTTTCTGTGTATTATGTATCATGTTAGATTATGTGTATTCAGATATGAGTTTCTGTGTATTCTGTTATGAGTTTGTGTATTTGAAACAAAGAATTTTTTTTGACAATGCACCAAAATGATATCATTTATTGTGCGCCCTAGTGCACGATATAACGATTGCTTATGTTGAGCATGAAATCAAGATCGAGAAACTATAACCTTAAAAAACACAAACAAACGTAAATAATAATGGATTTGCTGGGGTGTTGACACAAGTCTTTGGGCTAGTATAGAGCTGCGTGCATCTGGTTTCTGTAAACATAGTACAAAGAAAAAAAAATGATAGAATAAAGATGACCCAGAACAGAAACCAAGGGTCGTAGCGACGCGTCGACATATCTGAATACCACCAATTGGGCTGTGAAAAAGTTTACGAATGTTGCGGCAAAGAAGGTGACAAAGGCATCAAGGAAACATGAGCCAAATTCGAAACATGCCATGGCTGTAACCTTTTTCCTATTGCTATTATTACTCATATATATCACAATATAGCATAATCATAGCAATCAATAATTAATGATATTTAATATGATTTTTTTATTTAAAAAAAAAGATGAAAAGAAACACGTCCAATGCATATCCACCGTAGTCGTGCGTGGTACAACATTAATTTAGCCTAATATTAAAAATATTAAAAATATATAGCAAAAAACTATAAATTTAATTAACATTGTATTTCAACTAATCTATTTGAAATATTTAATTAAATTGATATATATATATATATATATATATATATATATATATATATATATATATATATATATATATATATATATATATATATAATGAGTAATTAAGTTGTTAAGATACGAATCAATTTTTTCTGAAGCCCAAACACCATTTTTAAATAAGAAGTTAAGACATAGTCCATTTTATATTTTTTTCTAAGGTCCAAAACACATTTTTTCTTGCCTTAATATCGGCAATTTATATCCTACACCATGGCGCGCATTGCACTGTGCGCCCAGATGCAAAACGACGTCGTTTTAATTTTTATTTTTTATTTTTTTTTGAAATTTCCCGCCCCAGTGAATGGCAGTAATTTTTTCTTTAAAAAAAACCCGATGTTCAAAAATATACATAATGTTATACTAGAATACACATAATTGTATACATGAATGTACATAATTATATAACAAAATATACATACTCTTTTTAAAAGATAATACACATAATCTAACATAATACATAATAAACATAAACTTTTAACATAATACACATCAACTTTTAACATAATACACATCAACTCTTAACATAATACACACAAATTTTCTGATTCGGATTACATAATTGTATAAAAAGAGTGTACATAATTGTATAAAAAATGTACATAACTGTATGAACAAATACACATAATTGTGTGAACCAATACACATAATTGTGTGAACAAATACATAATCACAGCAACTTCCTACCGCGCTTCCCAAAACGACGTCGTTTTGGGAGGCGTGCGACGCACAGTGCTACGCGCACCGTGGTGTAGGATATAACGATTGCTTAATATCTTATCTCTATCAAGACAATCGTTATGCTGTGGAACCGGGTCCACCTTGCAAGGTGGACACAGTTCCAAATTGTTTATAATGACTGAACTATATGTTAAAGAACATCATAATTTGCTCTGTCAAGATCTCTCTCTGCATTCCCTAGCTCAATCTAGAATCCACCGGGATTTGTTAAAAGAATTCTTGACATTTATCATTTTATCTCATCCTATTAAATCCCGGGAATGTAAATTTGGTAGCAACCAAATTACGCTAAATATGGAAACCTTACCTGATAGAGAATGATGTTTATCCCATCCTATTAATCCCGGAAATGTAAATTTGGTAGCAATCAAATTACGCTAAATATGGAAACCTTATCTGAGAGAGAATGATGGGATCACCCCGTGACTGAAACAGCCTTTCATTCTTCATCATTTGGACAATTTTCTAGACAAACCCTTGCATTGAGAGGCAAAGCAAGTCAAAGTGAACAAGAATAGAGGTATTAATGTACATTGAGCAAGAACATCATCTTTAGGCAAGCAATAATTCATAGGTTATGAAACAGAAAATTACCTGCTCCAAGGAATTGAGCAAGAATATCAACAACTTTAGGCACATATTCCGGTGTTTTTCATTTTTTAAAATTGAAAATCATTTTTAAAACTAAAGAACACTTCAAAATCTTTTTTTATACTAAAGAGTAAAGACCACACTTTAAAATCATTTTTAAACAAGAGAACACTTGAAAATCATTTTAAAAAAAGAATACTTGAAAATCTTTGCTAAACTAAAGAACACTTAAAAATCATTTTTAAAACAAAAAGAATACTTGAAAATCATTTTTAAACAATAGCACACTTGAAAACCATTTTTAAAACTAGAGAGCACACTTGAAAATCATTTTTAAAACTAAAAAGAACGCTTGAAAATCATTTTAAAACTAAAAAGAATACATGAAAATTATTTTAAAAAAATAAAAGAAATACTTTAAAAATCATTTTTAAAACTAAAAAGAATCCTTGATAAAATCATTTTTAAAACTAAAAATAATGAGCCACCAGATGGTGAAATGCATATACAACAAGCACTCAATATATGTAAAGTTTATTTCTTCATTCTTTCTCAGAACCATTTATTTCTGAGACGAAAATCAGATATTAGAAGTTTCAATGAGAATGTTAGTATCCCGATATAAACATGGAAGGTATAGCAACTGTATAGAGGGAAAATAGATATTGTTCTCATAAAAGACCTAAGATGTGTGAGTAAAGGCCAACAATTAAAGACAGCAGTTTTGCAATCTGAAAGAATACAAATTGACCAAGGTGGCAGTTCATAGTGCCTCTGATTGAATGTCACTGTGGCAGGTAGGGGTGTAAACGAGCCGAGCCGAGCTCGAGCCTGGATAGGCTTGAGCTCGTGCTCGTTAATTCGAGCTCGATCGAGCTTGAGAACTGATGCTCGAGCTCGAGCTCGGTAATTTTCGGGCTGCTCGAGCTCGGCTCGAGCAGCTCGATTGCTCGAGTTCGAACTCGAGCTCGATCTTGAGTTCGAGTTCGAGCTCGATCTTGAGTTCGAGTTCGAGCTCGATCTTGAGTTTGAGTTCGAGCTCGATTTTGACATATTTAATGCTTTTGGTTTAAAATTCAAACTACTTTGTTTTATCCATACATAAATAATAGAAATCTTTAGGGATTTTGAGTTTAAAATTTTAATTTCTAATTGTTATTTATATATTATTATTATTATTATTATTATTATTATTATTATTATATCATTATTATATATATATATATATATATATATATATATATATATATATATATATATATATATATATATTATATTATATGCGAGCGGCTAGACGAGCCACGAGCCTAGAATATCTAAGCTCGGCTCGAGCTCGATTACCAAACGAACCGCTCACGAGCTGCTCGGCTCATTTACACCCCTAGTGGCAGGTGAATTCAAATGGAAATTTGCGAGAAAAAACGCACAGCCACCAGACATGGAATAAAATACATGTGCCTAGAACACGTGAATAAAACACATGTTAACTCTACATCAGCAGAAACTTTATTTTTTTTTTTTAAAGTGACGAGGGAAACACGCAACTAGTACCTGAGGGTAATAGCTAACCAACTCAAACCAAGAAGGCCAATACAGGCCGCTCCTGCTAAGAATTGAATTTGTAACCTTGTGGTTATCAAGTCAAAAGTCAGACCAATTTGGCTGAGGGTTCCCAGCAGAAACTTTTCTTTGATAGACAGCTGAAGCAAAAAAATAGAGCTAACATTTTATCGTGCCATCTTTCCGGCAACGGGGAGGGGGGGTAGGTGCAGATGGTGACTTGATGACAAAAAGCATATTACCATATAGCCAACACTTTCTCAGGAATCACTTGGAAATAGAAATGACCTGTTCATAGTTTTCAAACGGCGTAACAGTCGGATCTGCATTAACTAAAGCTCTCTCACTTAACTTAATCGCCTTATGAAGTTCCATCAAATGGTCATAACTTTGGCTGGCTAAGCAAAACCTATTTACCAAGAAAGAAAATGTGATTGGTTAAAATGGAAAATCGAAAGTGACAAATAGAAACAAGCATTCAAAGAAATAAGCTTAGAGGAATTATCTCAGTACTCTTACCATATTCATCAATAGGAGCATCATAATCATAGCTGGTAGTCAGGAAACGGCCTCCCGCCGTACTTCCAAAATTGGTTCCTCCATGATACTATCGAGAGAAAGGAAAACAGAACATGTTAGCAATTTCAGGAATAAGGTCCTCATTCTGTAAAGAACAGTAGCAGAGAAAAATTCATTGTTGTACCAAATTTATCGTTCAGGATTAATACACAATTTTCTCGAACACAGTGCCTAACATCTTTAGGGAGCTAATTCTATTACAGGTCAGTGAGATAATAAATGGACAAACTTTAATAAATGTCACTGACCATGTAATAATTCACAAAGGAACCTCCTTTTTGGATGAATTGGGCAACTTCAAAGGCCAAATCTTCAACTGGTCGATGGTGAATTGGGCCTCCGAGGAAAGTGACTTCACTTAAGATACCAGAAATGTGAAACATTAGTAATCAACGGTATATAGAGGAATTACCAGCCACTCCATACCTCGGTCCATAATGTGGGTTTGTTATTTTGATTGGGGTGAAATTATCGCAATAAAATCCGTTGCAATTATTTATCTGTTCTAAAAAGTCAAAACAAAGAATAGCCTTTTGTCAGAACATTTCAATGGAGTCAATGCACAAACACAAATATTTTGACCAAAAGATATTTTTCATAAAACTTCAAATATTTCTGGAAAAGCCAACAGTTAGGCACTTAGGCTAAAGAAGAACAAAAAAAGAACAGTTTGTTGCATATAAACTTGCACATAACCCACAGGATTAGCTTTATGAATTTAACTAAATCATTTCTCACACAAAATCAGACTAAAAAAAAAAGAAGAAAATAAACCACATTAGTTCAGGCAAAGGTGGAAATGAAGAACTAACAAAAGCACAAAAATATGCAAGAAAACCATGCTAATACATTGCCAGGTGAAGGTTCATGGAGGTTGCAGAACACATAGGTATCAATAACATCCAAGCCTCCATCATTAGTCTTCTGTATAAGGCCCTCCCACATCTGCTGTGTTTTTAGAATCTAACCTATTATAGGTGATAGGGGAAAAGGAAAGCAAGAAAAGGAAAAAAGTTAAGAACTTGAATACCTCAGCAAAACCACCACCAATGAATGAGCTGAGCGGAGCCTAAAATCACCACCAAACACAGCAAAACCAAATCTTTAGCCGCCATTTTTCTCCTTTGCTTTGGATTGGGGGGGGGGGGGGGGGGGGGAGGGGGGGGTGGGAGAACATAAGATGCAGATTTCCCCTACAATGGAGGGAAAATAAATAATGTGGTACACAAAATTAAAGTTCTGCGAATGGCCAAACACTAAATATGTCCTGTATCTATCAGGTCACTGACACGAGTTGGACAAAAGAACAGACACCAAAACACAAAAAGGTGATTGGGTATTTATTGAAGGAGAAGACTTTTACATATGTTAAAAACCTACCAAAGCCCCCCTCCTAAACCTCAAATCTAGGTTTGGCCACCGCTCCACAACCACCTCACGGAATGATTTACATATTACAAACTGCTCTCAGCTCTATGATAAGAGCCGTCTGTACAGCATCGCGCTCCACATTTTCAACTAAAGTCTAAGGAATTGAGCAAGAATGTCAACAACTTTAGGCAAGCAATAATTCATAGGTTATGAAACAGAAAAATTACATGCTCCAAAGAATTGAGCAAGAATGTCAACAACTTTAGGCACATATTCGGGTGTATCCTTTTTTAAAATTGAGAATCATTTTAAAACAAAAGAGAAAACTATATAATCATTTTTATAAACTAAAGAACACTTGAAAATAAATTTTAAATCTAAAAAGAAGACTTGAAAAGCATTTTAAAACTAAAAAGAATACTTCAAACCACTGAAAATCAAAGATTACTACCAAAAGCATTAATTCAAATTCATTACTGAAAAATATTTTAAAAATTAAAAATAACACTTCAAAACGGTGAAAATCATTTTTAAAAACTATAAAGAACACTTAAAAACACACAAAAAAAACATATTAAAAACTAAAAAAAACCCAAAAATGTGGGAAAAACCAAATGGACAGAAAAGAATTTAGGACACAAAATAATCAAGAACAGGCAGGCAATGAAATTCAAACAACAGACAATAGTTGTATACAGTAAACATCCAAGATTACTATCGTTATTACCATGACCTACCACAGAGAAGTCCAAATTCATGAATCAAAAAGCACTCATCCAGAGGAATAATAAAGAAATAAAGAAGAATGAAATGGGAGGCAAAAGGAAAAATATGGGTGAAATGATGAAAAGGATGAGTAGATAACAATAAGGAATGAACTACATGAAGGGAAAAATGAAGAAAATTAGAGAGAAAATGTGAGTGAGATGAGAAAGAGAAGAAGAAGAAAAGGAAGAAGAGAAAGATGGGATATAATAAGAAAAAAGAGAATGAATATGAGAACAAGAAAGAGAAGAAAAAAAGAGTAGCAGTAGAAAAGGAGAAAAGAGAAGATGAAGGAATATGAAAAATGAAGAACGAGGGTCAAAACGTAGAAAATGATAAAAATTACACTTTAATGAAAAGAATAAAGAGAAGAAAAATAAAAAGGTGGATGAGGATAAGAGAGAGAAAGCAAAAGGATGAGGATAAAAGGAGAAAGGAAGGAAAGAGAAAAAAAAAAGACGAGAGAGTGAGAAAATGAGTTTGGACAATAAGAAGGAAAAGAGATGATAAAAATTAAGAAGAGAGAAAGGCAGGGTAAAATAAAAAGAAACAACATGATGTATTAGAACAAAAAGGAAAAGAAAAAGAGAAATGGGTAGAGAGGTGAAAAGATGAATAATTAAAATTTTGAAGTAAAAGATAATGAAAAGTGAGACGATGAAGAAAAAGAAAAAAACGAGAGAAAGAGAAACGAGGGTCAAAATGAAAAGAGAGATAAACACACACAAATGAGAAGAGAAGTTAGATGAGAGATAAAAGTAAAAAAATAACAGGACGGAATAAGAGATGGAAGGAGAAGGAAAGGGAAGAGAAATAAAAAGACGAAGATGATTTGAGTTAAGAAAATTTGGAGAATGAGGGAAAAGTGGTGAAAAAAAATCAAAGATCAAATATATATAGAATAATAAGAGGGGAAAAGGAAAAGAAGAAAAAATAGGAAGAAAATACGAAAGAGTTAGGATATACAATAATGTGAACGAAAAAGAGAAAAAAGGAGAAGAAAAAATAGTAGTAGATAAAGAAGAATGAAATGGAAGATAGGTGGAAGGAAGAAAAATAGGGGTAAAATGATGAAGAAGATGAGAAGATTAAGAAAGAGTCAGGATATACAATAATGTGAACGAAAAAGTGAAAAAAGGAGAAGAAAAAATAGCAGTAGACAAGAAGAATGAAATGGAAGATAGGTGGAAGGAAGAAAAATAGGGGTGAAATGATGAAGAAGATGAGAAGATTAAGAAAGAGTCAGGATATACAATAATGTGAACGAAAAAGAGAAAAAAGGCAATCGTTATATCCTACACCACGGCGCACATAGCACTGTGCGCCGCACGCCTCCCAAAACGACGTCGTTTTGGGGTAGTGTTGGGAGGCGCGGTAGGAAGTTGCTGAGATTATGTGTATTTGTTCACAACGTTATGTGTATTTGTTCACAATGTTATGTGTATTGATTCATACAGTTATGTGTATTTTTTATACAATTATGTACATTCTTTTTATACAATTATGTACATCCGAATCAGAAAATTTGTGTGTATTATGTTAAGAGTTGATGTGTATTATGTTAAAAGTTTATGTTTATTATGTATTATGTTAGATTATGTGTATTATCTTTTAAAAAGAGTATGTATATTTTGTTATATAATTATGTACATTCATGTATAACAATATGTGCATTCTAGTATAACATTATGTACATTCTTGAACATCGGGTTTTTTTTTTTTAAAGAAAGACACTACCATTCACTGGGGCGGGAAATTTCAAAAAAAAAAAAAAAAATTAAAACGACGTCGTTTTGCATCTGGGCACATAGTGCAACGCGCGACGTGGTGTAGGATATAAATTGCCGAAAAAAGGAGAAGAAAAAATAGTAGTAGACAAGAAGAATGAAATGGAAGATAGGTGGACGGAAGAAAAACAGGGGTGAAATGATGAAAAAGATGAAAAGATTAATAAAGAATGAACTAAAAGAAGATAAAGGAGGATGAGAATAATAATAAAAAGAATTATAAGAGTAATGTAGGGGAAAAAAGTATGAGAATTATTTTAAGAAAGGATGGAGAACATGAAGACAAAAGAAGAAAGAGAATGAATATGGGGACAAGAGAGAGAAAAATAATACCCCTCTCACACCATGAGAAAGATAAACATGCACAACTAGAAGGGAATTTGGATGAGGACAAGAGGTAGAAAGCTGAAAAATAACAAGACAAATAAGAAATGGAAGGAGAAAGAAAGGAAAGATTAATAAAAAGACGAAGAGACTTTGGAGAATGAGAAGGAAAGAAGAGGATAAAAATTAAAGATAAAAGGGGAAAAGGTGGAAAAATAGAAGGAAAAACAAAAAGAAGAAAAAATATAAGAAAAAGAAGAAAAAAGAAGGAAGACATAGAGAATAATGCCTAATAAAAAAGAGAAAGATGAGAAGAAGAAAGTGTAGATAAAGAAAAATGAAATGGGAAGATAGGTGGAAGATAAAAATAGGGATTAAAAGGATGAATAGATAACAATTAAGGAATGAACTAAAAGAAGATAAAGAAAGGTGACGGAGATAATAATAGAAAGAGAGAATTATAAAAATTATGAGAACATGAGAGGAAGGGAAAAGAAGTATGAGAATTATTTTAGGAAAGGATGGAGAACATGAAAGAAAAAGAAGGAAAAAAAAGAAGAAAATGAGAGCAAGATGAGAAAGAGAAGAAGAAGAAGAAAAGGAAGAAGATAAAGAAGTAAGAAAGAAAATTAATACAAGGACAAGGAGGAGAAGAAAAAGAGAGCAGCAGTAGGTTAAAAAAACGAGGAGAAAGAGCAATAAGAAATATAGGAAGAAAAAGACATAAAAAGAGAAGTTGAAGGAATATGGAAAATGAAGAATGAGTGTCAAAATAGAGAGAAAGATAGGTGAAAAAGAGAAAAAGGAGAAGAAAAAATAGTAGTAGACAAAGAAGAATGAAATGGAAGATAGGTGGAAGGAAGAAAAATAGGGGTGAAATGATGAAAAAGATGGGAAGATTAATAAAGAATGAACAAAAAGAAGATAAAGAAGGAGGATGAGAATAATAATAAAAAGAATTATTATAAGAGTAATAAAGGGAAAAAAAGTATGAGAATTATTTTAAGAAAGGATGAAGAACATGAAGACAAATGAAGAAAGAGAATGAATACGGGGACAAGATGGAGAAAAATAATACCTCACACCATGAGAAAGATAAACATGCACAACTAGAATGGAATTTAGATTTGGACAAGAGGTAGAAAGCTGAAAAATAACAAGGCAAATAAGAGATGGAAGGAGAAGGAAAGGGAGGATTAATAAAAAGACGAAGAGACTTTGGAGAATGGGAAAGAAGGAGAGGATAAAAATTAATATAAAAGGGGAAAAGATGTAAAAATAGAAGGGGAAAACAAAAAGAAGAAAAAATATAAGGAAAAGAAGAAAAAAGAAGGAAGACATAGAGAATAATGCATAATAAAAAAAGAGAAAGATGAGAAGAAGAAAGTGTAGATAAAGAAAAATGGAATGGGAAGATAGGTGGAAGGAAAAAATAGGGATAAAAAGGATGAATAGATAACAATTAAGGAATGACCTAAAAGAAGATAAAGAAAGGTGACGAGGATAATAATAGAAAGAGAGAATTATAAAAATTATGAGAACATGAGAGGAAGGGAAAAGAAGTATGAGAATTATTCTAGGAAAGGATGGAGAAGGATATATATAAATATATATATATATATATATATATATATATATATATATAGACAAAGATAGAGAGAGAGAGGGAGAAGGTCAACAAAGAAAAAACGAGAAGGGATGGGAATTAGAGTGGGTGAGAGTAAGAAAGGATGGAGAACATGAAGGAAAAAAAAAAAGGAAAGAAAGAGAGAAACGATTAAGGAAGATGGGAAACAGAAGAAAATTAAGAACAAAAAAAGGGGGGATAGAATAAAAAGAAAGAACATGATAAATATTAGAACGAAAAGGAGAAGAAAAAGAGAGTTAGAGTAGTAGATTATGAAATGAGGAGAAAGGCGAAATGAGGAATAATGAAAATTTTGAAGTAGAAGACAACGAATAAAACAAACAATGAAGAAAAAAGGAAAAAAAGAGAAAGATAAACACGCACAGATGAGAAGGGAAGTATGAGGGATAAAAAGCAGAAAAAAATAACAAGACGGAATAAGAGATGGAATAAGCTGAAAAGGTTCTGAGGGAGAAGGGAAAGGTTTCAAAGCGGCAATAAAGAACACTCTTAACAAAAGTGAAATTAAAACATGGAATAAACAAAAAGCACATGAATACTAAAGCAGATTCTTAAACTAAGGCAATATATGTATACACTCAGGAAAATAACTCAAAATGGAGGTACCTTCTTATTTAGAGGGCGAGCCTTAAACTTGGGGAATTTTGCCATCATTTCTTATTCCAACTCAGCTGAGCTCTTAAGTTTTACTGGACGGTAACGTTGAGCTGTTTCTAGTTCAGGTTCCTTGGGCCTTGTCAGTGTAAGCTTAGGATTCCTCTGCACTGATTCCAGCCATACCATCCTGAAAAATAGTTTAAATTTTTAAAGAAAATGTACTAGAAAATTAATAGAACTTTTAAGCAAGTTATTTGTATTTATATGTGACATGGAACAATTCAAGCGTGGCATTGACATCTCCCTTGTACTAGATTCGAACTTCTTCATCATTTCTGCCATTGAAATAAATGGGGCTGCTGGTTCTCGAACACAAATCTGAAATAGAAAATTTTCACCACGTTTTAGATTCAGAAATTAATGTCCATAAATGAAATGCAAGACATAAAAATGCATACTAACCTTTCTGTCTTCTGTAAGTGTTTTTGCAGTTGAAGTGTACAAGTTGCTGGTAGATTTCCCAGTTCTTGTTTTATGGATTAAAGTTGGGGTTTGATGCTAAGGACATAAGCAAAAGTGAGAACAAATTGAGGAGATCAGATTAAAAATATGTCAAAAATGATACACTTAATAAGGTAAAAAATTTTAGTCAATAAATGACTCACCTGTTTAGCTTTCCACTCTTCAAGTTTTTGCCTCTTTATAGCTTGATTTTCTTGAGCAGAATTTGAAATTTCAGATGTAATTTTCATATGTATTCCTGTGAATCAATAATTGATAAGAAACATATTACACAGATTCCAGCACAAAAGATAAAGAGATATAGAACAAAACTAGACAAATATGGAAACTAAAAGAGAGATATCGACCTTCTTGCACTAGCTGGATTAATGCTTTTCACTTGTGATTCAGATTTTGACTTCAATGCAGAGGGGTTTGAGATCATACTTGCTATTGTTTAGCTATCTGGTGTTTCTTAGCAATTAGCATCTGTTCGTTGGGCTTCCCCGTCAGGAGTAACTTCTTCCTATCAACAACATGGCTCAAAAGTTATGGATTATTATGCAAATTCCAGTGCATTGGTGCCCATATTATAGAATTCAGAATCAGACCAATTGTGAAATCCAATATATACAGGCATTCAAGATTTATTTCAAAGCATAAAAGAACAGAAGAGACAACACAAAGCTGAAATTAATAAAATAACCATCTCTCCATTAAAAAGCTTTTCAAATAAATCAGTTAGTCAATAGTGGCTTCACATACTGTGACAGGCTGGTTATACTATCTGTGTGAAAAGAATGAATTCCTGAAAATGCCATGGGAAACATCCATTCCAGTTATAATTCTGGGAATCCATGGTGAACATTCCACTGCAAGCAAGAAATTCATAACGCCAAGTTATAATAAATCAGGGAAATATTTTTGAGTAATAAAGTTAGCATTATTTCTCTCTCTCTCTTTTTTTTTTTTAATTGCTGCACACTGTTGTATTATATGAATGTAATACCTTGGCATTGATATTCAGTAGCCGTTGATCGACATAGCCGCTACAAAGAAAACAGGAGACTTTAGTAGAGAAAAACTCCATAACAATCTCAATAACAAAGAAAAGGCACACTCTCAAATCTCAATCAGTGAATACCAGATCCATAGAGAGAACAGACAAAACCACCACCCAGGTTGCAACTGATATTTTCAGTAGCCGTTGGTCAACATAGCCACTACAAAGAAAACAGGAGACTTAAGTAGAGAAAAATTCCATAACATATTATATACAAGCGCACAGAGTGAAGGGAAAAAAAGATCAAAATTAAACATAAGAAAGAAAAGGCACACTCTCAAATCTAAAGCAGTAAATACCAGATCCATAGTGAGAAGAGACGAAGCCACCACCAAGGTTGCAATTGATATTTTCAGTAGCCGTTGGTCAACATAGCCGCTACAAAGAAAACAAGAGACTTTAGCAGAGAAAAACTCCATAACATATTATAAACAAACACACAGAGTGAAGGGAAAAAAAAAGATCAAAATTAAACATAAGAAAGAAAAGGCACAATATCAAATCTAAATCAGCTGACTGCTTGTCACCAGATCCCTGAGAAATTAGCGAAATGTAATCAGAATCATAACCCCCAAAACAACAGTAGAATACAATGCAGATGGAGCAAAACATGCCAAATTGGCTTCCCCGTCAGGAGTCTCTTCTTCCTATCAACAATCCTTATACATGGCTAAAAAGTTAAGGCTTATTATGCAAATTTCACCCCATATTACAGAATTAAGAATAAGACCAATTGTGAAATCCTATATATACAGACATTCAAGATTTATTTCAAAGCAAAAAAGAATAGAGAAAAATTCACAAAGGCAAATACAAAGCTGAAATTAATAAATTAACCATCAATCCATTAAAAAGCATTCCATATAAATCAGTTAGTAATAGTGGCTTCACATACTTTGACAGGCTGGTTATACCATTTGTGTGAAAAGAATGAATTCTCTGAAAATGCCTTGGAAATATCCCTTCCAATTATCGATGGAGAATACTCCACTGTAAGCCAGAAATTCATACCACCAAGTTATAATAAATCAGGGAAATGAAGAAAGGGCATGAATATGAGGACAAGAGGGGGAAGAATAACACCTCACACCATGAGAAAGATAAACACGTACAAATGAGAACGGAGTGTAGATGAGGAAAAGGGGTTGAAAGCATAAAAATAACAACACGAATAAGAGATTGAAAGAGAAGGAAGGAGGAGATCAATAATACCTGTTGCAGAGCACTGTTGAATTATATGAATGGAATACCTTGGCATTGATTTTCAGTAGACGTTGGTCAACATAGCCGCTACAAAGAAAACAGGAGACTTTAGCAGGGAAAAACTCCATAACATATTATATACAAGCACGCAGAGGGAGGGAGAAAAAGATCAAAATAAAACATAAGAAAGAAAGCGCACGCTGTCAATCCGTGAATACCAGCCAGAGTTTTCTTCCAATCGACGACAACATCCATTATCGGGATAAGCTGAAAAGGTTCCGAGGGAGAAGGGAAAGGTTTCGAAGCTGCAACAAAGAACACTTTCAACAAAAGGGAAATTAACACATGGAGTAAACAAAGAGGCACATGAATAATAAAGCAGTCTCTTAAACTAGGGCAAGATGTATAAACTCAGGAAAATAATGCGGTCACTTAAAGTGGAGGCACCTTCTAATTTAAACGGCGAGCCTTAAACTTGGGAATTTTTGCCATCATTTCTTCTTCCAACTCACAGCTGAGCTCTTAAGTTTTACTGGACAGTAACGTTGAGCTGTTTCAAGTTCAGGTTCCTTAGGCCTTGTCAGTGCAATCTTAGGCGTCCTCTGCACTGATCTAGCCATACCATCCTGAAAAATAGTTCAAATTTTTAAAGAAAACATACTAGAAAAATAATAAAACTTTTAAGCAAGTTACATGTGACCTGGAACAATTCATTCATGGCATTGACATCTCCCTTGTACTAGATTCGAACTTCTTCATCATTTCTGCCATTGAAAGAAATGGGGCTGCTGGTTCACGAACATAAATCTGAAATAGAGATTTTCACCATGTATTAAATTCAGAAAATTAATGTCCATAAATGAAATGCAAGACTTAAAAGTGCATATTAACCTTTCTGTCTTCTGTACGTGTTTTAGCAGTTGAAGTGTACAAGTCGCTGGTAGATTTCCCAGGTCTTGTTTTATGGAGCAAAGTTTGGGGTTCGATGCTAAGGATCTAAGCAAAAGTTAGAACAAATTGAGGAGATCAGATTAAAAATATGTGGAAAATAAAACACCTAACAAGGTAAAAAATTTTAGTCAATAAATGACCCACCTGTCTACCTTTCCCCTCTTCAAGTTTTTGCCTCTTTATAGCTTGATTTTCTTGAGCAAAATTTGGAGTTTCAGATGTAATTTTAATATTTGCGTTCCTGTGAATCAATAATTGATATGAAACATATTACACAGATTTCAACTCACCAAAATAAAGAGGTATAGAACAAAAGAATGCAACTATGGGAAGTAAAAGAAAGATATCTACCTTCTTGGGGTTTGATGCTAAGAATCCAAGCAAAAGTGAGAACAAATTGAGGAGATCAGATTAAAAATATGTGAAAAATGATACACTTAATAAGGTAAAAAATTTTAGTCAATAAATGACCCACCTGTCTAGCTTTCCCCTCTTCAAGTTTTTGCCTCTTTATAGCTTTATTTTCTTGAGCAAAATTTGGAGCTTCAGATGTAATTTTAATATTTGCATTCCTGTGAATCAATAATTGATAAGAAACATATTACACAGATTCCAGCTCACGAAAATAAAGAGATATAGAACAAAACAAGACAAATATGGGAAGTAAAAGAAAGATATCTACCTTCATGCACTAGCTGGATTAAATGCTTATCACTTGTGATTGGGTTGCTGACTTCAATGCATAGGGGTTCCTGATCATACTTGCTACTTTCTTTAGCTGTCTGGTGCTTCTTAGCATCGGTTTGTTGGGCTGTTAACTGAGAAGTTATTTTTGGTGGCTGAGGGGTGCATGCTCACGTTAAATAATCTCAGAAGTCAGTGAAACTAAGTTGGCTTTGTCAATGAAACTTAATTGAGGCAAACCAAATTGTATAAACGAAGTTGATATTCACAGAGTGGAGCAAACCTTGAAGTGAGGACAGCTTCTTACAGGATCCTTGAGAACTGATATTACAGCAGAAATAGAACCGTTAACAGTTGTCCGCTTGTCACCAGATCCCTGAGAAGTTAGCGAAATGTAATAAGAATCATAAACCCCAAAACAACAGTAGAATACTATGCAGATGGAGCAAAACATGCCAAAGTGGCTTCCCCGTCAGAAGTCAGTTCTTCGTATCAACAATACTTATACATGGCTCAAAAGTTAAGGCTTATTATGCAAATTGCAGTGGATTGGTGCCCATATTACAGAATTAAGAATCAGACCAATTGTGAAATCCTATATATACAGGCATTCAAGATTCATTTCAAAGCATAAAAGAACAGAGACAAATTCACAAAGGCAAACACAAAGCTGAATTTAATAAATTAACTATCTCTCCATTAAAAACCATTTCATAAAAATCAGTTAGTAATAGTGGCTTCACATACTGTGATAGACTGGTTATACCATTTGTGTGAAAAGAATGAATTACCTAAAAATGCCATGGGAAACATTCCAATTATCGATGGAGAATACTCCACTGCAAGCAAGAAATTCATACCACCAAGTTATAATAAATCAGGGAAATGAAGAAAGAGCATGAATATGAGGACAAGAGGGGGAAAAATAACACCTCAAACCATGAGAAAGATAAACACGTACAAATGAGAAGGGAGTGTAGATGAGGGAAAGGGGTAGAAAGTATAAAAATAACAACACGAATAAGAGATTGAAAGAGAAGGAAGGATGAGATTAATAACACCTGTTGCAAAACATTGTTGAATTATATGAATGGAATACCTTGGCATTGATTTTCAGTAGACGTTGGTCAACATAGCCGCTACAAAGAAAACAGGAGACTTTAGCAGGGAAAAACTCCATAACATATTATATACAAGCACGCAGAGGGAGGGAGAAAAGGATCAAAATAAAACATACGAAAGAAAACGCACGCTGTCAATCCGTGAATACCAGCCAGAGTTTTCTTCCAATCGACGGCAACATCCATTATCGGGATAAGCTGAAAAGGTTCCGAGGAGAAGGGAAAGGTTTCGAAGCTGCAATAAAGAACACTTTCAACAAAAGGGAAATTAACACATGGAGTTAACAAAAAGGACATGAATACTAAAGCAGTCTCTTAAACTAAGGCAAGATGTATAAACTCAGGAAAATAATGCGGTCACTTAAAATGGAGGTACCTTCTTATTTAGAGGGCGAGCCTTAAACTTGGGAATTATTGCCATCATTTCTTCTTCCAACTCAGCTGAGCTCTTAAGTTTTACTGGACGGTAACGTTGAGCTGTTTCAAGTTCAGGTTCCTTAGGCATTGTCAGTGCAATCTTAGGTTTCCTCTGCACTGATCCAGCCATACCATCCTGAAAAACAGTTCAAATTTTTAAAGAAAACGTACTAGAAAAATAAACAAAAAACTTTTAAACAAGTTACATGTGACATGGTCTCCCTTGTACTAGATTCGAACTTCTTCATCATTTCTGCCATTGAAATAAATGGGGCTTCTGGTTCTCGAACACAAATCGGAAATAGAAATTTTCACCACGTATTAGATTCAGAAATTAATGTCCATAAATGAAATGTGCAAGACATAAAAATGCATACTAACCTTTCTGTCTTCTGTCCGTGTTTTAGCAGTTGAAGTATACAAGTTGCTGGTAGATTTCCCAGGTCTTGTTTTTATGGAGCAAAGTTTGGGGTTTGATGCTAAGGACATAAGCAAAAGTGAGAACAAATTGAGGAGATCAGATTAAAAATATGTCAAAAATGATACACTTAATAAGGTAAAAAATTTTAGTCAATAAATGACTCACCTGTCTAGCTTTCCCCTCTTCAAGTTTTTGCCTCTTTATAGCTTGATTTTCTTGAGCAAAATTGGAAATTTCAGATGTACTTTTCATATGTATTCCTGTGAAACAATAATTGATAAGAAACATATTACACAGATTCCAGCACAAAAGATAAAGAGATATAGAACAAAACTGGACAAATATGGAAACTAAAAGAGAGATATCGACCTTCTTGCACTAGCTGGATTAATGCTTTTCACTTTTGATTCAGATTTTGACTTCAATGCAGAGGGGTTTGAGATCATACTTGCTATTGTTTAGCTGTCTGGCACTCTGGTGTTTCTTAGCAATTAGCATCTGTTCGTTGGGCTGTTTTCTGAGAAGTTATTTTTGGTGGCTGAGGGGTGCATGCTCCCGTTCAATAATCTCAGCAGTCAGTGAAACTACTTTGGCTTTGTCAGTGAAACTTAAATGAGGCAAACCAAAAGTATAAACGAAGATGATATTCACAGAGTGGAGCAAACCTTGGAGTGAGGAAAGCTTCTTACAGGATCCATGAGAAGTTAGCGAAATGTAATAAGATCATAACCCCCAAAACAACAGTAGAATACTATGCAGATGGATCAAAACATACCAACTTGGCTTCCCCGTCAGGAGTCACTTCTTCCTATCAACAACATGGCTCAAAAGTTAAGGCTTATTATGCAAATTCCAGTGCATTGGTGCCCATATTATAGAATTGAGAATCAGACCAATTGTGAAATCCTATATATACAGGCATTCAAGATTTATTTCAAAGCATAAAAGAACAGAAGAGACAACACAAAGCTGAAATTAATAAAATAACCATCTCTCCATTAAAAAGCTTTTCAAATAAATCAATTAGTCAATAGTGGCTTCACATACTGTGACAGGCTGGTTATACTATTTGTGTGAAAAGAATGAATTCCTGAAAATGCCTTGGGAAACATCCATTCCAGTTATAATTCTGGGAATCCATGGAGAACATTCCACTGCAAGCAAGAAATTCATAACGCCAAGTTATAATTAATCAGGGAAATATTTTTGAGTAAAAAAGTTATCGTTATTTCTTTCTTTTTTTTATTGCAGCACGCTGTTGTATTATATGAATGTAATACCTTGGCATTGATATTCAGTAGCCGTTGGTCGACATAGCCACTTACAAAGAAAACAAGTGACTTTAGTAGAGAAAAACTCCATAACATATTATATACAAGCACACAGAGTGAGGGGAAAAAAAGATCAAAATTGAACATAAGAAAGAAAAGGCACACTCTCAAATCTCAATCAGTGAATACCAGATCCATAGAGAGAAGAGACGAAACCACCACCAAGGTTGCAACTGATATTTTCAGTGGTTGTTGGTCGACGTAGCTGCTACAAAGAAAATAGGAGACTTTAGTAGAGAAAAATTCCATAACATATTATATACAAGCGCACAGAGTGAGGGGAAAAAAAGAAGATCAAAATTAAACATAAGAAAGAAAAGGCACACTCTCAAATCTAAATCAGTGAAAACCAGATCCATAGTGAGAAGAGACGAAGCCACCACCAAGGTTGCAATTGATATTTTCAGTAGCCGTTGGTCAACATAGCCGCTACAAAGAAAACAAGAGACTTTAGCAGAGAAAAACTCCAAAACATATTATATACAAGTACACAGAGTGAAGGGAAAAAAAAAGATCAAAATTAAACATAAGAAAGAAAAGGCACAATATCAAATCTAAATCAGTGAATACCAGATCCATAGTGAGAAGAGACGAAGCCACCACCAAGGTTGCAACTCCAGGCCAGAGTGGAGCTTAATTGAGGCAAACAAAATTCTATAAACAAAGTTGATATTCACAGAGTGGAGCAAACCATGAAGTGAGGACAGCTTCTTACAGGATCCTTGAGAAGTGATATTACAGCAGAAACAGAACCGTGAACAGCTGACTGCTTATCACCAGAACCCTGAGAAGTTAGCGAAATGTAATAAGAATCATAACCCCCAAAACAACAGTAGAATACTATGCAAATGGAGCAAAACATGCCAAATTGGCTTCTCCGTCAGGAGTCACTTCTTCCTATCAACAATCCTTATACATGGCTAAAAAGTTCAGGCTTATTATGCAAATTCCAGTAGATTGGTGCCCATATTACAGAATTAAGAGTCAGACCAATTGTGAAATCCTATATATACAGGCATTCAAGATTTATATCAAAGCAGAAAATAACAGAGACAAATTCACAAAGGCAAACACAAAGCTGAAATTAATAAATTAACCATCTCTCCATTAAAAAGCATTTCATATAAATCAGTTAGTAATAGTTGCTTCACATACTGTGACAGGCTGGTTATACCATTTGTGTGAAAAGAATGAATTACCTGAAAATGCCATGGCAACATCCCTTCGAATTATCGATGGAGAATACTCCACTGCAAGCAAGAAATTCATACCACCAAGTTATAATAAATCAGGGAAATGAAGAAAGAGCATGAATATGAGGACAAGAGGGGGAAAAATAAATACCTCAAACCATGAGAAAGATAAACACGTACAAATGAGAAGGGAGTGTAGATGAGGGAAAGGGGTAGAAAGTATAAAAATAACAACACGAATAAGAGATTGAAAGAGAAGGAAGGATGAGATTAATAACACCTGTTGCAAAACATTGTTGAATTATATGAATGGAATACCTTGGCATTGATTTTCAGTAGACGTTGGTCAACATAGCCGCTACAAAGAAAACAGGAGACTTTAGCAGGGAAAAACTCCATAACATATTATATACAAGCACGCAGAGGGAGGGAGAAAAAGATCAAAATAAAGCATACGAAAGAAAACGCACGCTGTCAATCCGTGAATACCAGCCAGAGTTTTCTTCCAATCGACGGCAACATCCATTATCGGGATAAGCTGAAAAGGTTCCGAGGAGAAGGGAAAGGTTTCGAAGCTGCAATAAAGAACACTTTCAACAAAAGGGAAATTAACACATGGAGTTAACAAAAAGGACATGAATACTAAAGCAGTCTCTTAAACTAAGGCAAGATGTATAAACTCAGTAAAATAATGCGGTCACTTAAAATGGAGGTACCTTCTTATTTAGAGGGAGAGCCTTAAACTTGGGAATTTTTGCCATCATTTCTTCTTCCAACTCAGCTGAACTCTTAAGTTTTACTGGACAGTAATGTTGAGCTGTTTCAAGTTCAGGTTCCTTAGGCCTTGTCAGTGCAATCTTAGGCTTCCTCTGCACTGATCCAGTCATACCATCCTGAAAAATAGTTCAAATTTTTAAAGAAAACGTACTAGAAAAATAATAAAACTTTTAAGCAAGTTACATGTGACATGGAAAAATTCATGCATGGTATTGACATCTCCCTTGTACTAGATTCGAACTTCTTCATCATTTCTGCCATTGAAATAAATGGGGCTGCTGGTTCACGAACATAAATCTGAAAATGAGATTTTCACCATGTATTAGATTCAGAAAATTAATGTCCATAAATGAAATGCAAGACATAAAAATGCATACTAACCTTTCTGTCTTCTGTATGTGTTTTTGCAGTTGAAGTGTACAAGTTGCTGGTAGATTTCCCAGTTCTTGTTTTATGGATTAAAGTTGGGGTTTGATGCTAAGGACATAAGCAAAAGTGAGAACAAATTGAGGAGATCAGATTAAAAATATGTCAAAAATGATACACTTAATAAGGTAAAAAATTTTAGTCAATAAATGACTCACCTGTTTAGCTTTCCACTCTTCAAGTTTTTGCCTCTTTATAGCTTGATTTTCTTGAGCAGAATTTGAAATTTCAGATGTAATTTTCATATGTATTCCTGTGAATCAATAATTGATAAGAAACATATTACACAGATTCCAGCACAAAAGATAAAGAGATATAGAACAAAACTAGACAAATATGGAAACTAAAAGAGAGATATCGACCTTCTTGCACTAGCTGGATTAATGCTTTTCACTTGTGATTCAGATTTTGACTTCAATGCAGAGGGGTTTGAGATCATACTTGCTATTGTTTAGCTGTCTGGTGTTTCTTAGCAATTAGCATCTGTTCGTTGGGCTGTTTTCTGAGAAGTTATTTTTGGTGGCTGAAGGGTGCATGCTCCCGTTCAATAATCTCAGCAGTCAGTGAAACTACTTTGGCTTTGTCAGTGAAACTTAATTGAGGCAAACCAAAAGTATAAACGAAGTAGATATTCACAGAGTGGAGCAAACCTTGGAGTGAGGACAGCTTCTTAC
Source organism: Ipomoea nil (assembly GCF_001879475.1). Lineage (NCBI taxonomy): Eukaryota > Viridiplantae > Streptophyta > Magnoliopsida > Solanales > Convolvulaceae > Ipomoea > Ipomoea nil. The sequence continues at coordinate 2,768,453 of NW_017617471.1, forward strand.
ATGATCCCTGAGAAGTTAGCGAAATGTAATAAGATCATAACCCCCAAAACAACAGTAGAATACTATGCAGATGGATCAAAACATACCAACTTGGCTTCCCCGTCAGGAGTCACTTCTTCCTATCAACAACATGGCTCAAAAGTTAAGGCTTATTATGCAAATTCCAGTGCATTGGTGCCCATATTATAGAATTGAGAATCAGACCAATTGTGAAATCCTATATATACAGGCATTCAAGATTTATTTCAAAGCATAAAAGAACAGAAGAGACAACACAAAGCTGAAATTAATAAAATAACCATCTCTCCATTAAAAAGCTTTTCAAATAAATCAGTTAGTCAATAGTGGCTTCACATACTGTGACAGGCTGGTTATACTATCTATGTGAAAAGAATGACTTCCTGAAAATGCCATGGGAAACATCCATTCCAGTAATAATTCTGGGAATCGATGGAGAACATTCCACTGCAAGCAAGAAATTCATAACGCCAAGTTATAATAAATCAGGGAAATATTTTTGAGTAATAAAGTTAGCATTATTTCTTCCTTTTTTTATTGCAGCACACTGTTGTATTATATGAATGTAATACCTTGGCATTGAAATTCAGTAGCCGTTGATCGACATAGCCGCTACAAAGAAAACAGGAGACTTTAGTAGAGAAAACTCCATAACATATTATATACAAGCACAGAGTGAGGGTTTGATGCTAAGGATCTAAGAAAAAAGTGAGAACAAATTGAGGAGATCAGATTAAAAATATGTGAAAAATGATACACTTAATAAGGTAAAAAATTTTAGTCAATAAATGACCCACCTGTCTAGCTTTCCCCTCTTCAAGTTTTTGCCTCTTTATAGCTTTATTTTCTTGAGCAAAATTTGGAGCTTCAGATGTAATTTTAATATTTGCATTCCTGTGAATCAATAATTGATAAGAAACATATTAAACAGATTCCAGCTCACGAAAATAAAGAGATATAGAACAAAACAAGACAAATATGGGAAGTAAAAGAAAGATATCTACCTTCATGCACTAGCTGGATTAAATGCTTATCACTTGTGATTGGGTTGCTGACTTCAATGCATAGGGGTTCCTGATCATACTTGCTACTTTCTTTAGCTGTCTGGTGCTTCTTAGCATCAGTTTGTTGGGCTGTTTTCTGAGAAGTTATTTTTGGTGGCTAAGGGGTGCATGCTCCCGTTAAATAATCTCAGCAGTCAGTGAAACTAAGTTGGCTTTGTCAGTGAAACTTAATTGAGGCAAACCAAATTGTATAAACAAAGTTGATATTCACAGAGTGGAGCAAACCTTGAAGTGAGGACAGCTTCTTTCAGGATCCTTGAGAACTGATATTACAGCAGAAACAGAACCATGAACAGCTGACTGCTTGTCACCAGATCCCTGAGAAGTTAGCAAAATGTAATAAGAATCATAACCCCCAAAACAACAGTAGAATACTATGCAGATGGAGCAAAACATACCAAATTGGCTTCCCCGTCGTGAGTCAGTTCTTGAGAGAGAGTGAGAAGGTCAACAAAGAAAAAATGAGAAGGGATGGGAATTAGAGTGGGTTTGTGAGAAAGGATGGAGAACATGCAGGAAAAAGAAGGAAAGAAAGAGAGAAACGAATAAGGAAGATGGGAAAGAGAAGAAGAAAATTAAGATGAGAGAAAGGGGGGATAGAATAAAAAGAAAGAAATTGATAAATGTTATATTAGAACGAAAAGGAAAAGAAAAATAGAGTTAGAGTAGTAGATTATGAAATGAGGAGAAAGGCGAAAAGAGGAAGAAGGAAAATTTTGAAATCTTCTTAAAGATAATGTTATTAGTCAGCTGGCAATTAGCATACTTGCGCTTTTGCTCAATCTTCTTAAAATCAACCTTATTATCATTCTTCATCGGCAACAAGTAAATATCAGAAATGGCCGCATCAGAAAAAGAACCTCAAAAAAACAAAAGATCATAGACCAACTAACCTTTTCATCATTAAAGTCAAAAATATCAGCAGCTGCATAAAATGAGATCTAGATTACCCTAGAGGGGGGGGCATCTTCTGTAAACTTCTTCATCTTGACATTAAGTTCAGCTGTAGCCTCATCTCCTTCAGCAATGATCCTATCTATATCTTCATCTGTGATTGTGCTATCCTTGGAACTGAAAACCATCTCAGCACCAAATCTCACCATCTGCAGTAGCTCATCCTTACAGCTGCACTGAGTCAAGCTAAGGATCCAAATTAGTTATTACGGATTACAGCTATATATCAAAAATAGCAAAACCATGAGAGAAACCTTACCTTTTGCTCTGCCAGCCTTCCTTGCTGGATAACCAAAGCATCAAGTGCAAGATTCTTATAAGCTCTTCAATCACCTTTTCCTCAATAGTATACTGCTCATAGAATTATAATTTATGTCCATGCTGAGTTAAAATATTAAAGATAAGACTGAACAAACCTCAGGAAAAATCATATCAAGAATGTAAATGTTAAAAAAAATAACTCTGAAAATCATTTTTAAAATGACAAAGGAAAAAGAACCCAAAAATGTGGGGAAAACCAGATGGGCAGAAAAGAATTTAGGACACAAAATAATCAAGAACAGGCAGGAAATTCAGATAACAGACCTGAAAACCACAAAGTTACAGCATATAGAGATGGATGTTAATTTCACAAAGGAAATGAACAGAAAACAAGCAGGAACAAGATGCTTAGATGGGTATGATACAATTTGTCTCTTAATTCTGTTACCTTTGCTGCCAACTTTTGGAGCTTTAGGCTGTCAGCTTCATCTCCATCCTTGTCATCATCTGCCATTTCTCTATCAGACTCATCGTCATCGTCATCACTTCGAAATCCATCCATCTCAGCCTCATCTTCAGCTTCCTCTCCCTTTGCAGCTTCTGAAGATATAGAAGGTAGAAAATGATATCAAACATTAAGAGAATAATCAGAATATACCATCTAAAATGCAAATGAAACAAATAGAAAAACCAGTATGGGAAAAACATAGAATAAAAAAATAAAATAAAATAAAATAAAATGGTTACTTACCAGCAAGTTGCTCCTTGCTTGCATACAAGGAGGTCAAGAATGGCCTTTAAAAAATGCCCTCAAAGGCAGCTGCATGCATTTGATCAGCAGGAAGACTCAGCAATGATGTCAAGCCCAAGCAGCAAACCTTCTTCTCATGCTCCCTGCAATACCAACATGGCAAGAATTAGAAACCACCACTTCTCTTAGCTTTGTTTTTCTTATGCCTTTTACATCTCTCCACAAGAACTACAAGACCAACATATTGCTACCTTTTAGAATTAGCCCGAGCTCCACTTTTTTTAGTTTGTTGTAGCATATGGAACCAAAGATTGAAGATCTCTGTAGCACCAAGCTTTTGCAGTATGCTCAGCGTAAATGAAGGGTTATAGTAAAGAGCATCAACAATCTGTCAATAAGAAACAAATTTAGAAGTAATTTCACAGGAAAAGAAGGCCACAAACACAGAGTACTTTTTTTTTATTTGAATGATAGAGAGAAACTATGTAACTACAAGTGTTCTAGAAGCACTGCTCACACTTTTGGCAGCATGTTTGATCACTCCTTTCAAAGCGGTCAAAATAGCCTCACCAATTCCAATATCTGAAGCCTGCTGCGCATATCACCACAATATTAGATTTTGAAAGTTAAAACCAAAGAAAAGAAACAAAAAAAGAAACATAAGATGAAGTACGTCACCTGCAAAGCAGATAAAAGATCACCAACCAAAGGATCAATCCTAGTTGTGAGTGCACTTAGTTTACCAAGGGCAAGAGCACTAGATCGAACAGTCCTGCAAACAACTTGCATAGCATGAGATAGGATTATACATCGTAGTACCGAACCAAACATAATAAACAAGTCTCAAGATGAACCGAAAAACCATAAGTATTAGAATCTAACCTTAACCTTGTATTACTCTGCAAACACTTAACAAATGTTCACACTCGTATGACTATATTTTCAAATGCAAACCAAAAAAGAAGAATGCACGAAAATTGGAGAAAAAAATCCTACATCCCAAAAGTAAAAGAACATCAACATTCTACTACTTGTTAACAGTCCTAAAATATTATATGCTATGCAATGACGTATGTATGCAGGACCACACATTTAAGACTTGCTCCCTAACTGTTAAGTAGCCACATTTAAGCAGGAATACCTGGAGGAAAATAGGAAGCACAGGTTGAAGAGCTTTCCAGAGGCAAAAACCAGGTATTAGAACTGATCCTCCCGGCATGTTTCTATACATCACGAACCAACTTTATATATGAAGGAAGAACTTCTTCAGGAACTGAACTTATCACACTAGACAATGCTTCCCAAGCAACCTGTAAAAGAGCATGGTAAGATAAACTAGTACATTGAAGTGCATTGTATAAATGTCATACAATGAATCAAAATAACCTTCACGGTAGCTGAATCTGAATCACTTAGTAAAATAATCAGGATGGATATCACATTTGGAGCCTCAACAACAAGATATAGATCACTGGTTTTGAATAAATATCCAATAAAGTATGCAGAACTTTGTCTGACTGAATCCTGAAAAGAATAAAACTTAAATAGTGTTAGCTAAAAATGCAAAACAAAGAAAAGAAAGTCACATTATCATTATTCAAAACAATAAATCATGCCTGAATATCTCCAACTCCTTTGAGAAGCCCCGACAGCGAAGACTTGATACCTTCCTCTTCAATTACAGTGACAACAGTTTCTGCTGCTTTCTTGGCGAGACTTTGAACCTCCGATATTTTCAAGGTGAAAGCATGACACATGCAAATTATGCAATGAAAAAAAAACACAAATCAACTTAAGCAATGACTCAAATTTAAATGATGTGAAAGACGAAACCAAGTAAATGGCATTATGGCATAAAAATTAGGCTCCTACCATATCAGTATAGCCCATTGCAGTGAGTAAAGCAGGAAGGATGGTACCAATGGGGGCATCAAGACCAGGTCCAGCAACCTCTGCTAAAGCTCCCAAAGCATGAGCATTGAAGGCACTGGATATAAAGCACTCTCACATGAAAGCACTCTCTATCTAAAGTTCAGAAGCAAACTGAATCATGAATAGGGGGAGGAAATGACCCAGCAATCACAATGTCTTCTTCAATCCTATGACATGAACACTCAATCCTGCAAACAACTTGCATAGCATGAGATAGGATTATACATCGTAGTACCGAACCAAACATAATAAGCAAGTCTCAAGATGAACCGAAAAACCATAAGTATTAGAATCTAACCTTAACCTTGTATTACTCTGCAAACACTTAACAAATGTTCACACTCGTATGACTATATTTTCAAATCCAAACCAAAAAAGAAGAATGCACGAAAATTGGAGAAAAAAATCCTACATCCCAAAAGTAAAAGAACATCAACATTCTACTACTTGTTACCAGCCCTAAAATATTATATGCTATGCAATGACATATGTATGCAGGACCACACATTTAAGACTTGCTCCCTTATTGTTAAGTAGCCACAGGAATGTTCACACTTGTAGACTATATTTTCAATAACAGACAATGATTGTATACAGTAAACATCTAAGATTACTACCATTATTACCATGATCACCACAAAGAAGTTCAGATTCATTAAACCAACAGCATTATTGACAGAATGTGATTTACCTGTCAACCTCCCACATCATAGCCTTCACTTCAACCTGATCAGTTATATAAAGAATATTATATTCAAATATAATGTCAACTGGATTGAAGAAAACACTGCGTAGAAATTAAAATAATAAAATACCTTGCCGGGATGTTGATGGGATTGCAGCTGGATACGATTTTGATCGGAGAATACGCTCACAACTGCTTCTCCGATTATGTCTCCCGCGGCGGCGATCTCGTGTGTGATCTCATTCCGGCAGACGTCCGAGCATGACTCGCTGATCGCCGGGATGAGATCGCGGATTGTCTCGTATATGTCCGTGAATTTGAAGAGCCGTCCACGGAGATGGCGTGGTCGTCGAAGATGTCAAGGGTGGAGTCGTATTTGAGAAGGTGTGAGGCCTGCTTGACACCTCCGGTGCCATTGATGGCAATGACATCAAGGGGGAATCCTTCCTTCCATGCCAGCATCTCAAGAAGTTCCTTCCAATTCTTCCGAATCCATGAATGGCCCCCTCCTCTGCTTCCCTTCTCTGACCTCCTCTATAGCCGAGACAGGGCAATCGGAAAACCAAAATAAATAGCCGGGTACGATCTTCGGCGCCGACTTAAAAATTTAATCCGTTGAAGATTTTCTTACAAATTAAATCCGTTGGAGATTTTCTTACAAATTTTATCCGTTGGGAGATTTTCTTGAAATTTTAATCCGTTGGAGATTTTTATAAAAATTTAATTCGTCGGAGATTTTGAAATTTAAAGCCGGCGAAGGGAAGGAATGGGAAGGAATCGGAGGAGATTTTAGATAGTTTAGAGAGAGATGAGAGCGTACAGTGTGGTCTGCCTGTCCGAAGTCCGAACAAAGGTTAGGCTTTGGATATTTATACGTGGGCCGATGGATAATAAATTGGGCTTAGCACAAGAAATGTCCATGGATAATTAATTAGGCCACTTTTTTATATAATTTGGGGCTGTGTATATGTTTATGATTATAAAAAATAAAAAGGTCTTGGATCATTACTTCTCATCATTATGCTATAGACTATGGTCTATAAATTTTTGTAAACTATAAATAAAATATATTTTTTTATTTTTAATATACTAAAAGTAAATTATTTATATACATAAAGTAGAGTATGTATATACATAAAGTACTAATGAAGGGGATTATAAATGTAAAAATTTAATTTATAATAACACTAAAAATTTTTTAAAAATAAGCACACTAATAATTAATGGATTGAGCACATACATACTTTCTCCCATTAGAGTTTGAACTCCATCCGAAAGAGTTATAATTATGTTGTTTGACCATAATATTTTTTATGAGTATGGTTTTTTTAAAAACAATCATGATTTTTTACAAGATAGTATCGGGATTTTTTTTTTTAATTCATTAGTAATTCATGATAATAAATTTATAAATAACTAATAGGAAGTAGTAATTTTGGAGTGTGTAACATTTACCTTTATAAATTACTAATGACTAGGTCCATTTGTTAGTGTTGGCCGTTTGTGACAAATTTAGATATAAAATATATGAAAAATAGTCAAATAGGCATCTAAACATTACACGATGAATCAAGGAAAATTATTGTGTGGACCATGTTATGTGGACCATAACAAAAAATAGATTTTTATTATACTGAATGTACATTATTTTTATACTGAATGTACATTATTTTACAGTAGACAAAATATGGTTCACAGAACATGATTGATAAATCAATTAGGCCCATGGACTTTTAAAAAGTGCAATTATACACATCAACTCCAGTAAGTTTTGGTAAATGCCTCTGTGACTTGGCACATAACTCTATTAGAATATAACTTTTTACCACCTCTACTAAGACTCAAACCCCTAACCTCTCATCTAAGAATTCAACTTTGATCATTTAATGCCATTAGACCACAAGGTCTCGACTGTTAAGTGTCTAACTACTGAAGTAGTTAAGTACTTAAGTTATATGAATGTAAGTTTGTAATAGCTTATGATATTTTAGTTTGTAAGTTTGTATGTTTCTTCTAAAAAATGTCAAATTGGTTATTTTAATTAAAGAAACAAAATCGAATTATCCGACGGTTTTAACGGATATCAGCGGATTAAATCAACTGTATATCCATGGTTTTAAGTAAAAAAAAAAAATGATAAGAGCTTAAATAGTGTATCCGATATCCGCTCAGGATGACCATCTGTGAACTCGAGCCGTCCGAACCCGTCCTACGCACATCCTTATGCCCAAGTACCAATCGTTAAACGTTAATACATATTTTAATTAATTTAGAAGTTAAAAGAAAAAATTAAGAGAAAACTCACAATCGCTACATATGTATTATGGATAGAGCTCACATTGTGACTCTAACTGGCAAAAGATCACATTAAAATTAATCAGCTTAGATTATTTATAGTTAACTTGCTCAAACTGAGAAGTCTAACAAAATTGTTTATAGTGAAAATAAATTTAAAATTTTATAATTATCAAGTTAAAAATACTACAATGTAATAGAGCCAGTAACTTTCAAAAAAAAAAAAAGTTAAAAATCTGACCCATTCGAATGGGATACACCTATTAATTTAGAAATTAGAAGTATTCAAGACGCCACGTTTGGGCATGACTTTAGGAGCACGATGGGGAAAGTAGAATATAAAGGCCATGTTTGGTAAATGGCTGTTATTGATAGCTGTTAGCTATTAGCTGATTGTGTTAATTAGATGGTATAACTTGTTGATAACATTAGCTGTTGTAGAAAAGTGTTTGATAAATTAGTTGTTAGCTGATATTTGTTTGGTATAATTTCTTTTCTAAAAAAGCTAATTGAAATAGTTGTTTGGAGTAGTTTTTTGAATTTTTAGTATTTTGGAGTTGTAAAAAGCTAATTAACCAAACACTTATATTGATATTTTAACTAAATCAAAAAATTAATAGTGATCAAATAAGCCAAAATTAACCTATAGGCCAATTTTTTACGGGCCAAAGTCTAGCTAACTATAATGCACGCCACAACAAAATTTAAAATATATTTCTCGAGAAACAAAATTGAACTATTAAATTTTTACATATTTTTTTAAATTCTCTTTTTTATCCTAGGCTTATAATAGCATGGATAATTTTAATCTTTTATAAAAAAAAAATGTTGTCAATTTATAGACACAAGAACAATTTTAATCTATTTATTATCTGATTAGTTGACCGTCTAAATAAGGGACGTTTTTGTTAATTTGCCAAAAGTCAATCCGATTCTCTTCCCCAAATAACACAATGTATTTGATACCGATAACATTCTATACATCAAGATCCGTATTTAGCATTCCATCAAAATGCAGCAGTTTGATTCTTAGATGCTGTTTAAAAAATTTTCTCCTGGAGGCTGTTAAATAAATATTTATGTGTCAACCTCTCCCCAAAAAGGATTTCTTATCCTAATTTTTGTTCAAATGACTTTTGACAGTGCTCTTCTGATTCGCTTGCTAAAGGAGAATGTAAAAGGATATTCTCCCAAGGAGAATGTTTTGACAGAAAAGCTTGAGTTCTTTCGCCATGCTCTTTTTACAGATCCAGATGATCAAAGTGGTTGGTTTTATCATCTATGGCTTATTGATCAGACAGTAAATTTAACAACTTTGTTGGTTTCTTCATGGCCACCTCATGGCTCTAGTCTTCATTTGACAAGAGATGGTTTGCTGGATAATTTTATTGTGTCACCTTTAGCCGGTTCCAAGTCTAATGCTAGAGGATCAATGACTAGAATGTGCGGTCAACAAGCCCAAATTCCCAATATGTGTCGTATTTTTTTTTTGACAACAATATGTAAAACTTCTTTGGGAGTTGCGTTTTTGGTGAATATTTTTTTTTCGTTTTTTTTCTGTAAAACGCAAGAGGTAGTTGCGTTTACGTATTCGTATACATAAAACGCATTACGCTCTTGCGTTTTCCAACGCATACGGTATCCCCCAAAACGCAACTTACTTTTGCGTTTTACGTATTATACGTAAAACGCAAAACTAAGTTGCGTTTTTTACTTTTTTTTTTACCAACCGTCTCCGGCGAATTTGAAGGACGGCGAGAACCACAAAACGCAAGTCGCATTAATTGTGCAAGGACTTTTTTCGCAATCACCATGCTGAACCAACTGTGCAACACCACATTCTATTAATATTTGTCTTTTTAAGTATACTTAAATAGCCGATGAACAGTACACAAAACGAACTATCGGCGCCGGAACCGCCTATAAAACGCAAGTGGTTTTAGCGTTTTAACGTTTTATTCAAATAACGCAATTCGGTCTTGCGTTTTTTGTAAATTTCTCCGGCGAAATACGCCGATAAACACAACGCATTTTGGTCTTGCGTTTTACGTATTTTCAAGTATAATACGTAAAACGCATCTCCCAATTGCGTTTTAACGTATTCAATACGTAAGATGAAAACGCATCTGGGAGATGCGTTTTTCGTATACAATACGAAAAAAACAACTGGTAGTTGCGTTTTAAGTATTTAACGAAAAAAAAAACGGATTAAATACCTTCAAAAACGCAACGGGTAATAGAGTTTTGCATATTTTTGTCAAAAAAAAAAAGTCAGCACACATTTTGGCAATTTCTCACCCCATTCTACACATTCTAGTCATTGATCCTTGAAGAAGTAGCATATCTTTCCGAGGATGGTTCTGTTCTTGACAATGAAGAAGTAGCATATCTTTCCAATGATGATTCCATTCTCGGCCATGAAGAAGTAGCATCCAATGATGATTCTGTTATCCACAATGAAGAAGTAATAAATCTCTCGGACAATAATTCTATTCTCGGCTATGAAGAAGTAACATATCTTTTCCGCGATGATACTGTCCTCGACAATGAAGAAGTAACATATCTTTCCAACAATGATTCTATTCTCACCGATGAATTAACAAATCTTTCTGATGGTGGTTCTGTCTCGACGACGAAGAAGTAACATATCTTTCTTACGATGCAGAAGCATATTCTACCGAAATTATCTTAGTATCCGGCGAGAATTCCGGAGCGGAGGCGACGAGGGGCGTAGATCAGAACAGGGAGGCGATCAAGTCGTTGGAGAGGAAGACAATAGAGTACGATGAGAGGGATTGTGGCGGAGGAGACGGTGATTGTTGTGTTATTTGCTTGGAGGAGTTAACGGCGGGGACAGTGGTGGCTGTGATGCCGTGCAACCATTGTTCCTTTCACTACGGCTGCTGGTGTTCGGGAAAGAGGTGGTGAGTATACGGGTGTAAATTGTCGTTCCGCAAGGGATTGGGACTATGGCACGTACTTGAGTGACAACTAAAGTTCTAGGCACCAAAGTATTGGAACCCACAAGAATCCAAGCAAATTCAAATTCATGGTTGGGTAATGTCAACAATTAAGGGCTAAAAATCTAGTTAAGACAATGCAATTTAAACACAAGCAATCACAATGATAAAAGATGGGCTCAAATTAGGGAATGTTGCCTTCTAGATGCTTCAACAACTTAAGGATTAGGGGAAGAACATCAACCAAATGAACATTAAGGCAATGCACAAGAAAATCCTAGCTTAAAGCCATTTTCATAAGCTAAAGAACAAGGATTAGAGCAAGGATTGCCCCACTTTCATGGTGTATCAATTCCTAGCTCTTAAAGCACATAAGCATTTAGGCCCCCAATTCTTCCCTATTTTCATAGAAAGAAAATGGGGTTTGAGAAAGGAGAGGCTTAAGTTCTTCACCCAACCTTCATTGTGGAGAAGAACTATCCAAAAGCAAGCTAATAAGAGTTACGTACCAAATATTAGCAAGATTCAACATAAAACCAACTCAAACAAATGAACTCTAGGTTAGGGTTCTTCCCCCTTATGCAATAATCACCTATTTAGCATCTAGGTTGGCAATATCACCCTAATCCAAGCCCAAAAACGAACTACTCACACTTCATAAGTATAAATAACAACAAAGTACAAGAAAATATCATAAACATTACACAAAAGCTTAAGAAGAAGAGTAAGAAGCTTCTCTATTGAAGATGAAGATTTTGTGGTTGAATCTCACTCCAATCCATGATTACAAGCTTTGTAGAAGAGTTAGAGATGAAATACTAGACTAATCTAAGCTAAGGAAATGAAAGGAAAACGAGTTCTTGCTATCTAGGGTTCTCCCCCCTCTTTTTTTCTCCAAAAAATGAGTTATAACGCAGTCAAAAGAAAACAGAGATGGGCTGCTCGACATTCTGCCAGGATTCGACGCGTCGAGTGCTGATCTGCAACAGAACTTCGACTTGCAGGCTAATTTTGACCCTTTTTTCTTCAGAATTAGGTTTCGGTGTCTTCATGAAACTTATAGGTCTTCGAATCTTCTTTCAAATGGCTCAAGAATCACTTAATTTGGACAATCCTAGGCCGAGATATGATCAAATTACCAAACAGTGGTCAGTTTCGGGTGAAATCTGTAAGTTCGGAACTTCAACTTCAAGGATGATTTTGACCACTGTGGCTTCCTTTTTAGGCTTTGATGTCTGAATATGATTTGTAGCCCTTTGAGTCTTCTTTGCAATGGGACAAGAATCATGTAATTTGGATGTTTATAGCTTGAGATATGGTCCAAGAACCATGACGTCGACGTGCAGGTTGGAAATTGCAATTGCATGGTGCTTGCTTCTCTTTTGCTTTGGTTTGCCCACATGACCAAGACCATTGAAAGAACCACCCTAGACTCCTTTGGAAGTGTTGCATCCATCTCCATAGCTTCATATTTGGCTCTCATTGACTCCAAATTCATCCAAAATACCTCAAAAGCACACAATTGCCTGCACTCTACACTATGCATCAAAAGATATAAACAAAGGAATTAAGACACTTCTTTGCATAAAATCAAAGTGTTTGTCATACAAAATATGTCTATACAAGGGGTAAAAATATGGACATAAATGCACTTATCAGCTGCCTCTCAACTTGGCTGGAGAGAAGCCTTTGCTGTCCTCTCTGCCGCCGCATGATTTCCGGCCCGCCGCTGCAGGAGAGCCTTTCGTAGAGCATGATGAATACATATCCTGATATCAATGCGGAAGGCATACCAATAGTTAAGATTTGTATGATTTTTGTAGTTTTTAAGTACTTTTAAAATGAAACTTTTGTTAACTTTCATATGATAAAATTCTTTTTCTCAAATTGTTGTGAACAACAGTTTGCGGTAAACAAAAGGAAAAAAAAAATTATTACAAATATAAACATAAAAAAGTAAAATCAAAAGTATTTATATGAATATTGTGAAACTATAGTAAAATTTGGGAATGGTAAATAAAAAAATTTCTTTGTTTGAATATTTATGGGGAAAAGTTAATAGAGAAAGTTTAGATGCTAGGAATAAAATAAGAAAAGAATAAAAATCAATACATAGAAGTTTTATATATGAAAAGAATAAAAAAGCTTTGATTTGTTGATCTATTTAGCAAGAAAAAGTTGGTAAAGAAAGTTTAGAAATTAAGAGAAAAAATTCATGAAAGTATAAAAGTTAGGATATATATATATATATATATATATATATATATATATATATATATATATATATATATTGATGGATACCCCTTAATTGGGTATCAGTCAGGTCAGGTGTGTCCCTATGGAGTCGGGAGTTTAAGGGTCGCTTATTTATGTTAGGGGATGAATGGATCTCAGTTGCCCAGCTTGGTCACACTAGACAACTCACCAATTGGCCTGGTTGGAGTGAGCCCCACAGACAGTCGGATGGGTTCCGATCAGAATCATCGGATGCCACACTCAGGGGTTTTGAAAGAAGATTTGGGGGAGATTTTTATCAATTTTGATGCGCAGGATTTACGTTTTCAAATGGGTTCCGATCAGAATCATCGGATGCCACACTCAGGGGTTTTGAAAGAAGATTTGGGGGAGATTTTTATCAATTTTGATGCGCAGGATTTACGTTTTCAATATTAGGAAATATGCACAGCAGCATAGAAACTTTCCTAACTCCAATTTTGTTAATTTTTTCTCCATTTCTTTTTGCAAGGTTCAAATATCTTGTATAAATATTTTTGGATCATATTTTAACGAATTTTGAATTCAAAACATGTGAAATTATTCTGTCAATTTTCTCTCTCAAATTTACTTAACACTTACGGAAGGGTTGACTCATCGTCCTACTACCCCATGCATAGCCATAAAACCAACACACATATGTGTGTGTGTATAATACTTGCCTATTTACTTATTTGCGTATTAAATGAATATTACTACTTTTACTCATTCCAAATTCACCTGTCACTACCGGTAAGGTATCCAAATTAAACCTATTTTCAATTTAACAGTTCATAAATTTTATGGTAAGATTAACATCCCTAATTAACCATGCAAAAATACAAAATATAAGATCAATTAATAATTTGCTAAAATTTCTAGTAACTTGGGGTTCAAGTAAGTTTCCGTAGTAAAAGCTGGACAACTCAAGTTCTAGTCAAATAAGGATTAGCAAACACGTCTCCAAATCCGCTATTTATTAAAGCTGCGCAGAAGAGGAAAAGGAAAAGGAAAAGGAAAAGGAAGAAAGGATTAATGGAGGCGAGTGGTTTTGGCGACGACTATTCCGACGACGATTCCGACTACGACTATTCCGACTATTTTACATTCTTTTCTGTGTGGCCGAATCCCACAGTCACAAAAGATTGCGCCGCCTCTTCTGCGCCGTCTCGGCCTCACGTCCATGTCCGCTTCTCTCACCGCACAGCTGACAACTTTGACGATGATGTTGGGTACGGGGAAGAATCACAAACCATATGCCTGAGCGACGACTTGCTGGCGGAGGGGTCGAACCGGTTGCTGGACGATTGCCGGGATTTCATCTTCTGCGAAGGGCTGAGTGACTGGCCTATTGACTTCGGCACCGTCATTGACATCGCCGACGATGTGATCGAGAAAGCAAGGCAGTTTAAGTGTAATCTTCAGGTTGACATGTGGTCGGTTCAGATTCGAGGTTCCGACGACATTCAAGAAACGTACGAGGATGATCGAGATTTCGGAGCGGCAGCGGAGGGTGTAAATGGCACCGCCGCCGCCTCCGATGGCGGTTTCGAAGTGAGGTCGTTAAAGAGGAAGAGAATAGAGTGCGGCGGTAATCGTTGCGTTATTTGCTTGGAGGAGTTAACGGAGGGGACAGATGCGGCTGTGATGCCGTGCAGCCATAACTCATTTCACGACGACTGCCTCTCATCTTGGGTGGAGATAAGCCCTTCCTGCCCTCTCTGCCGTCGTAAGATGTCTGCTCCTGCCGCCGCTCCGGCGGATTCTCGTCCTTAATTACGCTTCTTGTAAATTAAAAGAGTTTGTTGGTATTTTCTTTAAGACGACATTCATTATGAAACATGATTCCATTATTCATTAGAGTTTGTAAAATATTACTGCAAAAATGATTTTGTTTTTTAATGTCAAGGGATTCTGATTCTACTCATATGATCATTAGAGTTTGTAAAATATTACTGCAAAAATGATTTTGTTTTTTAATGCATGGGACAAAATTGGATATACTCATATTAACTTAACAATATATATATACTCAACTATAGAAATGTTCTTGTATTTAATGATATTTTAATGATTTTATTTATAAATGATCAAAAATGGTCATGCCACAATATTAATACTATGACCAAATAAGGCTATTTTGATATTAAAAAAAAGGGAAAATGACACTTTTTCCCCCTGAGTTATATACCTATAGCATTTTTTCTCCCTAAGTTATTGAAGTGGCTGTTTTTCCCACTGAAATGTTAAATGGACATATTTACCCTTAAACTAAATATTTAATTTATTTTTTTCTCCAACAAATTATGACTATAATTTGGTTCAAACTAAACAAACACTATAGCAACCAAACCGAAATATTCCAATTACAATTTAGAATCGAAATTCGATATTTAGAGTTTATTAAAATCGTGAACCGGAACGGACGGTTCATGTTCCGAAAAAAAATAAAATACATTTATTGTTGAATTTGGACTATTTTAAAATAAAAAATAAAATTTTAAAATAAAGACGGTTCAAAACCGCGAATCAGATCCGGAACCGCTGGTTCACGGTTCAAGATTCAATTTTTTGATACATAATTTTAATAAATTGACATTTAAATATTGGGTTCTAGATCTGAATTATAACCGTAAACTATTAATTCGATTGTTTTAGTATCCGGTTCAATTCAAATCGAACCGTGGTCATCCCTACGTATATACAATAATTTGTTGGAGTAGTAAAATAAATAAAATGTTTACTTTAAGGGTATAAATGTCAATTTAATATATCAGGGGGAAAAAGCACCACTTTTATAATAATTGAGGGGGCTAATGTGCTTACCTAAATAATTGAGGGGGAAAAAGTGCTATAAGTATATAACTCAAGGGTAAAAAGTGCCATTTTCCCTAAAAAAAAAAATAATAATAAATTAAAAGTGGACTGTCATCTATAAATTTAGAATTAAAAAAAATGAAATTCTCTTTCTATAAATTAAAGATATAAGTAATATATGTTCGAAGTAAAATCTTAAATCATAAATTACACGATTTATAATGTCTAATTTTAATAAATTCACTAGCTAGCTAGTATAAAAAATACTTTCAAAGTCACCTATAAAACACTTTTCAAGTCACGGACTCCAGAGCCTCTGAAAGTGTTTAGTTTTTCGAGACACCTGTATATAGTGTAACGAAAAGCTAAATAAGGATTTTTTATTTTTTTTAATAGAGACTTTCCGATGCACCTTGTCACAGGTGCCTCGAAAAGTCATTTAATATTTTATTATTAAATACTATCCGCGACGCACAGGTAGATGTGACGGAAAGTATTTATTTATTCATTTTTTAATTACTTGTATCCGCGGCATCCTCTTCATAGAGGATACTTTATATATATATATATATATATATATATATATATATATATATATATATATATATATATATATATATATTAAAAAAAATTTTATCGGCGTCTTTATTTCTTCTATATTGGTAAGACAATGAAAATTGTAAATACAAAATGATAGCTAGGGAACATATTTCTAAGAAATTAAATTTAAATAAAAAAAATCTAATTATAATAGTACTGTACGTAATAATTAAATGAAAAACGCATTGCATTACTCATATTTCTCTATCCAAAGGAATCCACCTGATGGTCTATAGTCAATACCAACCTGGGTAACTTTTAAGAGCTTAGTGAAAGTTTAACTAAAGAAGTTTCTCTATCCAAAGGAATTCACCCGATCATATTTGTCACCTGAACTAGAGTTACGAACCAAAGTAAAATTTTTGTGATTGCGTATTGCGTGTCATAGATTCCAATCCCCTGAGGACGAGATTACACATCCGTACACTCACCATCACTCATTTTTGCTACATTAGAAACCTATAACCACAATTTAACAGTGTGTATGACACAAATTTCACTTTGTGATCCTAATTGCCGTTCTCTTCTTCTGACCTCTCAAAACCTCGTCAAATATCTTTGCGCGCTCACTCTTCATTTAATCGTGTTGTCTGCCATGCTCACTCTTTCGGGTCTTGATCCTTATCTCCATCAATCAACATTTTTTTAGTAGGTCTTGTGCATGTGAAACCCGGCCTCTCAAATAAGACGTATAATATTATTTAACTGAAATATAATATTTATATATAAATGTCTTAATATTAACTAGGTCCTTGAGTATAGTTAGGTTGTTTACTACGGAGTATTTGATAAAGAGTATGTAGGATTAGGCAATAGGAAAAACTTTTGAGAGAAAATAGTATTTTCCTTTACACAAAAATTAAACGTGAAGGAAAATGCTACTCTATGTACCCTGGCTACTAAAATCACATCACTTCATAGTATTAATTATTTCAAATTTACTTCACTTCATAACATTGATATTACTAATTTAACTTATATATAAAAGCATAATGGATTTGTAATTTTGATTTTTTTTTTAAAAAAATTGATCTTGGAGTCGAGTGGAGCTCAAACTCAAAAAATTTAAAAAAAAAAAAAATTGAATGCCAAAAAAAAAAAAAAAAAAAAAACAAAAAACTAATAGCCCTAATTTTTTTTTTAAATGTAATTATTTACAATAGCCATAGGATATTGCCAGCACGTTCTATTTTGAACTAACCCTATTAAGTTGTCAGGCTTATCAATTGAGCCTTCAGGACGGGTTCAAAATTCTTAGCCTTACTCGTAAAAATCTCAAACTGTCAGCTTATCGACTGAGTTCAGCAATAACTTTTGACATTTTCAAATTAATATTCTAAACTTTCAATTTAAATAAACTAGCAAACTTATACTAATAAATATAAAATTATAAATCATGCAATCAATCCAAATCTCAATTTCCATTTCTAAATTCTAAATAAAAATAATTAATATACTTACACTACAATATAACATACTATAATATAATATTTATAGTGAGTTTTTTTTTTTATTTATTTTCATAAAATAAAAATAATTAATATACTTACGCTACAATATAACATACTATAATATAATATTTATAGTAATAAATTTACAAATATATTTTAAAAATTTATTTAAAAACTTAATAAAAAAGATACTAAAATGAACATACAAATAAACTTTATGTATATTTTGTTGCACATCACTTCTTTAACAAAAATTAACCTTTTAAGTGACTCAGATTATTAGACTTATCAAATTAAACTAATTTTTTATATAATTAAAATATTTTGGTCCAAAGTCCAAACCCTAAAAATTTTCAATTTAACCGTTCATAAATTTTATGATAAAATTAACATCCCTAATTAACCACGCAAAAATACAAATATAAGATCAATTAATAATTTGCTAAAATTTCTTAGTAACTTCTAACTTGGGGTTCAAGTAAGTTTCCGTAAAAGCTGGACAACTCAAGTTCCAGGCAAATAAGAATTAGCAAACAACGTCTCGTAATCCGCCTATTTATTAAAGCTGCGCGGAAGAGCAAGAGGAAGAAAGGATCAATGGAGGAGAGTGGTTTTGGCGACGACTATTCCGAGGACGACTATTCCGACCACTATTCCGACAACTATTCCGATTCCGACAGCGATTCCGACGACGACTATTCCGACTATTCCGACTATTTTACATTCTATTCTGTGTGGCCGAATCCCACAGTCAGAGAAGATTGCGCCTCCTGTTCTGCGCCGTCTCAGCCTCACATCCATGTCCGCTTCTCTCACCGCACAGCTGACGACTTTGACGATGATGTTGGATACGGGGAAGAATCGCGAACCATATGTCTGAGCGACGACTTGCAGGCGGAGAGGTTGACCCGGTTCCCGGAGGACTGCCGGAATTTCATCTCCAGCCAAGGGCTGAGGTTCTGGCCTATTGACGGTGACACCGGCTTTGACATAGCCGACGAAGTGATCGATAAAGCAAGGGAGTATAAGTGTACTATTCAGGTTGACATGCGGACGGTTCATATGCCAGGTTTCGGCGACGTTCAAGAAACGTACGAGGATGATCGAGATTTGGGAGAGGCAGTGGAGGGAGTAAATGGTGGCGCCGCCGCCTCCGATGGCGGTTTCCAAGTGAAGTCGTTAAAGAGGAAGAGAATAGAGTGCGGCGGTAATCGTTGCGTTATTTGCTTGGAGGAGTTAACGGAGGGGACAGATGCGGCTGTGATGCCGTGCAGCCATAACTTATTTCACGACGACTGCCTCTCATCTTGGCTTGAGATAAGCCCTTCCTGCCCTCTCTGCCGTCGTAAGATGTCTGCTCCTGCCGCCGCCGCTGCGGCGGATTCTGGTTCTTAATAAGCTTCTGGTAAATTAAAGGAGTTTCTTGTTTGGTTTTTTTTTTTTTTTTACAAAAAAAGAAAAGGAGTTTCTTGATATTTTCTTTAAGACATTCATTATGAAACAGGATTCCATTATTCATTAGTGTTTGTAAAATATTACTGCAATGATTTTGTTTTTTAATGGAAAAAAGAGAAAATTTATGGATAGCTTTTATCATTTTTTTCATTATATTAGAAACAAAATTTCTGACCGCTATAATTGTTTTTTTGCTGGTTAAAGTCACAAGATTTGATTCACTCAAAGCATACTTTTGATAAAGATTATGAACTTTTCTATAAAGAATTAATTTCATTTTTGGTACTAGATTTATTTAGGAAAGTTTATTTTTAGTCACCTTTTATCATAACATCCTCATTTGGTCCTAGTATTGTTTTGACCTGACACTTTTGTCATCCGTCAATAAAAGCATTCAAATGCCCTAAAATATAATCGCCTTTCGATATTCAATTATGATTTGTTTTTTCTTTAAAAAAATAAACATAAAAATTTAGCGAGTCAACCTAATTTGTATAATAAAAAAGATCGAAATGTCCTTCTATTTAATGACATTTTAACGATTTTATTGGCGGAGAACACAAAATAGAAATGTCACAATAATACTAAAACCAAATAAGAATGTTCTGATAAAAATGACTAAAAGTAGACTACTACTACAAAACTAGGACCAAAAATAGAATTAACTCTTTCTATAAATTAAAGATATCAGTAATATCTATTCAGAGTTTGATTATATGACCATTTAATTAAAATGGTAAAACATTATATAATAGTGGAATAAGATTCAAATTGGTCACTGAACGTAACCTGAAAGTGCAATTAGACCACTGAACAAAAAAAAATGCAATTAGACCACTGAACACTCCAAATGTATGCAACTTTACATGATAGTAGGTTACCATTCATTTCATCAAGTTGCATGTTTACGTGGAATGTGAATTGACATTTTAAATAATTAATACTATTTGCCTTCAGACGAAAAAAAATTTTTTTTAAGGAAAATGTTACTCTACCCTAGCTATTAAAATCACTTCATAGAATTCATTTTTTCAAATGCACTTCACTTTATATATATATATATAAGCATAATGGATATGTAATTTTGATTTTTTTTTTTATATAATCTATGTTGGAGTCGAGTGGAGCTCAAGCTCACAAAACTAAAATTTGGCTGAGCTTCAACTTTAATATTTTTTTAAAAATTTAAGCTGACTTTTGAGGTTTGTTTATTCAAGTTTAGCTCGCCTCAATTAATCCCCAATCGTTATGCTCAGCAACCGTGTGCACTATCCATGGTGCACACGGTTGCAAAACGATGTCATTTCATTTACAAAAAAAAAAAAAAAATCGTTCAGATCATTGTTAACCGCGTTAGATGGTTTCCTTTCGTATTTAAACAGTCTGATACATCCATAATTTCATAATTATATATCCACAATTTCATAACTATATATCCAGAATTACATAACTATATATTCATAATTTGACAATAGTACATTCAGAAATAATAACTACAGATTCATAATTTCATATCCATATATTCATAATTTCACAACTAGACATTCATAATTACATAATTCCATATTCAGAATTCTTAAAGTGCTTGTTCACAGATAACCATATCCATAATTGCATAACTACACATACATAATTTCAAAACTATATATCCATAACTTCATAACTATATATCCATAACTTCATAATTATATATTCAGACTTGCATAATTATATATTTATAATTACACGTCGATTTGAGTTTTTGTAAAAATAAAAATAAATAAATAATAAATAAAAAATAAATAAAATAAAAAATTATTTAATTGGTGGAGTAAAACTGTTCCACTAATGACACCGTTACTCCATCATAGTAAACGGTGTCGTTTTGCAACCGTGTGCACCATGCATGGTGCACACGGTTGCACAACATAATTTGCGATTAATCCCTATACATTGACATATATTATATACAGACTATATCTATAAAAAAAAAATTACTAATAGCCCTAAAATTTATTTTTATTATTATTTAAAAGCCAATTAATTACATTAGCTATAGGATGTCAATCGAGCTAATTCATTCGATTTTGAACTAACTCTATTGGGCCGTCGGACTTATCAGTTGGGACTTATCGTTTTTCTTTTTGGGTTGGGTTCAAAATTCTTGGCCTTGCTCGTAAAAATCTCAGACTGTCGAGCTTATCGACCAGGTTCAGCAATAACTTTCGACATTTTCAAATTAATATTTTAAACTTTCAATTTAAATAAATTAGCATATTTACACTAATAAATATAAACTTATTGATAAGTGTTTAATTGTCTATATTTTTCCCCCTTTCACTAAGTCATTTTGCTCATAGATTATTCCAAATTTCATTAGATTAGGACTACTTTGTGTTATTTTGCAAGAAATTTGGTTTGAAAAGCTTTGGAAGCAAAAATGACTATTTTTATGGACTTTGGTGGTTATTGGAGTCAAAATGAACGTTTTGGATGCATTGAATTCAATAGGAGCCAAGGAGAAGTTAAGAGAATGGCCAAAACACTTCCAACGACAGAGCGAGTGGTGTTTTCAATGATGTTGGTCATTTGGACAAACCAAATGAATATTACTACTTTCAGGTGTATTAAATGAATATTACTAGTGTTAGTGCGAGTTTAGCTCATTCCCATGCACTTTGCATCCTTTCTATAAGTTGACTTTTTTCTATTTAGTTACAAAAACTTAAGTTACGTGTGAAGATGCATAATTAATATTAAGTCTACTAGAGGTAGCTTTTGATTCTTTTAAAATGGAAAACAAACAAGCAAATCATTGTTAACCTCCAGGAACCTTATCCGAGTGTTTCATTGAATATACATCTTCAATGGTGTTTTCAATTCCGTATTAAATGAATATTACTACTTTTACTCATTCCAAATTCAATTGTCACTACCGGTAAGGTATCCAAATTAAACCTATTTTGAAATCCATTTAATTAATATATTTATACAATTATATATCAAGTATTGAGTAAAGGGTTTTCATTACCCCCTGATTTAGTATATCCATGTCATATTATTAACTACGCAATTCTATCTTATTAGAGTTTGAAAAGTTATAAGGTATTTAGCTTGACTTGTTGCATAGATTCTATCGTTTTATTAAATAAATTTAGTATAGCCATAAAATCTTTTAAAAAACAAAGTGATTAATAACATTGACTACATAAATGTTAACGAGCAATTATATTAGATCAACTAATAAATTTTGGTAATTAAGATTTCCATTGACTTAAGGGCAAGAAACTTGGAAATTAAACTTTTAGCTAGTTTGAATCAAATAAGGATTATAAAAAAAACGTCTCCTAATCCGCTATTTAAGCTGCGCCAAGAGAAGAAGAAGAAGAAGAAGAAGAAAAAGAAGAAAGAAGAAGAGGAAGAAAGGATTAATGGAGGACGACTATTTCACACACTATTTTGTGCGGCCGTGTCCCACAGACAGAGAATATTGCACTGACTCTAGTGCGCATTCTCGGTATAACGTCCATGTCAGCTTCTCTCACCTCATTGACGATGTTGGATACGAGGAAGAATCACACATTATATGCCTGAGAGACGACGTGCTGGGGAGGGGTCGGAGGACGACTGCCGGGATATCATCTTCTCCGAAGGGCTGTCTAACTGGCCTATTAACGCCGGCACCGTCCGTGGCATCGTGGACGAAGTG
Source organism: Ipomoea nil (assembly GCF_001879475.1). Lineage (NCBI taxonomy): Eukaryota > Viridiplantae > Streptophyta > Magnoliopsida > Solanales > Convolvulaceae > Ipomoea > Ipomoea nil. Next base: position 2,791,637 of record NW_017617471.1, read on the forward strand.
ATCGAGATAGCAAGGGAGTATAAGTGTACTATTCAGGTTGACATGCGGACGTATCATATGCGAGATTCCGACATGATCAAGAAACGTACGAGGAGGATGATCGAGAAGTTAACGGCGGGGACAGATGTGGCTGTGATGCCGTACAGCCATTGCTCCTTTCACGACGACTGCCTCTCATCTTGGCTGGAGAGAAGCCCTTCCTGCCCTTTCTGCCGTCGCAAGATCTCTGCCTCTGGTAAATTACGCTTATGGTAAATTAAAGGAGTTTCTTGGTATTTTCTTTAAGACCTTCATTATGAAACAGGATTCCATCATCCATTAGAGTTTGTAAAATATTACTGCAAAAATGATTTTGTTTTTTAATGCATGGGATCGGACTACATTGGAAATAGTAAATGAACTTACAAATAAATTTTATGTATATTTTGTTCCACATCACTTCTTTAACAAAAATTAACCTTTTAAATGGCTCAGATTATTGTACTTATCAAATTAAACTAATTTTTTATATAATTAAAATATTTTGGCCCAAAGTCCAAACCCTAAAAATTTTCAATTTAACAGTTCATAAATCTACTATCTATCTACTATACTAATAAGAGGCCAAGAGAGTTAGGCCTATAATGGGTAGAAAAAATGGCGATCAAATTTTTTAATCAGATGAATGGCTCAGATTGATCAGATTTTAATTTTTTCTTAAGATTTCCCAATTTATCCTTAACAAATATGATTATCTGTTAACTTTTCCGTTAAATATTATCTTTTCCGTTAATTTCTGTTAGTTCACCGTTAACTTACTCATTGATTTCAATAAGAAAGGTCTTAGGTTTGAACCCCATCCCAATCAAAGTTGACATACAAATTTTTTACATTCAAATTCATCAATTGATTATATTTGCTACATTGTCCCTACAATGTCTTTATTAAAAAAACAAGTTATTCATTATCAATAAATTTAGAGAAATAATTTTATTAGTTATATTGTCTTTATATTTCTCCAATGTAAAAATTCTTTACATTCAAATTCATCAATTGATTATATTCACTACATTGTCTATTATCTTTTTTTTTGTGCACTATTTTTTAAGTAAATATCAAAGTTATAATATAAAATAATACTATATATTTATTTACCAAGTATTTTATTAATACCATGAAAAAATTAAAAAAATATAATTAATAACGGCAATCATATTAACTACTTGAGGAATTTGTTGACAAAGTAAAAACTACCTCGCAATGTCCTTGTTTGACAATTAGCAGTTAGCGGTAGCAGATTATATTAACGAATTTGACCAGCGAATTATATCAACGGTTGGTAAAAAGATATTTGAAAAAATTAGTTGTTTAGATTAACATGTAAAAATAACCTAAGGGTATACATATATTTAATAATAATAATAATAATAATAATAATAATAATAATAATAATAATAATAATAATAATAATAATAATAATAATAATAATAATAATTGTTTTAAAAAAATAAAAAATATAATTAAGCCAATCATATTAACTACTTGAGGTATTTATTGACATAAAGAGTATTCAAATCACACAACAAATCGAAGTGAGAAACTACCTCGCAATATCCTTGTTGGGTAATAAACAGTTTGCTCTTCAATATTAGTATATATTTAATATTTTATACCCTAATTTTTATTTGCTCTCCCTTATTCCCGTATTTGGTTTCAACCATACCTATACTATACAATTATTTTATTAACAATTATAATCAATATTGACTATATTATCGTGCATTTGTAAACTTATAATTACCTATTTAAATACGCAAATGCAACATTCAATTAACTATGCATGAACAATTCCAATATAATCTTGCCTAAATATACTTTAAAGTACTTATTTAAAATAAAAAACATTGGACATTATTTCAATCGCGCAATGTGCTTTAAAAAGTAGTTTTATAATAAGATTAGAATCCCTAATTAACCATGCAAAAATACAAAATATAAAATCAATTAATAATTTGCTAAATTTTCTAGTAACTTGGAGTTAAAGTAAGTTTTCGTATATAAAAGTAATAGCTGGACAACTGGAGTTCCAGTCGAATAAGGATTAGCAAACACGTCTCCTAATCCGCTATTTATTAAAGCTGAGCAGAAGAGAAGAAGAAGAAGAAGATCAGAGGAAGAGGAAGAGGAAGATTAATGGAGGAGAGTGATTTTGACGACGACTATTCCGACTATTACACATTCTATTCTGTGCGGCCGTATCACACAGTCGGAGAAGATTGCGCCGCCTCTTCTGCGCCGTCTGGGCCTCACGTCCATGTCCGCTTCTCTCACCGCACAGCTGACGCCTTTGACGATACTGTTGGATACGGGGAAGAATCCCGAACCATATGCCTGAGCCATGAATTGCTGGCGGAGGGGTCGTACCGGTTGGAGCTCGACTGCCGGGAATTGATTTGCGAAGGGCTGTGTGACTGGCCTATTTACGCCGGCATCGTCCTTGAAATCATCGACGAAGTGATCGATAAAGCAAGGGAGTATAAGTGTACTATTCAGGTTGACATGCGGACGGTTTATATGCCAGGTTTCGACGATCAAGAAACGTACGAGGATGATCGAGATTTGGGAGAAGCAGTGGAAGGAGTAAATGGCGCCGCCGCCGACTCCGGTGGCGGTTTCGAAGTGAAGTCGTTAAAGAGGAAGAGAATAGAGTGCCGCGGTAATAGTTGCGTTATTTGCTTGGAGGAGTTAACGATGGGGACAGATGCGGCTGTGATGCCGTGCAGCCATCACTCCTTTCACGACGACTGCCTCTCATCTTGGTTGGAGATAAGCCCTTCCTGCCCTATCTGCCGTCGTAAGATATCTGATTCCGCCGCCGCCGCTCCGGCAGATTCTCGTCCTTAATTACGCTTCTTGTAAATTAAAGGAGTTTGTTGGTATTTTCTCTAAGATGACATTCATTATGAAACAGGATTCTATTTTTCATTAGAGTTTGTAATTAGAATATTACTGCAAAAATGATTTTGTTTTTTAATGTCATGGGATTCTAATTCTACTCATATTCATTAGAAGTTGTAAAATATTACTGCAAAAATAATTTTGTTTTTTAATGTCGTCATGGGACTACATTGATATACTCATATTAATTTAACAGATATATTCATATTAAACCATCGAAATATATTTAATGATATTTTAATGATTTTGTTGACAAATGATAAAAAACAAAACGTTATGCCACAATATTAATTTGTCCTCACCTGGAAGTCTTGCCTTGTCCCTGGTGGAGACATTAGTTTATTCATTTTAAAAAATAATTGTATGAAATTAAAATGATATTGAAATTAATAATTATATTTTATCAGATTAGGCGTATCATCAAAGTGATCAAACGGGGTTATTAAGGGTGAATTGAAGTGGTAAGAAACATGAATATCAAATAATTTAGACATTGGCTTACATTGCATGCATGTAGTGCTCCTTTGATCCACCATGAATAATATTGAAAATGAGTTAAATCTAAATCAATAAAAAATTATTATAACTTTTAGGCGAATTAAGTAAATGAGTGTCCATGGAACTAAGAGATGCCTTGGTAGTTGGTTTAATTGATCAGCCAACTAACACTTGAGATCCACACATCCTTTATTTATTTATCTCTGAGGATGTGGTCAGGATACCTAAAATCCCTATAAGCCCCCAGCGACCCCAAGAGAATATATTCAGTTAAAAATGGCTATAGGAAGCTTGTTGGTGATTATGTGCATGCTCCGGGTGCTTTTGATAAATGGGCAAATTATGGAAGTTAAAGGTCCCCAAGTGGAAGACTTTTCATATATAATTTGTTGGACATCACTTCTTTAACATAAGTGGGTCAGATTATTAGACTCATCAAATGAATTTTTTATATAATTAAAATATTTTATTCACAATTGTAAAATTTTTCAATTTATCAGTTTAATCCGCAATTTAATTATTCAGTGGAGATGAACCCGGGTCTAAAATACACAATATATATACATATTGAATATTCACAATTTTGTAAATGATAAATTGCGAATATTAAGTATATAAATTGTGAACATTCAATATATAAATTGTGAATATTTATGTAAATGATGTATTTTAGACTCGGATCCACCTTGCAAAGTGGATCATGGTCCATGGTATAACATCGGCAGTTCATCAGTTTTATGTTAAGATTAACATCCCTCATTAACCACGCAAAAATACAAAATATAAGAGCAACTAATAATTTGCTAAAATTAAATTGAGAAAGTATGTTTGAACAGATACTACAATGTTATAGAGTCGGTAGCATTCAAAAATAATAATAATAATATTTTGCTAAAATTTATAGTAATTGAGATTCGGGTAAGTTTCCGTACATAAAGTAAAAGCTGGACAAGTCAAGTTCCAGTCAAATAAGGATTTATTACAAAACAATGTCTCTTATAATTTAAGATGCGCAGAAGAGAAGAAGAAAGATGAAGATCAGAGGAAAAGAAAGGATTAATGGAGGAGAGTAATATTGACGACTATTCCGACTATCTCACAATCTATTCTGTGTGGCCGTATCGCACAGTCAGAGAAGATAATGCTTCGTCCAATTGCGCCGCCTCTTCTTCGCCGTCTCGGCCTCACATCCATGTCCTCTTCTCTCACCACACAGTTGACGACATTGACGATAGAGAAAACCAGATAGATTCACGAACCATATGCCTCAGACACGACGTGCTGGCGGATGGGTCGGACGACTACTGCCGGAGTTTCATCTTCTCCGAAGGGCTGTGTTACTGGCCTATTGACGCCGGCACCGTCCTTAACATCGCCGACGAAGTGATCGAGAAAGCAAGGCAGTTTAAGTGTAATCTTCGGGTTGACATACGGTCGGTTCAGATGCGAGGATCCGACGTTCAAGAAACGTACGAGGATGATCGAGATCTCGGAGCGGCAGCGGAGGGAGTAAATGGGGGCGGCGCCGCCTCCGATGGCGGTTTCATAGTGAAGTCGTTAAAGAGGAAGAGAATAGATGACGAGTACGGCGGTAATTGTTGCGGTATTTGCTTAGAGGAGTTAACGTCGGGGACAGATGTGGCTGTGATGCCGTGCAGCCATTGCTCCTTTCACGACGACTGCCTCTCATCTTGGCTGGAGAGAAGCCCTTCCTGCCCTCTCTGCCGTCGCAAGATCTCTGCTCCGGCCGCCGCCGCTGCTGCGGCGGATTCTCATTCTTAATTACCTTTGGTAAATTAAAGGAGTTTCTTAGTATTTTCTTTTAAGACATTCATTATGAAACAGGATTCCATTATTCATTAGAGTTTGTAAAATATTACTGCAAAAATGATTTTGTTTTCTAATGGAAAAAGAGAAAATTTATGGACAGCTTTTATAATTCTTTTTCATAATATTAGTTAGTCTAAGTTTTTTTTTTTTTTTTTCTTGAATGCAATTTCTTAGTCTAAGTTAAATACCACTATAATTGTTTTTTTGTCAGTTAGAGTCATAAGACTGGATTCATTCAAAGTGTACTTTGGAATAAAGATTATGAATTCTTTATTAAGAATTAATTCTATTTTTGATTTTAGATTTATTGGTGGCAGTCCTTTTTTTATTTATTTTTTTTATAAGAACATTCGAATTAATTTGGTCCTAGTATTATTTTGACATGATCATTTTTTGTCCTCGGTCAACAAAAGCGTTGAAATGCCCTTAAATATAAGGGCATTTTGATATTCAATTATGAATTTTTTTAAAAGAAATAAATATAAAAATATAGCGGGTCAACCTGGTTTGTATAATAAAAAAAAAAGATCGAAATGTCCTTGTATTTAACAGCATTACACTGATTTTAATTTGTTGACGAAAGATAAAAATGGTCAACTGCCACTTATAAATCTATGACCACCATTTAGTACACAAATAATGTACTTTTAATATATTAAAAATGCACTTTGTATTCAGGGGAAGTACATTATTTGAACGCTAAAATTACATTATTTTATATAATGTACATTCAGTACACAAATAATGTATTTTTAGTATATTTAAAAATATACTCTCTTTTATGGTCCATACAACGCTATGTGGATCATGATCTACACAATAATTTGTCGCTATCTTAGAGGCAGTCCAACCGGTCAACCTTTTAATATACCACCCATTACTCTCAAATAAAACGTGTAATATTATTTAACTAAAATTTAATATTTATATATAAATATATATATATATATATATATATATATATATATATATATATATATATATATATATATATAAATACATTTTAACTAAAAAAATATAATTGATACCACATAAGAATGTCTCACCTCATACTCTACCAAAAATTGAAAAGCAACGTGTCCCCATCTGTTTCATCTCCACATGGTGCCTCTATTTATCTTCAAGTGGATACATTATTTTATTTTTAAAATATAATCAATTATTGGAATGTCATAAACTTATTTCTTCTAATTTCTTGAGAGGATCAACTATTTCCTTATTTTTTTAGTTTATTCATCTTTAAAAAATAATGGGAATGAAATTAAAATGATATTGAAACTAATGATTTTATCGAATTAGGTGTATCATAAAAGTGATCAAACTGGGTTATTAAGGGTGAAGTTGTAAAAAACATGAATATCAAATAATTTAGATGTTGGCTTACATGTGCTGCTCATTTGATCCAGAATGAATATTATTGAAAATGAGTATTAAATCTAAATTAATAAAAAATTATTATAATTTTTATACGAAATAAGTAAATTGTCCCTTTCAAAAAAAAAAAAAAAAGTAAATTGTCAAAAGAAGAAGAAGATAATAGATTAGGGTAGTGATCAAGTGTTTGTTAAAAAAATCACGATGTCTAAATGAAAATTGAGACTTCTATTTATAGTATTTTTTGAATCGTCGGACCACCAACGTATCTCCAGAATTCTGGACCACCAACATATCTCTCCGTTATCAAGTCGCTTTCAACCTCCGAGCCCCCTTCTCCTTGCTGTCGTCTCGCATCTGGCTGCCCGTCGCCACTAGCAACACCCAAAATGTGCCACTTCTTCACATATATACTCAAACAATAGTGATTTTATGAACCTGCAATATTCGTAGTGACTCTATGTATGTAATTGTAGATTTATTTTTTTTTAAATACCAATATAAGTGTAATTTTAAAATTTTCAATTGCAAGTTTTTAATGATATTTTTTTTACATTAATTTTATTTGTAAAAAATAAAAATAAAAATAAAAAAATTAAGTTGAAAAAAATAGTGAGAAAAATTAGGGACCACTTAGGTTCATGTTACATAGTACACGTCATGATATAACTATTATGTTTACTGAAATCTCTTTCGAATTAAAGGGTATTTTTCTAAACCAGTGTCCATAGTAACACACAAAATTAATTCTAACTTGAACTAATAGTCAATTGAATTGCAATTATAATTTTCACATTCATGTTTAGGGTTGAACTTCAACTTTTTGAGTTCTCAAGAGGTGGCAATCAAACTTTACTCAAAGAATTACTATCTCATTCACATCCTTTGAAAATAGCAATTAATGGAAATTAATAGAAAATTTAAGATGCAATGTATGTATAAAATATTAAATCAATTACCAAAATGGTCCCTTGACTATAGCGAAATTACCAATTTGATCCTTAGCTTGACTATTTTTTTAACCAATTAAGTCCCTCAACTTTAAAAACTTTAACCGTTTTGGTCCTCCGTTTGTTTGACCGTTAGTCAACCGTTAACTTGGGACCAAATTGATAATTTCGCTATAGTCAAGGGACCATTTTGGTAATTAACTTTAGAGGTGGGCAACTCGATTTAGTTTTCTCGAATTGAACTGTACCAAACCGAACTAGTTTGGTTCGGTAATATACCGAACAATCGAACGGTATTGGATTCTTGTATACCGAACGGTTCGATAAAAAACTGATCCGAACCGATCCGAATTGTTCGATACAAAATTAAACTAAACCGAATACCGTTTGATTTTTTTAAAGAAATATAATAATAATAATAAATAAATAAATAAATAAATAAAAAGTAAATCCAAGTCCCTTGCTACTTGCTCTACCGTTCGGTTCGAGTTTTTACGGAACCGTTCGGTATACAAGAATTTATTACCGTTCAGTTTTTTGGTATATTACCGAATCTAACTAGTTTGGTACGGTTCGGTTCGAGAAAACATAACCGAATTGCCCACCCTTAAAGTTAATTACCAAAATGGTCCCTTGACTATAGCGAATTATCAATTTGGTCCCAAGTTAACGGTTGACTAACGGTCAAATAAACGGAGGACCAAATTGGTTAAGATTTTTAAAGTTGAGGGACTTAATTGGTCAAAAAAAATAATCAAGAACCAAATTGATAATTTTGATATAGTCAAGGGACCATTTCGATAATTAACTCTTAAATCAACTAATAATATAATAAGTTTTGAATTTTTCAAACATAATTCAAGTCCGAAAAAGGTTAGGATAAAAGAAATTTTAATTTATAATTTTTCAAACATAATTCAAGTCCCAAAAAGATTAGGATAAAAGTTTGTGGCCTTCTACAGAATTACATGTATATATACCTTAGCTTTGTCTGCTACAGAATTAATTCAGCTACTTGTATAGGCAATCATATATACTTGATAAGTTGCGAGGAATAAGGAAACCCTAAAGAAGAAAGAAAAAGCCAGCAATGGAGAAGGATATTGACCGATTTGCATGTAGTTTTGCGGCTGGCTTAGGCTTGGTACGGCCCCATAATCCCGACAACTATGATTCTGATTCTGATTCTGATTCTGTTCTCAACAATGAAGAAGTAGCTTATCTTTCTGACGATGGTTCCGTTCTTGACAATGAAGAAGTAGCATATCTTTTCAATGATGATTCTATTCTCGGCCATGAAGAAGTAGCATCCAATGATGATTCTGTTATCCACAATGAAGAAGTAATAAATCTCTCGGACAATGATTCTGTTCTCGGCGATGAAGAAGAAACATATCTTTCCGACAATGATTCTGTTCTCGCCGATGAATTAGCAAATCTTTCCGACGACAGTGGTGGTTCTGTTCTCGACTATGAAGAAGTAACATATCTTTCTTACGATGCAGAAGCATATCCTACCGAAATTATCTTAGTATCCGGCGAGAATTCCGGAGCAGAGGCGACGAGGGGCGTAGATCAGAACAGGGAGGCGATCAAGTCGTTGGAGAGGAAGATAATAGAGTACGATGAGAGGGATTGTGGCGGAGGAGACGGTGATTGTTGCGTTATTTGCTTGGAGGAGTTAACGGCGGGGACAGTGGTGGCTGTGATGCCGTGCAACCATTGTTCCTTTCATGACGGCTGCCTTTCAACTTGGCTGGAGAGAAGCCTTTGCTGTCCTCTCTGCCGCCGCAAGATTCCCGGCTCGCCGCCGCCGGAGCCTTTCCTAGAGCATGATCAATACATATCCTGATACCATGCGGAATTGGTAATACATACCCATAGTTTTTTTTTTCTTTTTAAGGTATACCGATAGTTAGTATTTGTATGATTTTTGTAGTTTTTAAATACTTTTAAAATGAGAGATTTTAATAAACTTTTATTAATTTTTATATCACAAAATTTTTTTTCTCAAATTGTTGTGAACAACCACCTGCGGTTAACAAAAGGAAAAAAAAAATTATTACAAATATAAACATAATAAAGTAAAATCAAAAGTATTTATATGAATATTGTGAAACTATAGTAAAATTTAAGGATGGTAAATAAAAAAATTTCTTTGTTCGAATATTTAGGGGAGAAAAGTTAATAGAGAAAGTTTAGAAGTTAGGAATAAAGTAAAAAAAAAAAGAATAAAAATTAAAATATAGAAGTTTTATATATGAAAAGAATAAAAAAAAGCTTTGATTTGTTGATGTATTTAGCGAGAAAAAGTTGGTAGATAAACTTTAGAAATTAAGAGAAAAAAATTCACGAAAGTTTAGAAGTTAGGAAGAAAATAGTTCATAAAGAAAGTTTAAAAGTATTGAGTCTGGGAGATTGATTTCAGCTATATATATTAGTGAAGAAAAACAATATACTACAAAGAAAAAATAATCAAAAAATAATTTGAAGAATTTTGAGAGGGAGAAAAAACTTGTAAAGTTTAGGATGGAGAAAAAAATTGTAGAGTTTAGCTAGGCATGAAGAAACTGTATGATAACAAAGAAAAAATAATTATTAAATTTAAGTATAATGTTTATAGTTTTAATAGGGAGAAAAAAATAAATAAAGTTTAGATAGAGAGATGAAACATTCAGAATTGTAGAAAGAAAGTTTAGAATTCGTAAAAACAAATAAAGTTTATATCGATAGCACTAAAACAATTGATGGCACTAAAACGACAATAAGAAGGAAAGCAAAAAAATAAAATAGTGAACATTTAAGTTCATACAGAAATAGGGTACTGAATTCACTATATCCTAAATTGAATTTAATCCACCAAGCTGATAAGAAAATTTAAAAAAAAAAAATACAAGGGAAATGACATGAGAATAAAAATATTAAGCATTTAATATGGCAAGGAATATGCAAACACATTGCCAAGAAATAACTTGTTGGATAAATTAATTGATCAACAAGCTTCATTACAGAATTTCTTGATAAACAATGTTATCAGTCATATTTGTAGTACTTGTATATATATCCCTATGAGATGTGAGCTCGGGTGTTTTATGTCGTCCTCAAGAAATTGGGGGTTATGACTGTGACAACAAGAAACTAAGCACTAGCACAAGGAAAATAGGAAATATTCAACAAGAAATTAAGCAATAATTCATAACAAGTTTTAAAGTTACGGTAACTAAACAAAGTAATACAAACTCATATATATGAACAAAGATATAAACATGAAACAAATTAAAGAAATATGAATCAAGTTAGGGAGCACTATCTTATAAATGCATAATGCAACCTAAGGATTGGAAAAAATCACACAACCAAGCAATTGAGGGGATGCACTTAGGAATTCAAGTCTAGAAGTCATTCTCGTGATAAATAAATTAAATAAGCTAAGGAATTACCCATTCTCGTGGTATATCAATTCAAAGTTCTTCAAGAACACAAAGAATAAAGAGCCCCCAATTTCCCCTATTTTCATAGGAAGAAATCGAGTTTATGCAATGAGTGACTCAGAATCTTGGCCCAACTCTCATTGTAGCCAAAACTCATCCAAAACATGGTAATGAATATTATACACCAAACATTCACAAGATACAAACACAAACCCTCCATAAACTCAAGAATCTTAAGTAGAAAAAAATTCATTTTATGCATTAATCACAAATAAAGCATCAAGATATGTAATACAACCCTAACTCAAGCCAATAAACTAACTACTCATAATTAAATTGTATAATTAAAGCAAAAGCACAAGCAATAAATATAAACATTGCAAAAGAAAGAATTAAGGAAAAGAAAGCTTATCTATAGAAATGAATGATAGAATCTTAAAAGAGTTTTTTCCACTTTTGGTCCTATGACTTTAGTGCCTCCGTCAATTTAGGTTCACAACTTTCGTTCCTGACATAAGTAGTGCTTGACTTTGATTTTTTTCCACTTTTAGTCCTTCCGGTCATCTGAGTGACTACTTTTAATCGAAATAAATAAATTATTATTTATATTTAGATTTAAGAGGGGTAAATAAGTCCTTTACCATTTTTTAAAAAATAAACAAAAGAAAAAGAAAAATAAAATTAAGCTATGTAATTATCCTCTTCTTCCCGTATCTTCTCCCTCTCTTACTGTAAGCGCACATGCGGCTCTAGTTCATGTATTTTTGGGATTATAGCCATGGGGGGCTATCTGATCAAGGAGACACAGTTTATGGAGTCTTGAAGAAGAAGAAGAAGAAGAGGGTTTGATGAGCTCTCTTGATACTGTTTCAATTTTCATGATCACCATTTCCAATGGGCCTTAGCTCTCACCATATCGTTCTAATATATACAAAAATACTGGAATGATACTAGAAGCATTACTTAAAGTCTCAAAAGCTTCTTGAGTGATAGTAACAAAGATCTCAAACCCGCACTTGATGTTATTATTATTGGGCAATCCTGTACTAGGCGACCAGAACCCATTTCCGGTCGAGTTACAGTTCAAGAGGTTGGAAACCAATGAAACCGGGATGTAACGTAGAACAAGGAGATGTTTTTGTCGCCAGGAGAAGCGTAACTGAAGAGGTTGAAGTCCAAGGATACGTTCCGAGGATTGGAGGAAGTATATTTCAAGTCTATTGCAATGGTGGACAGGGGATTCAAAAATACATGAACCAGAGCCGTCCATTAAGAGAGGGAGAAGAATCAGAAGATACGGGAAGAAGAGGATAATTACATAGCTTAATTTTATTTTTATTTTTCTTTTGTTTATTTTTTAAGAGATGGTAAAGGACTTATTTACCCTCTTAAATATAAATATAAATGACAATTTATTTATTCCAATTAAAAGTAGTCACTCAGATGACCGGAAGGACTAAAAGTGGAAAAAAAATCAAAGTCAAGCACTACTTATGTCAGGAACGAAAGTTGTGAACCTAAATTGACGGAGGCACTAAAGTCATAGGACCAAAAGTGAAAAATACTCATCTTAAAATCTAAATGTAAATCTTTTGATACAAGCTTCAAAGATGAATAAGAACCTAAATTTAATCTAAAAATATGAAAAGTGGAAGAAATTAACTAGAGTTCATCTAGAAATCAGAATCGTGTAAAATGAATTGGGGTCCCATCAATAATAATTATCTATAAATTAATAAGAAAATTGTCTCTATCTGTCTCCCATATCCCATCAGTAATAATTATCTATAAATTAAAAAGAAAATTGTCTCCATAAACTTTGTTTCCATTCATCATTACTAACCTCAAGACAATAAATATTATCTGATTAAATTACAACACTATTCTTACTTGTCATTTTGCCAAAATACAAAATTACTATAAACAAATTTAAGAGTGCGCAATTGATCAATCGAACTATTTTAATCAAAAAATTTAAAAGTTTAACGGTTAACCGAATCAAAATTTGTATTATCGAATTTATCAAATCAAATAAAATAATTAATCCGATTAATCAAAATCTTTTTAAGTTAAAGCTTTAAATCTTTCAAATAATACATATAATAATAAATTCAATTAAAATAATACATATAATAATAATTCATAATAAAATATACAAATACAATACTATAACAACCTTACAAACATAAAAGCACAAATTATAAAGTATATATATATATATATATATATATATATATATATATAAAATTCCATTACTCATTCAGTTAATTCGATTAAACCATACTTTCAAACCAAATTAACTGTTACCGAAATTTTACAAATCTTTTAACCATTGATAGAATCAAGAACGATTAACTGAAATTCTTAAATATTAATCGAAATTTGCACACACTACTAATATTTATCTGGTAATGTGGACAATGAAGGAGTCCAATTCTTTTCGTGTTCCGCCGCCGTCCATCACCGATCTCTTGAGAGCGGCACTTAAATCCGCCGCCTTTCTCCTCATTTCTTCTCCTTCCGGGGTATCCATTAGCAGTACGATGCACTGTTCAATTGTAGTTGATGTCACAACTTCTTGCCGGCGCTCCCAATCCCTCACGAGAATTCCAATCCCGAGGAACTTGGTGATTAGCACGGAGTTTCTGGGCTGGTCGGAGTGCATCGGCCAAGCAGCCATCGGAACTCCCATTGACATACTCTCCATGCACGAATTCCAGCCGCAGTGGGTGATGAAGCCGCCGGTTGCCGGATGTGCTAGGATGTCGAGCTGTGGAGCCCAGTCTCGTACGATGATTCCTCTTCCTCGGACTCTCTCCTCGTATCCTTCCGGCAACTGATCGGATCTCCGGCTGTCGTCGTCGCCGGAAAAAATGTCTGCGTTATCTGCATCTCTCAGCACCCACACGAATTTCTGCCGGCTTTTCTCCAACCCAGTTGCCAGTTCTTTGATCTGTTGGCCGGACAAAGTGGTGGTTGTCCCGAAAGAAACTAATACGACCGAGTTTCGCGGGTGGTTGTCGAGCCAGTGGAGGGATTCGTGGCGGCGGCGGCGTTTTTCGTCGGAGTCTCTTTGTTCCGGTATCTCCACCGGATTGAAAGGGCCAATAGCCCATTGCTTTAAGCTTCCAAGTATACCTTCCTTCTCGAACAAATCAAGAAACTGCCCTTCGATTACCCGGCAAGTATTGTGCAGGACACCGGCGCTATTCCCGAGAAACTTCTCTTGTATATGCCAATAATCCCAAAACTCGTCGGGAAAAGTCCCGTCCAGGGACGGGATTTCCCGCAACACTCGAGGCCCATCGGCAGGGAAAGCCTTTCCGGCGACCTCCATGAAATAGGTGTAGATTTGGAAGACGGAGACGCTGTTGAAAAAGTAGCACTCGGCGTTTGGCAGCGAGGGAACGTCCTGGACCACCCAAGCCATCGCACAGTCATAAACAACCACCACTCTCCTGGCCGCGCCGCAGAGGCGGCGGACGAGGGCTTCGAGAGGGCGGCGGAGATGCGACGTGGCGAAGAACAACGGGATTATTTGGGCGGGGAACTTATCCGGGGAGTCAGGATTGGGAGGCGGCGTTGTCTCGAAAGGCGGCAAGGAGAAGTCGTGGAAATGAAGGTCGGCGAGGTCCCAGTTTTGGAGGCGCAGCCTGGCCTGGCGGTTGTGGGTGGTGGTTCCGACGTAGTGGACTGGGATTTTGTAGGATGAGATAAGGCGGGAGAGGTGGAGGAGTTGATTCAGGTGACCTTGTGCCGGAAGTGGCACCATCACCACCGCTATGTCTCCATTCTTTATCTCCATTAAGCCAAAGATGATTGGTGGAGAGTTTTTTTTTTTTTTAGTAATATATATAATGCATGTGATGTGATATATATAAGGAGGGAGCTTTGGGAAATAAAGATAAAACCAAAATAAATAATATTAGTTTTGGACCGACGATCAAATTAAAGCTAGCATAAGTCACTAACTTGCTACAAAGCTAAGGGATGACTGCCTTCCCAATGCTATGCTGATGTTCCATAGACGTAATAAAAGATGAAAGCTATATATTATTGAAAAAGTAGTCTGCCTGGACAACACACATGGGTGAAGTCTAGAAATAATGACCTGGAATTCAATTGTACTGGTGTCAGTGTGGGAACAACCTTTCAAAGTGAAAGGAATTCTTTCACTACTACAAAAACTGCTTTTAACGTTGAGTTTTTTACACTTTTAACGTCGGTTTTTTGTCGACGTTGACACAGCAAACGTTGTAAGTAAATGATACAACGTCGGTTACGTCGTATATTTTTTTAATTTTAAAATTAACTTAAGACGTCGATTTTTTTTTATAAATAACCGACGTCTTAGATTATTTTTTAACAAAAAAAATAGAGATACGACGTCGGCGTTTTTAAAAAAGCCGACGTTGTATCTCTTTTTTTCTTTTTCTTTTTTTTTTTTAAATATGAAATGGTATAAATGGTAAGCCATTATGGCTGACTGGCTGTGCTCTGAATCAAATATTTATCTTTGCATTGCATATCAAATTTATCCTTGCATTGCACTCTAAGCTTGCATAGTTACTTCATTACAAAAGTGCCCGTCAAGATAGACCATCCTCTTCAAATTTGGATAGTAAATTTATCCTTTAAACAAACCATTAAACTGCATAATGTGCATACTATCATTTACAAACAAATCATTTATTTATCCTAGTAAATTAAATAAATGTCCTAACTAGCACAAACCATTTAACTGCATGGTAAATTTATGGAAGTTTCATATATAATAATGATAATGGTAGCATTAGAATGTCATATAACATAATACACAGCTCATGAGAAAAGTAAATATAAATACTAAAATGTAAAACTAATGGATTTAGAAAAAGAAATAGTAAAATAAGTAACAAGGAACAAGTTCAGATGAGTTACCATGATTTACATCCTCCCAGATGTTCTGACGTAGGGGCCATTGGTCCTTAAATTAATTGGATAGTGCAATTGAGTGCTTTAAATAAATAAAAAATCTATTTAAACTTATTAAATTGATTAAAATGTTCAATTAAGTCCTAAATTAGCACATAAATGTTTATCAATTTTTTAAAATGATTTTTTTACTTTTATTTTTCTAAAAATATTTTTTGCTTTTATTCTTAATTTTAACTTTTTTTAAAAAAATCAACCTACCCACCTTCCATTTATAAAATTCCTTCCCCTTTCCCTTTCTTTCCTCCTTCGACTTCTACTTCTCTTCTTCTTTCTCCGGCCAATAGCAGCACAGAAGCTTTGCTCCCTTGATAGGAGATAACCACCAGTTGTATTATTTTTAAAAATTAAGTCTTTTTAAGTAAAAAAAAAAAAATAAATAACCAAGTCGCTTGTGGTCCATTGGTATCCGATTGGCCCCTTATATGAGATGTCTTAGGTTTGAGCCTTGGTGTAAGTGTAGAAAGTATATGTGGGTATCCCTTTTTTTGTAATAAAAAAAAATAAAAAGAAAATAATTAAAAAAATAAAAACTAATAAAAAAAAAGTGACATGTGTCAGTCTACTAATCAGGTTAATGCAGGACTCAATTGAATATTTTAACGAGTTTAAATTGAATTTTTTACACTTAGAAAATTTAATTATACTATTCAATTAACTTAGGGGTGAATTTGGCTTTTTTTCTATATTATTAGGTCAAGTGCTCAACACTCAAAAAATAAACAACTCTTGATAGGGTGACAAATCATTATTCGGATCAACATTGGCAAATTATTATGTGGACCATGGTCCACACAATGTTATATGGACCATAACAAAATGTACATTTTTAATATATTAAATATACATTATTTTTGTATTGAATGTACATCATGTAATATAATGTATATTCAGAACAAAAATAATGTACATCCCCTGAATACAATGTACATTATTTTTATACTGAATATACATTATTTTTATACTGAATGTACATTATTTTACAGTAGACAAAATATGGTCCATATAACTTTTGTGGACCATGGTCCATACAATAATGATTGACAGAATGTGTGTAAGTTATTTGGATCATTTTGGGACGTGGTATAATAATGGATTAATGGTAGCTGATTGTTACTTTCATTAAATGATCTGATGCAGTTTTTTTTGCTTTTTTTTTATTTTGGAAAATGAGAGTCAAATAGATCTTCCACTATTGACCAAAAATGCAATTAAACCCGGCCTTAAACTAAATAATAATAATAATAATAATAATAATAATAATAATAATTAAACACCTTAACTCTTCATTTTTAAGCAATTTAACCAATAATTTTTTTTTTATTTTGTATATACAATTAGCATATTAGCTCAATGTACATGTAAGCAGTAATAAGCTCAAAGTAATAGTAGGTAAAGTTGATTTAACTCAATGTACATGTAAAAAATAAAATAAAAAATCATGAATTGTTGGCTTAGCTTCCCTCTTGACAAAGAAGCCCACAATTTTCTGCGTCCAACTGAACGAAGGAGCCAAGTAGGCAGTTGGACGGAGAAGCCAAGGTCATTTTCTCTATCCAGTTGAATTGGATAGGGAAGCCCTGAACGGAGGTAATTTTTAAAAATTTAGTTAATTTATTTAAATTTAATATATGTTTTTTATTTTAATTAATTTTTTAAATTTAAAAAAAATCACAAAAAAAAAAAAAAAAAAAAAAAAACAAAAACAAAAACTCATTTGTCTGATTCATTGTCGTGCTTGAGACGAGACGTTGGTGGGAGATTTCATTTTCGGATCGGCGTATACTCCATGATTCATTGTCTTTTATTTTATTTATTTATTTATTTTTTATGATGTTATCTGTCATCAACAACGTCTATTGGATAACTTTTGCATGTGACTAGGGCCGTCCCTGGGCAAGTCTGCCCAAGGCAGGCGCACAGGGCCCCCAAAATTTTGGGGGGCCCTTAATTAAAAAAAATAAAAAATGTAGCATATATAGGCATTTAGGCTTCAACAGACTAGGGGTGTAAATGAGCCGAGCCGCTCGCGAGCCGCTCGTGAGCGGCTCGGTCAACGCTCGGCTCGAGCTCGGTCAAAATCGAGCTCGAGCCGAGCTCGAGCGGCTCGTCAAATAAACGAGCACGAGCCGAGCTCGAGCGGCTCGTCAAATAAACGAGCACGAGCCGAGCCTAGATACTCTAGGCTCGTGGCTCGTCGAGCCGGCTCGCGAGCCGTATAATATACAATATAATATATAATATTATATAATTAAAATATATAAAAATAATAATTAAAATTTAAAACTCAAAAGTCAAAATTTAAAAGCCCTATTGTTTTGAACATATCCGGGACGAAATATATATGTACAAGGAATCAAGGACTACTACTGTTGACTTGTGTTTTGTTGTGATTTGCAAACTTATTTTGAATGTTTTGAAGTTTGAACAAACAGACTTGTGTCTTCACTATCTTTTACTTCGTTGCGAAATTATTTTGAGTGTTTTGATTTGAAGTTTGTATTATTTATGTATGGATAAAACAGAGCAGTTTAAATTTTAAATCAAATAGGTTAAACCGTCAAATTCAAGGTTAAGATCGAGCACGCATTTGAACCCGAGCTCGAGCCTGATCTCGAGCTCGAATTCGAGCTCAAAATCAAGCTCGAACTCGAGCTCAAGATCGAGTTCGAGCTCGAGCTCGAACAATCGAGCAGCTCGATAATTGCCGAGCTCGAGCTCGAGCATCCAGTTACGAGCTCGATCGAGCTCGAGCTCGAGCTCGAGCATAGCTGCATTTAACGAGCTCGAGCTCGAGCATACCCATGCTCGAGCTCGGCTCGACTCGTTTACACCCCTACAACAGACTACAAATTAAACAAAGTCCAAAGTTGATGAACCTTTCTTCAAAAAAATAAAGCCCACATACACCCCACATACACCGTAACAAATACGGCAAATTATGTTGTGCATCTGTATGCACCATGCATGGTGCATAACGGATGCAAAAACGACGTCGTTTTAATAAAACGCGTGTCTCTCCTTAAAAAAAAAAGAAATCAGGTTCGATTCTCAGCAACAACATATGAACTAAAATTCCATAATCGATGAACTATATTTCCATAATCGATGAACTATATTTCCATAATCTAATCTATGAACTAAAAATTCCAGAATGAATGAACTAAAATTCCATAATCTATAAACTAAAATTTCATAATCGATGAACTACAATTCCATAATCGATGAACTATAATTCCATAATCAATGAACTATAATTCCATAATCTATGAACTAAAATTCCAGAATGAATGAACAATATAATGTTGTTGCTGGGAATCGAACCTGAATTTTTTTTAAAGGAAAGACGCGTGTTTTTTAATAAAACGACGTCGTTTTGACATCCGTATGCACCATGCATGGTGCATACGGATGCACAGCATAACGATTGAACAAATACCTATTAAATATTACTATATAACCTATATTAGCCTAATCTAAAGTACGACAAACAGAAAGTCAGAAAGACAGGCCGCAAACGAGACGAGACTCACGAGAGACAAAACTACAACAAATTGCTTACTGCATAGCAGCTTAGGTATTTAAACTTTTATTCTTTTAATTTGAGGGTGCTATTTGTGAATTCTAGGTATTTGAATTAATTCAAATATTGAAATTTTTTTATTTGAATGTTTGTGTATTTGAACTAGATTAGGTAATTCAAATTTGGGAAAGACGACAGATTCTACTCGTGTGCTACTGATTCTTTAATTCTCAAACTTTCAAGTTCTTCAATTCTATTGATAGGTATTTAAAATTACGTATTATTTTACAATTCTTGTTTATTGTTTTATTTACCTGACTTAATAATTATGATTTTAGAATAATATATTCAAGAATTCGTTTCTTGATTAATTATTTATACATAGAGTTTCTAAATAAATTTTTATTTTTTCCTTAGGATTAATTTTATGTCTTCTAGAAAATAGTCATCTGGGTCTTCTAAATGTGCACGACGCATGTCACTTTTTAAATAAAATTTTAGATGTATTTTTTATACAATATTTATATTTTAAATTTTTTAAGACAACTTTTTAAACAACTACTATTTTATATAAAAATTAGTTAAAAAAAAAGGGGTCCAAATCAAAATATTGCACAGGATCCCAATTTTTTTTGGAACGGCCTTGATGTGACTCTAATCAGAGGTATAGCAGTCTAAGACCACATTGCATTATTTTGAAATAATTTTTTGTTTGTAGGACAGGAAGTTGATGAGGACGTGAAACTTCTTGGATTCATAGTGGTAAAATCCAACACCATTCATCCTACATTGAATAATATTGAAAACGAGTTTAAAATCCAGACCAATAAAAAACTATTACAACTTCTATACGAATTAAGTAAATTGTCAAAAGAAGAAGAAGGAGAAGAAGAAGATAATAGACTAGGATAGTCAAGTGTTCTTTGAGAAGATTATGATGTTTAAATGAGAGCTGAGACGACCTCTATCTATAGTATTTTTAGAGTTGTAGGAGATAGTAGGAAACGATCGAGTGAGTTATAATCCCTAAGAATTCTGGACCACCAACATATCTCCTCGTCACCAAGTCGCTTTCATCCTCCGAGCCCCCTTTCCCTTGCTGTCGTCCTGCATCTGGCTGCCCCGTCGCCACTAGCAACACCCAAAATATGCCCCTTCTTCAATTTATACCCATACTATAGGCAAATTATGCCGTGGAACCGTGTCCACCTTGCAAGGTGGACACGGTTTTAAATCTGTTCATAATTATGAAAATAGTTCAAAAATTATGAACATAGAGTTGTGAACATAATTATGAACATATAGTTCTGTAATTATGAATATAGAGACTCAATAATTGTAAATATGAAGTTAAAAAATTATGAATATATAGCTTTATAATTATGGATATATAGTTCAGTAATTATGAACATAAAGTTTTGTAATTGTAAATATGAAGTTCAAAATGATATATAACTTTATAATTATGAACACATAGACATATAATTCAGTAATTATGAACATAGACACGGTTCCACAGCATAACGCTTCCATACTATACGTACAATAATGAGTTTATAACCTGCAATATTCGCACTGATTTTATGTATGTAATTGTATATTTAATTTTTTGAATATCAATATAAGTGTAATTTTAAAACTTTTTATTGAAAGTTTTTAATGATATATTTTTTATATATTACTACACGTCATTATATAACTATTATGTTTAATTTAGTGCAATCTCAAAGGGTATTTTAATTGTCTAAATCAGTGTCCATAGTGACACATAAAATTAATTCTAACTTGAACTAATAGCCAATCTAATTACAACTACTTAAAATGTAGAAAATTTTTACATTCATGATAAACAAGAACTTCAACTTTTTGAGTTTTCAAGAGGTGGCGGCACCGTCAAACTGTACGTACTCAAAGAATCGTTATCTCATTACTCTTTGGATATGGCAATTAATGAAAATAATAGAAATTTAAGATGCACTCTATGTATAAAATATTAAATCAACTAATATAATATAATAAGTCTTGAATTTTTCAAACATAATTCAAGTCCGAAAATGATTAGGATAAAAGTAAGTTTTGAATTTTTCAAACCTAATTCAAGTCCAAAAAAGATTAGGATAAAAGTTTGTGGTCTTCTACAGAATTATATGTATATATATACCCCATGGTTGTCTGCTACAGAATTAATTGAGCTACTTGTATAGACAATTAGCTAGAAGGAATAAGAAACCCTAAAGAAGAAAGAAGAAGTCATTAATGGAGAGGGGTATTGATCGATTTGCAGCTGGCTTAAGCTCAGTACGGCCAGATAATCCCGACAACTATGATTCTGATGATTATGATTCTGGTTCAGATTCTGTTCTCAACAATGAAGAAGTAGCATATCTTGCGGACGATGAGTCTGTCCTTGACCATGAAGAAGTAACATATCTTTCCAATAATGATTCTATTCTTGGCCATGAAGAAGTAGCATATCTTTCCAATGATGATTCTGTTATCCGCAATGAAGAAGTAATAAATCTTTCTGACAATAATTCTGTTCTCGGCGATGAAGAAGCAGCATATCTTTTCCCAAATAATTCTGATCTCGACAATGAAGAAGTAACATATCTTTCAGACGACGATCCTGTTCGCCGCGATGAATTAGCAAATCTTTCCTGGAGTGATTCTGAACGGGGCGGCGATGATGGAATACCATATTATTGGGGCAATGATCCTCTTTCGGACAATGAAGAAGTAACATATCTTTCTTACGATGGAGAAGCATATCCTAGCGAAATTAACTTAGTATACGGCGAGAATTCCGGAGCGGCGACGGCGACGAGGGGCGTAGATCAGGAGCGGCAGGCGATCAAGTCGTTGGAGACGAAGATAATAGAGTACGATGAGAGGGATAGTGGCGGAGAAGACGGTGGTTGTTGCGTTATTTGCCTGGAGGAGTTAACGGCGGGGACAGTGGTGGCTGTGATGCCTTGCAACCATTGTTCCTTTCACGACGGCTGCCTCTCAACTTGGCTGGAGAGAAGCCTTTGCTGTCCTCTCTGCCGCCGCAAGATTCCCGCCCCGCCATCGCCGGAAGCATGATCAATACATATCCTGATACCATGCGGAATTGGTAATACATACCCATAGTTTTTTTTGTTTTGTTTTTTTTTTTTTTTTTCTTTTTTAAGGCATACCCTAGTTAAAGATTTGTATGATTTTTGTAAGTTTTAAACTTTTAAAATGAAAGATTTTAATAAATTTTTATTGAGTTCCATATCATAATATTATTTTCCTCTTCTCCCAAAAAGTTGAATTCTCAATCCTAAGAGTTCCCATACTCTGACCCGACAAAACATGTGAAAGGAATAATATTTTTTACCTCTAATTGTTGTTGTCTGCCGTTAACAAAAGGAAAAAATATATAATACAAACATAAACATAAAAAATTAAAAAATTAAAAAATCAAAAAATCAAAAGTATTTATATGAATTATTGTGAAAACGTATAATAAAATTTGAGGATGATAAATAAAAAATTTCCATTGTTCAAATAGAAAAGGTTTAGAAGTTAAGGGATAAAGTAAAAAGAATAAAAATCAAAATATAGAAGTTCTATACAATTATTATGAAACATATAGTAAAACATATATGAAAGCTTTGATAAAACTGAAATTTTGATATACCCAGTTTTAAAAAAATAAAACATCACTTATAGACTACCATACACAAAGCCACAATAAAAAAATGATCCAAGATTCATACTAAATAATCAAATCAAAAAGTCCGGCCCTAATCCACACTTAGCTTTTCGTAGAAGTTCAAAAAAAAAAAAAAAAAAAAAAACAAATTAAAACTCAGATCTTACATGCATGTATTCGGTCTTCCATATATATAAGAAATAAAATTCAAATAAAAGTATAGAAGTCAATTTCAACTAGTATAGCAAATCAGAGAAACTCAATAAGCAGTTACCCAAATAATAAAGCCCTAATCCATACTTATCTTTTCAATTAGCTCCCAGACTTCACTCCATAAGCGTTTTTGGGTGACCATAGCAGTTCAAAAGAGTAGATCTGTGACATGCATGAGTTGATTCTGGGTTTGTAGATATCAACATCGCGAAAGATGATACACTGCTGCAACGATTGGGTGAATCTACTCAAATCGCCCAAATTTTGACTTCAACATAGAATATATAATGATTGTGTTCGAAATCAGAGAAATGGAGTAGCTGAGATTGCTCGATTGATCTGTGAATATCACTTTTCCGATGTGTCGGAGAAGTCAAAGCAGCAGCAAATAAATGGAGAAGATTATGGATGAGAGGAAGCTGGTTTCTAGAATCAACTAAGTCCTTCTCATCTCACGTGTGTGCAGATGAAGCAGACATCCATAATCTTAAAAAAAAAAGCAAATATATATTTGTTTTTGTTGGTGAGACCCAACTTCGTGAGTCTGTATATATATATAATATTATTTTAATTGAATTATTATAGTTATAGTATATAATCATAATTGTAATTACATATTATATTGTAAAATAATTATTATTATAGGTATCTTTAATTTTAACATTATTTTTTTTATTATAAACAAATTAAAAGGGATACTCATATATATATATAGTCTAGACTAAGGTTCAAACCCTACACTTTTCACATAGGAGAGAAATTAGATACCAAGAGACCACAAGGTCCTTGGTAATTTTAATATTATTTATTAACATATTGAACCACTAATGTAAATCAAAGTATTATTTTTAATGCTTTGAGAAAATACGACATTGAGTAAAAGTTTTAACTGTTGTAGTATAAGACTTTCTTTTAAATTTCAAAGGAAGCAATTTTCCGCTATGACAATATATAAAAATCAATGACAAATGTTATCTCATGTCGGCCTGCTACTAAAGAAACATGTGTTTTACCATGGACAGTTGTACGTAGCAGACTCGAGGATGACAGGAAGTTGAGGACACCTTTGGAACTTCTTGGATTCGTAGTGTAGTGGTAAAATCCAACACCATTCATCCTACATTGATCGAAATAGTTTTTTTTTTTTTAAATAATAAAGTCCTACATTGAAATAGTTAGTATGGAATAAGTTTTTAAAAATTGATAGAGAAAATAATGTTCAACAATGATCGTCATTCTTGATATTTATATCTAAAATTGAAGTACAATTCACATGATGGGAATAGGTATGGCTCGAAAGGGATGAGCTTTAGCCAATGTCATCCCGAACTTGGCCTCCATGTCCAAATTCTCCGATGTTATGTCTCCTTCAATCTTCCACTCGAACGAGTTCAACAATGACCCTAACATTACTGGAACCATTCTCACTGCCATTGGCAACCCCGGACAAATTCTCCTACCAGCTCCAAATGGAATGAGCTCAAAATCTTGTCCCCTAACATCAATTTTTGAATCCCAGAACCTCTCGGGATTGAAGACAAACGGATTATCCCAAAGATTAGTGTCATGCCCGATTGCCCATGCATTTATCAGGATCTTTGAGCCTTTAGGAATAGTATACTCACACAACACTACATCTTGTTCAACTTTACGTGGGATCAACAATGGAGTTGGCGGATGTAACCTAAATGTTTCTTTCACAATGCATTGCAAGTAAGGAAGACGAGCAACATCACCTTCATTCAATAGCTTCCCTTTGCCAATAACATCTGCAAGCTCAGATTGAGCTTTCGCCATGGCTTCTGAATTTTTCAAAAGTTCTGCCATTGCCCACTCTACTGTGCTCGAAGACGTATCGGTCCCAGCAACAAACAAGTCCTGAAAACAAGTTATTAGGTATTTAATTTATGAAACTAAGCATGATGAATTTGGGTGGGTTTCAGTTTTTTGGAGTTTATATATATACCCAGCACATGCGCTCAATTTGACCTCTATCAAACTCCTCCGGTTTCTCTTCGCTGATGCCCAGGAGTGAATCTAAAACATCACCATTTCTGTTTCCGTCCACTTTCCGATCTTCCAGCCGTTGGTCGATCAGATCTTTGAAAATGGAAACCGTTTCAGTGTAATGGTGAGACATGCGCCGCCTGATTCCTTGGGGATCAAGCTTTCCAAGGAAGGGGAAATAATCAACCAGGTTGAGCTTTCCAGCTTCCTCCATTATATTCCACACCAAGTTCTTGAGATCCATGGCGGAATCCGAATTGGGGTCAGTTAAATCCTTGGAGAAGATGGTGTTAGCCAGCAAATTCAGGGTCGTCTTGAAAGCTTCACGCCCGATATCCACCGCTTCCCCTGCACGGCCCTTCTTCCGGCAGTACATTATAAGCTCACGTATCTTTCTCGCCCGCAGCTCCTGGTTGGCGTCGAGCTTGCTGCCGGAAAATATGGTGGTGTTCATGATCGTGCGGAGGGATCGCCACTTGGCGGCGACCGGGAGCCAAAACACGGACGGCGTGCGGCGGTTGAGACTGCTCAGAGCGTCGGGAGTTGTGCGGCTAGAGAAGGCTAAGTCTTGTTTCTGCAGAGCTTCTCTGGCCATGGCGGATGAAGAAATGACGACGGTGTTTACCATGCCCAGTTTGAGGCGCATAACAGGACCGTATTTTTGGGCTAGTAAGGCAAGGGACTTGTGAGGTTGGTTTCCTAGCAGGTGAAGGTTTCCTATTATGGGTAAGGGAACTGGCCCTGGCGGCGGCGGTGGTGTAAGCTTTTTCCGGCCATGAAAGGGATAGAAGCTAATGAGGATCAAAGTGGAGGTAAACAAAAGAGCTAGCAAAATGGTCTGGTAATCCATTTTGATATTGGGGGAGAGGATGAGAAATTAGATTGAGAATAATCCCAACATATATATACATATGTATTAAGTTTTTTTTTTTTTTTTTTTTTTTTTTTTGGGTTAAAGAAAGCAGCTCCTTATTTTCTTATTTTCAGTGTTCAATCTCATATTGTGTTAATAGGTCGTGTCATAAATGCTAGATTTAAAAAAAATCAATATAATCAGTATATTACTCATTAATTGGACAAAATACTTTTTATATGAAAATTTGGAAGAGATGAATCGAATGCACTATCAAGAATTGATAAGTTAATTGAACCCAATTATCATAAATTATCTATATTAAAGAAACCAATAATAGCCAATGACTTTAATTGTGGTCTACTGACACAAAGTGATTCTTTTAAATGGGAGGTTATGTGTTCAAACCTCATTATTCTAAATCATTGTTAAAATTTTAAGGCATCAATATACCTACCCGATGCGCTACCTATCATCAGCACATATTCATGACAATTGACAAACAAACACGCCAATATATAATACTATACAATGTCTTTCTTCTAAACTTGGATATAATAATACCTAACTAATCACTTATTTTTGTGAACAAACGTTATAAGCATGAACAATCTTTTAAGTTGTCATTGATCTGATGGAATACGTACCCCTACAGCCGAGCGCAACCCTCGTGTTTAGTTGCCACGTTGAGTTTGGAACCTTAAATAGATTGCCGGTGATAAGTTGGAGGAAGGTGAGGATCGGATGGCGTCAAGTCATCATTCCCCTTATGCCATGGGCGACACACGTGCTACAATGGCCGGGACAAAGGGTCGCGATCCCGCGAGGGTGCGCTAACCTTAAAAATCCGTCCTCAGTTCGGATTGCAGGCTGCAACTCGCCTGCATGAAGCCGGAATCGCTAGTAATCGCCGGTTAGCCATACGGCGGTGGATCCGTTCTCGGGCCTTGTACACACCGCCCGTCACACTGATTGAGGGCACGAGACGTGGAGGACTTTTAGGGTTGGAGATTTAATCTTTTGGGAACAATGAAAATTAATTCGTGTTGAAAATCCGTTGGTTAAAACAAATAATAATCCTATAAAATAAGATTATTATTTTCTGTGGGAAGAAGGGAAGAGAAGGAAATATGGGGAATTTGGCTAGTGTTTGGTGTATGGTTTTTAGCAAGAGTCAAGCGATCACTCTTTCCTTAAAACCTTATTTGCCACCTCCCAAAAGTTCTAGGAGCGTTGTGGCCTAGGCTTCCTAGGATGCTACGATTCAATGTTTGAGCACCCAAACAAGGAATCCGTCGAACTAGAGCAAGATTATGAACACAGTATGACTTAAGAAAGGAGTAGAAGTAGCTTTTAATTTGGCATTTAAAGGTGTCGGACGACATTCGTGCCCGCAGGTGCCGGCGCACACGAGCTCGGGCTTGAATCAAGCCTTTTCAATTCTTGACTTTATTTAATTTAATTGCTTTATGTAATAATTTTTTTAAAAAATTGCATTAGGTTATATACGACGAGTATTGTCTACAGTATACGGTCTTAGGTCGGTTCTGGGTTCGGATCTTTTGCCTAGTCTACTTGTTGATTTAATGAAAAAAGTCTGGTATACGTGACAGTGGGTCAGAGGTACCCGACTACCCGAGCTCGAGGTTGAGATCTAAAAAATGCCAAAAGTCCTACCTAATAGCAATAATGCAATATTTATAGGCAACGTGAGGGCACAGGTCCTGGGCAGCAGCATGTGTAGCACGTGAAAACCATACATGGGTCTAGGCTGAGGCCAAGGGACCTAGGCCACGTGCCTTGATGTTCCTGAGCTCACTGCATTGGGCCGCGAAACCCCCTGTAGGTCGGTCCGACCTAGGCAGGTCGGTAAGCCAGAGGGCACAAAGCCCTCCATGGGCCTATCCCTTAGCCATATATGCTCAATCAGGTCAGAAGACCGAGAAGATAAACCTTCTAGATCGTTAGTGGTCGGGTCAGGCTCAGCCAACCCTAAGGGTCCTTTACCGATCACTGTACAAGCACAGTGTCCGGTGAATAATCCCTATCAAGGTCATCTTAAAATTTTGTTTTATTTGATATTATTGCTTTCTTTAATAGGAGCCATTAATCGAACAAAGTGGCTGACTACCTTGTTAAGGTTGCACCGCGCAAGAATTGTGAGAATCACCTATTAGAGATCATGGAATAACTTAAAGGGCGTTTGGTTTAGGTTATATAAGATAACCGTTATATTTGCTTGATAATATAAAATTCTCATGTTTGGTTCAGGTTATATAACTTTCCCAAGGAATGTCCGATAACCTCGGCATTAAGTTTTTAGCTATTGAAAAGGAATATGAGATACCCTCCAATTTCTTAGGTAATCTCACATTCTCTTGTCTTATTACTAATGTTGGGCTTTGAACATTTTAATCAATTTATCTTATTACCGTTGTCTTATTTACATATCTTAGTTTTTAACCAAACACAGAAACAGTAATCACATTCTCAGCAATCTAACATTCCCTAAACCAATCGCCCCCTTAGATTGACAAAGTGAAGATGGCACTTAACACAGGTGCTAGGAGAGTTAGGCACTAATCTTAGCTAGGTTTTCCCCTCCCCTCTTCCCAAAAAATAATAATAATAATAATCAAATAACCAAGAACTTCGGCAACATTCTTTAAAACAACTTTTTTTTTAAAACGATTCTAACGTGTAGCGTGATCCAAAAAGAAGAGAATTTTCTGAAAAGAACTCATCAGATTAGCCACCGCCGGAGAACTAGATGAAGTTTCTTCGTCTGTGGCGTTCCTTTACTTTTCCGGCTGCTTCATATATTACGCCATCCACGCTATGTGCTCACGGCGGCGGATATACAATCAACGGCAGCTACAGACTGCTTATAGTTCAGCCATGATTCTTTAGTTTTCAATTACCAGTAAGGATTCAATAAAAGAGTAATGCTATATTCCTCCTAGGAGCTTCGATATCAAGAAACTCAGGAGTGGGAGTACCGTTTGCATTTGTGCTTCTTTTCTTTCTCCCACAGCTATTCCGTTGCCATGGCAACTAGTTCAGGGAAGTATGGGAAGCTCTACTCTGTTGAATGTGAAGAAACTGACGCGTCCATGTTCAACGTTGCATAATTTCACAGGACTGCCATGGCAGCGTTTCTCTACATCTTCAATCCCTTGTTTGGATGGTGGAGAGCCTCTGCAACAGAAGATGCCTCACATTGTGAATTCTTCATCGAGTTATTTTAAGTAACAGTCTTCGCAGAAAATCCTATCGATTATTTGATGAAAGGAAATTACCTAGTGAAACACAAGACAAAGCATGGGTCACCTGGGGAAGATTTTCTGAATTTGGCATTAGGAGGGTAAACATCAAATACTGGTTTAAGTTCATCAATGTTCAAACTGCTGAACATTTCAGAGATGTGATGGCAATCTTCTGATTCTGTTGAATCAACCTCTGCTATGTCTTGGTCGGCAATAGTGCTCATTTTAGATCTCTTCACAGTCCAAGGAATACCATGGCGTCGTACAATGTATCCAAGGCACTTCAAGTGCCTGTAAGCTTCAAAAGCTTCCCAAGAACATCCATTCTTTGCTTCTGCAACCATGTTATATATGTCTTTAAGAGAAATGGTGGCATCATCGTTATCAAGGAGATGCAAAGCCCCAATTTCAGCTAAATATCTACAGCAAGTAATGAAAATGAAAATCTTTAACATTAGTGGTTCGTCGACATAGGAAAATCAAAACATTATTCATTAACTGTAATATATAGCTTTGATATCAATAATAGTAAAGGTCACAAAAAGAAAATTTGCAGCATACAAAGTCTCTTCAATTGAACAATAGAGTTTTCCATAGCGAACCATCCCTGTTGTTGTCCAGAGACGACCCTTCGTCTCAACAATCTCAGCCATTCCCATTTTATCAATCCACTTGGCTTTTGATATGTCTTTCCTGAAAATCAATGCCCAAAAAGAAACCAAAATTTTAAAATAAAAATATGAGTTGTGTTTAAAACAAAAAGAGAACAGAATAACATACATATCCTATAATTCTCCCCACCCCCCTTAAATAAAAATGAACTTATAAAGATTAGACCTAAACTGCAATTTGGGTATATCACCGGATGCATATGAACAGAAATTTTCGTCTTCATTTACGTCCTCCACACCATCCTCATTGTCTGTCATTCCATCAGAAAAGCTATCCCAGTCGGTTTCCATAGCTGGTATCAATTTCACCAACAGTCTACATGAGAAACAACATAAATCTAAATCTCTTCAAAATTTTAGATTCCAACATGATAAATGATAGAATTATAGAAATACAGTTTAACATAACAGAAATAGCTACTGGGCTACTGCAAACTTGATCATAAGATGAGCAGTAAAATACTGGCATGGATACTACCAAACTTCTCATTCAGTTCAAAGTAGTTCTTTATCTGTTTGAAACAAAAAGAAATCAGGAAATAGGGATTTCAAAAGGCCATTACCTAGCAAAAGGGAAAACCATAAACTGGAATTGGCACCAATGGCAGAGCCTGGATTACAGTTGAATAGGGAAGAGAATAACTTCAAGTTCTTCTAAATTAATTTGAATACAACAATCCAAAAAAATAGATATTCTTTTAAAGTATTTTTTCCATAATTGAACCAAAAAAAAAAAAAAAAAACAAAACATAGTTATATCAATTTAACATGAAACATTAACCTAAATTATAAATCAATTGCAAACCAGCACACAAATTTACAATTCACAATCACAATTAAAAAATTAATCAATTATGAATAAATCAAACAAATTAATTTTTGAAAATCTAAGTAGACTTCAGGGTTAGTTTTCGAACCAAAGGTGCCGTCGCTGCCGGTCAAAAAGAGTAGCTGCCCGCTGCAGACGAGTCGCGACGGAGACAGGAGACCTGCTGCTGTCGCTGCGGCCTGCAAGGAGTGCGAACCGCCGAACTGAGAGGCCTGAAGGCGCAGCGCTGGGGAGATCACCGGAGTGAAGGCGCACGGCCGCCGAAGGCGTGAAGTGATGAATGCTAAAGTTTGGAAATTGCTGAGTGAAGGAGGGAGAGGCGTCGAACCGTAGAAGGCAGAAGTTTTAAAAATTATATATACACATCATAAAACGACGCCGTTTGGGGTTGTAATTTTGACCAAAAGACCGAATGGCATTTTTGACCTTGGTCAACTGGTCAAGGACTCGAGGCTTGGCAAATTATGCTGTGCATCCGTATGCACCATGCATGGTACATACGGATGCAAAAACGACGTCGTTTTAATAAAACGCGCGTCTCCCCTTTAAAAAAAAAATCAGGTTCGATTCCCAGCAACAACATATGAACTAAAATTCCATAATCGATGAACTATAATTTCATAATCTAATCTATGGGCTAAAAATTCTAGAATGAATGAACTAAAATTCCATAATCTATAAACTAAAATTTCAGAATCGATGAACTACAATTCCATAATCGATGAACTATAATTCCATAATCTATGAACTAAAATTCCAGAATGAATGAACAATATAATGTTGTTGCTGGGAATCAAACCTGAATTTTTTTTAAAGGGAAGACGCACGTTTTTTAATAAAACGACGTCGTTTTGGCATCCGTATGCACCTTGCATGGTGCATATGGATGCACAGCATAACGATTGGCGAGAAGCAGAAGCAGGGAAGGGCAAATTATGCCCTGGAAACGTGTTCACCAAGAATGGTGAACACAAGGTCAAACGACGTCGTTTTTAGGCAAAAAATAAAAAATAAAATTCGCGGATGTGGAGTTAACGGCGCGAGTTGATCAAATTATGAATTTTCTGTTATGAGATTATGAATTTTCATAAAATTCATAATCTCATAACAGAAAATTCATAATCTTATAACAGAAAATTCATAATCTTATAACAGAAAATTCATAATCTCATGGTTCCAAAGTGAATGTGTAGGCATGGTTCCAAAGTGAATGTGCAGGCATGGATTCATAATTTATAAATGTTCGTGATTTCGGATAGGAATGTGTAGGCATGGTTCCAAAGTGAATGTGCAGGCATGAATTCATAATTTATGAATGTCCGAAATCATTGTTCACCTCAAATTAAAGTGAAATTGCAAAATGTGAAAATGAAGAAGAAAAATCACTCAATTAATTAAGAAAAGAAAAAAATAATAATAACAGTGTACTAACACCGTTGGAACCGTGTTCACCATTCATGGTGAACACGGTTCCATGGCATAACACTCCGCAGGGAAGGGATCAGATTTGTGTTTTGTGTTTTGTATAATTGTATTGGGCTTTTGGATATTTGGAATGGGCTATTGGCAGAATGAATGGCACTAGTGCACTATGTTCTGAGTTGTTATACCACAAGGTCACTTTGCATGGTAAATTTTGATTTTAAACGATGTATAAATTGTGTATTTTTAATGTTAAAATTATGAACTTCTAGAATATATAAATTGTGTTTCTGACATTATTTTGAACCTTGCAGAAGTAATATTTTGAATATTAAATCTCCTCCACATCTAGAAAGCTCCCACCCAACATATTTGATCAGACATGAATCCCAAAATCTTCGCTGATGTAGATGCTTTGAGGAAAGGAAATATAAAGCAAGCAAACAATTCAAAAGTAAATCAATGCAAATAAAGGCAATATAAAAGCAATGTAAAACAAGCAAACAAAACAAAAGGTGAGTAAAAGCAATGTGAAAACTCACAATAAATCAACTGTTAAGCTACGCAGTTTACCAGAGCAAGGAACTGCATAATTGCACTCATGTACTCATGTAGTATAGTAAACTAGAACAGAGGCCCTGGGTAATCCTATATAAACCCTCAGATGCTCTTTCAAACTTTCAACTCAAGTTCCATACCTATTCACCTGCCATGGCTTCCAAATCTGTACTGTTTTCCTTTGTTCTTCTGGTACTTGCCATCAACACTGAGGCCGGAAAAATGGCGATATATTGGGGCCAGAATGGAAACGAAGGAACATTACAAGCTACTTGCGCCTCAGGGAATTACGGTTTTGTAAACCTAGCCTTTCTGCCGACATTTGGAAACGGTCAGGCGCCGGTAATCAACCTTGCCGGACATTGTGATCCGTTCAGCAATGGCTGCAGAAACCTAAGCGCCGATATCAGATCCTGTCAAGCCAGAGGAATTAAGGTGATTCTCTCCATTGGAGGGGGAGCTGGGAGCTATTTTCTTAAATCTGCGGAGGATGCTAGACAAGTTGCGACGTACCTGTGGAACAACTTCTTAGGCGGCCAGTCGAGTGCTCGTCCTCTCGGCGACGCGGTTCTGGATGGAATCGACTTCGATATTGAAGGAGGAACCACGCAGCACTGGGATGAGCTTGCGAGGTATCTCTCTGCGTACAGCAATGGCGGAAAAAAGGTGTACTTAACTGCTGCCCCGCAATGCCCTTTCCCGGACGCCTGGATAGGAAATGCGCTCGCTACGGGCCTTTTTGACTACGTTTGGGTCCAATTCTATAACAACGCCCCTTGCCAATACACGCCTGGTAATATTAACAACCTTGTGAAGGCCTGGAACCAGTGGAATTCCATCCCAGCAGGGAAGATATTCCTAGGGTTGCCTGCAGCGCCTGCGGCAGCCGGAAGCGGTTTCATTCCTGCGGATGACCTCAAGTCTAGAGTGCTTCCTGCGATTAAGAGTTCTAGCAAATATGGAGGTGTAATGCTCTGGTCTAGGTACTATGATGTTCAAACTGGATATAGTGCAGCCATCAAGAACTCTGTATGAGTTTGGATTGGAATCCATGCCCTTGTGCAGTAGTATTATATTTCCAGTGTGTGTTTGTGTGTGTTGAGCAATAAAAGTTCAAATTATGTTATGACTTTGTATTAATCAGTTCAAACTGGATCTATCACCTTTCGATCTCACTCCTATGTAATAATCCATAAACTATACAGTAAATTATATAGAAAATGTAAACTGTATGTAATAACCCTCGAACCAGGTTAGCAAGAATCAAACTCGTGATATTCAAGTATGACAATCATTCTCCATCCACTTGGTCATCCCTTTCAAGGCATTCAATTAGGATTTTTTTCACCTGGAGATTTCTGTTGAACTTGCAACAATGCATATTATCAAACACATTGGCATTGTTTGCTTCAGTATATGTGGAATTTGAAGACTAAGAATTAATCAAATGAGGATGAAAACAACAGATTACAATTACAGATTCCGTTGACCAGAGATCTCAATACGCCTCGGGCATCACCAGATACAAATCTCCAGTTTGAGTTTTGTTTGGTACGGTAGGGGTGTCAATGGGGGCGGATGGAGGGTTTTCTATTACAAAGTCAGCATATACCTTATCAGAACTGATGGCCAATGCAAGAGAAATTATATTTAGAGCGATTCAAATACATTGACTGACGACGGGAAAATTCAACACTTTAGCACCTACGCCGAAACTAATATATAATATAATAAACCTCAGTGGCAATGCACAAAACGGGTCGAGGCAATGCACTTCATATACGTTGAGCAACCTTTTCATATAGATCACGAGGCCAGTTCCTACCCAAGTTGTTGGCAAGAAAGTTCGCTATCTGCAAAATAACAAATTAAGTGTATCATTTTCCAATAAAAGACATTGATTTATATATAGTGAAATTGAATAAATCATTGTGATGATACGAGAGAACAGAAATCAAAAGACGGATATATGAATGGACCGGACCGGACCTACTTTGAACACCTAGTTCTGTTATTAGGGAGCTCCTTCTATGCGATTAACGTCGGATAGTAAAAAATAGGATGGAAAAGTTTCCAGCCAAATAAATACAACTTCTAACAAAAAGTACAGAAAGCTCAACAACATTTCTGCAGCTCAACAAGGAACAAATACGGTAATTGCAATGCATGTAATGTGTTGATTGAAATATGTGTACCTTTTCCCTTAAAGCTCGCAATGATCCATCTGTATCTCTAACATTGTCTAGACAGTGAAGAGCAACCTTCAGAAGGTCTGGAACACATGCTTGGACATGGGGAGACAAATTTTGGAAGACATCAGTGGCAAAACCCGGTGTCCTTGGATCCAAAGGAAGAAATGGTAGTTTTGCTACTTCCTTCAAAGCATCCAAATGGTTTCCAATTCTTGCTAAGTTATGAATGGACAGGACTGCCTCAAGCTGTCTCAACACAGTTTGCTGTTCCAAAACCTTTTCTCTCTCTTGAGGACTGAAATAACAAACACAATGATATGGGATAGCTTTAGTACATAAAATATGAAGAAAAAAAAAAAAATTGGGTGTACCCAGGGTTTCCACTGTCGGACACAGTGACTAATCCCATGATTGTAGGCACCTCTTTTGGGTGGAACAGCTGGCCTGGAAATTTAAGGCTGCTCCATACCCAAAGCCAAGGATCGAACCATTGACCTTTGGTTAAGGATGGATGAGTCCCTTCCACTCAACCACACCCCCCAGGTTATAAAATATGAAATTAACCTCTATAGATCATGACCAAAATGAAATGGCTCAATGTCAAGTCTAACATTATGAATTTGTGACAGATCTTCTGTATAAAACATTCAATCACACCAAATCTCCATATTACCTGATATCAGGATAATACTTGAATGTCTCCAAAATCTCATTTCCAGAATGAATGAGTGCAGAAACCTGGCTCTCCCCATCCAACCTTCCACGTGATAGGGCACATATTGCATCAGATAAGCACTTATTTGTTGTATCTAATGCTGCTGAAAATGCACCCACTCTCTTCTGAATCTCTATACACTAAAAACAGCAAAGAAAACAATGACAAGATTATTAGAGCAAGAAAACACTAATAAATCAAATGCATATATGTACCAGAAACCAAGAGAGACATGTGGGTTAAAGTCCAAGAATAGCTAGATATTTACTGACTATAGAAGAGCAAGAAAGCAGCTGAGACTTTAGCCATGAACATTGGGTATCGAACAGAGAATGCTACATAGATTTTCTAAATTGGTCATGGACTGGCAAGAATAATAATCCTGTCATTGGGTATCAAACATGGGTTAAAAATCTACTGCTTTCATTTCTATATAAGCCAAAAGAAGTTCAAATGGAGAATGCAACATGGATTTCCTAAATTAGTGCATGCCATAAGTTAAAAGGTATAGTTCATACAAAATACTCCGTATAAAAATTAAAATTATTAAAAAAAATGGAAGATACTGTAATTATTTTTTCAAGAACATACCACAAGTTTGGATTTAGTCCCTAATTATTAAACCTAATTGGATTCTGAGGGAATAATGATTTGCCAGTCAGAGCTGAAGACTTGAGTAAAGATAATGCTAAGCTCATTATTTTATGTCAAATAAATCTATAAAACTAGAACTCCTCAAGTACAATCAGCATTCAACACTTCAACCTAGACAATAATGCCTTAAAGGAAACTAAAATAAAAAAAGTCTCCACTTCATCCCTGGGTGAGATGAAGAGAAACTTAATGATTCTTGAGAATACACCTCTTTGGAAAAAAAAAAAAAAAACATGCTTAAAATCTTCAAGCAGACCTTCTGATGCAACTTATATGGGCTACCAGCATTAGAGACAAACATGGGAACAAAGGCTCCTCCATACTGAGAAGTGATTACAAGCTAGCAGTCAAAATGCTAGTACATGAAAAGGGGCACTATTCCCACCCTAAAATACGACAATAGCCATTGCACAGGTAAAGAATAACAAACAGCAACTACCAAGAAGAGAAATGTAGAACAAACAGAAGACTACAGCATTATATTAAGCATGATCACTACCCTAAGGCAAAGAATTTATTAAATCTCATGAGATCAAACTTCAATCATAGATTTTGAATATTAGACATGTATAAATTAAACCAATTGAAATGATGAATGAAGCAAGGAAAAACTATTACTTTGTCAAAAAGTCCAGCAACCTGACACTGACGAGCAGCTTCAAGTAGAAAGGATTGTCTAGTCTTTCCATCTGTGAAAAATATTCCAAGCTGACCTTCATCACCGTCACCTCTTGACCCAAGTAGAAGGTAGATACCACCATCACGCAGTAAAAGTTCTATGAGGAGTTGCTTCAACATCACATTTCTCTGCCTTTGCTGATCCACATTTGCTCTTCCAGTCCATGACAGCTGCCCACCACCAACTGCTGCAGCAGCTTGCACATAATATTCCAATGCCGTTGCCAGGTCACCATGGCGCAGATATAAAGATCCATATTGCCTAATTATGCTAGAGGCTTCAGCAAAAGCATCCATAATCCCAACCTTTTGCCCTGCTTCAGAAAGGACCCCATAATCTGCCAACACAACAGAAATATGGACAGCATCCACATTGTATCCTTCATCTCCCATATCTTTGGATAAATACAGGACTGCTGGAAGCAGTTGGATACTAAGAAGCAAAACATACGGGTAAACGAGAGGATCCTTTCCATTCTTAGTATAATGTGAAGGCTCAAACTTATTTAAATAAGCTTGCAAATCTTCCAAACTATAAGGTGACAACCCCTCATTCAGGACATCGGATCTGCCAGGACTCTCACGTACAACAGATAAAGTGAACCACAAGAAATCCTCTATAGTGTTGAAAAGTGTAGGCAGTTCTCTAAGCAGCCGGTCTACCTGCCTACGTGAACCAGACACTATTGCATATAGCAGCAATTTTTTCTTATCATATGAAGCCCGACCTATTCGATCACCCAATCTTAATATTTTTTCACATTCTTCTGAAGCAGCAGCCGCAGTCTCTGCTGATACCAGACCTCCATTTGCAATCCACTCTCTCAGCTGTAACACAGATAATTATAAATTAGAAAGAGAGAGAGGGAGAGAGGGAGAAATGTACAAAATCAAAAGCACATACCAAAGGAGCAAATTGCTGTGATGCACGAGATTGTAGAGCAACCTCTCTCGCTTCATCATAATATCCAGTCCTCAAGCAAAAATATATCTATTTCAAAATAGCATATAAATAAGTTACATTGAGCAATACCTTGATCATACAAAATTGGAGGTAAGAATAACATAATTTTGGAATACAAGCTTCCCATGTATGTACAATGTACCAATTTTCATTGCCAAGGAAAGCATTAGAAGGGAGAGGGGAAAGGGAATTATTAGAAGACGGGGGTGGGGGGAATTGATCAAACTAAAGTATTATACAAGTTTGAACTTGCTCAGTTGTTCTAGTTCATGGGCATGCCAAATTTATGACTGTGTTCCTAACCTGCTGCCAGGTGGTATCAACAGGAGGCTGCCTAAAAGCATCAGTTGCATCAAAATCGAGAACCCCATAATCTCTTAAACGGATCTGCATAGCACATAAAACTCAGTGTCTCAGCCAAATAGATATAGATGATTTATTTTTTCAAATGATGCTACATGCCTCCTAGATCCAACTTGGATTTGTTAATGATTTAATGAAAAGATGCTAACAAACCCTGAGAAAGGCATGAATTCGCTGCAAATTACCAACAGCTCCACCAAGAGCAGCCTACAACCAATGCAGAAAAAATCATTATTTATCCATATATGATATGATCTGAATCACTTAAAAGGCATGATGAAGTAGAAATGTTCCAATTAACATAATGTGGTCTACAAGTCAAAAGGTTAAAAAAATGGAAAAATAAACAATAATCTAAGAGCAATGACATTCTGGGGGTAGAAAAAAGCTACTAACAAAGAACATACAACACTACAAGACCATGATTAATTACCTGTGCAGGGTGGCTTTGAATTGTATCCACCAAAAATTTTTCATGTCCCAATTCAAGGTGGTGTCTGGCTCCCATCACTAAGGAAATTTTTCTTGAAACATTATGTTTAGTTGCATCTTCGCCCATCAATGCCTGTACAACATTTACATTACTGAGAATTGTGAAACATGTGTTTCTCCCATCCTCTACAAGAACTGTCTACAAACTAAGTATAACAAAACAACCAAGACAAATGAAAGGAATTTTAACATCTAAGAATTACATGAATAGATTTTTTATCCAGGTTGGCATACCAGAACAAGATGCCATATCTTCTGCATGCTTACAGACTTCCCACCAGATGTATCAAGAGCCAAACCTTCATATGCATGTTTAAAAGCTGTAGCAGGCTACAATAAAAGAAAACAATAATGTTATTGAATCACTTTTGAAGGAATCAAGTCAACAATCATCGATGTCTAGCTAGCAGAATCAAAATATGAAGTCTTAAAAGAACAGAAGGAAATCAGAAATCAAAGAGACAGTCTAATGGTAAACACTGCTTTGGGAAATAATGACACTTGTGGACTTGAATGGCATCTATATTTGATGATTTCAAAGGATTATAAATTTATAATACTAGTTAACCTAGTTTCATAAGAGTTAGAACCTTCATTCAATGAAGAAAACAGAGAAACACTGTCAAAATAACAAAACACAATACATGAGAAATTCCATAGTAAAAAATAAAATAAAAACTGTACTTTAAAGGGTAGCCCACGCTCTCTTGCAGTGTTGAGGTTCTTGACAACTTCCCTATAGGCATCAGCTTTTTTCTCAAGAATGGACTTATCAGCTAAAGGTACTAGCTCCATGCTAGACGGTCCAGAAGACACCTGAGGACTGTAAGTCAAAGATGCTATTGGACGCTGGCGAGCACTCCCAGGACTTGATTCACTGATATTTGCTCTAGGCAATGTTGAAATCCGACTCAGACTCTGAAGGAAGCTTCTTTTTTCCTTCTGCCAATCCTCCTACAAGTGTGTCCCAGAAAGCTTCAAAGTTAACAACACAGCATGATATGGAAACACAACTTCAATTAAATGAGTAATTGCTATTGACCAAACAAAAAAATAAAGCAAAAGAAAGAACTCCGATATGGAAATCCATCATGAATGGATTCTTTCAAGCTCACTAACCTCCAAGACTGTCATCATGTAGTCATTGAAATTTTTAAGGTTATCCTTCTGAGCTTCTTGTACAGCAGAGACCATTGCCATTTCATGGATCTAAAATATCAATATTAATACTAAAAATTAAACAATCATTTAACACTTTTAAGCTAGGAAATATAATGATGGAAATGGAGAACATAAATTAAAGCATGTGAAAATTGTATTGTACAAACATCAAAAGTTGAAAACAAAATCTATGTTGTGCACTTGTGCTTGTTTGCAGCTCTTGAAAAAGAGGCTTTTTTGAAAAGCCTAAAATTTGGAGCTTCTTGACAAAGAGCAATTTTGCCTCATATCCAACTTTAAAAGACTTGTCCTATTTTGGTCTTTGGCACAGCTCATGCTTTTTGAACTAGATAAATAGTGGGCAAAACAAGCATATACTTGTGTATGCAAGTATGTGAGTTAACTACCATTATATCTAAACTATTTAATTATAGTTGACATTATAACTCAAAAGCTTATCCTTAGCCACAAAATCCATCCATGGAATCCAAAAAGCACAGACCAGGTGCAATATCCAGAGCAACCACTAAAAGTACTATACATCATGCAGTGTCTAAGGAAGAATGATGCATACAACCTTACATCTGCTTCTAGGATGCTGTTTGAAGTGTGATGATTTGGTGACTACACACATATAAATATATAATTATTATGTACAGTCACAGAAGGACATGAACACTCACAGAAAATAATTTAGAATCATTAAGTCTACATAATAAAAAGTATAAAACTACCTGTTGCAGATAATCTTCAACAGTAGTTGCCTCAGCAGGAAAAACATCTTCAAATGTTGTCTGATTAAAAAGGAGAACAATAAGACTATGTTGTCAGTGGACAGCAAATAATTAAAACACATATAGGAATAATTATAGGGAAGAGTATTACCAGAACCCAATATTACCCAATTATCAATACAGAATTGGTGATTGACATTAAATTCTAGAATGTAGAAACAATAGAAAGAGGGAAGATGATTAAACCAGGGAAACTGCAAGTTCTTGACTTCTTGTTAGAAGAGTTAAAAGTAAATAAATGTATAACCACCAGAAAGCTATTCACAACATGTAGACAAGGAGAAAAAAACAACAGTCATCTTTTGTGCCTCAACCACTCCTTTCTGTCCTCTTTTTTTTTTTTTTTTTTACTTTTGGTACGTTTACTTATTGCTACAATTTGAATAGGATTATAGGAATGCTCCGCAAGTAAAGCTATGGAGGCCTACTATACATTTTCACATTGTATCAAAAGCTATATATGAGTAATAGAAGTTCTGGTATACAAGTTCCTCATCCATATCTTCAAAATCCACTATGTTATGTCACTAATCTCCAGACAGATACAAAACTGTAGGGGGGGGCATACCTTCAACTCAAAAGATTTGAGATCATTAGCAAGCTGCTCAGCATTGATTCCCTCACGGGCCAGTAACCTGGAATTGCGAGATGAGAAGAATAATCAAACAAAATTTACCATGCATATCCTTCATTCTTAATTTACACTAGCAAGCAGTCAACCTGTCTGTCTACAAGAAATATAAATTAATAAAACAGTACATCAAATAATCACAGCATAGCATCATACACAAACCGAAATAATGGAAAAGTTAAGTTATCACTAACCACGATTTTTTTTTCAAAAATGGAATATTAATATATGTATATATGAACACACACCTTGTGGCTGCAATTGATTGAGAAGGAGCTTCCGCTCTTAGGGTTTTAGCCTTCAACTTTTTCGACAACGCTTCCAGCTGATCCAAATTCCTCTACATTTTCGCCAAAGAAATGGGAAAATGAACTACAGTACTTATCAGCTTAAAAGTTCACCAGATGTCTATCGAAAAGTTTCTTAAAGAAAAGGTAATTAACAAAGTATTTAAGCAGAATTTGAGAAATGTATGGAGGCTTGGAACCTGAAGAGGAGGGAACTGAGCAGAAGGGGCGGTTTGTTCGAGAAGCTTAGAGGAAGAGTGTAGAAGTCCACTCCAGCCACTCATGTCTGTGTCGTTCGCCATTGTTTGCGCAGCTGAGCTTTGCTGATGCTAAGTTCAAAGAGCTCGCTCGTTGCCTGAGGTTGATAGCTTAAAAATTAGCCCTAATTTTGAGCGGTAAAGTTCGCGTTTTCGGTTCTGTGTGAGTGGGCAACACGGAGATATGGTGAATCTCTTTACGTGTCAAGTTTAAAATTTGTTTAAAAAAAAAAAAAATGTCAAATAGGCTCTATCTATTATGCGAAGTGCTCAATTTTTACAAATTTGTTCGATTTTTTTTTTTGCAGGTTGCTAACCGGTTGTTTATTCAATTATTAAAAAATAAAAAAAAATAATTAAAAAAGAAAAAAGAATTTCAAATGGTGGTTGCATGTTTCACAGACAGTTGTGGTTGTTCGTCAGGCGAGGACACCCGAACAGCTACGACTGTCAAACACGCCACAAGAACTAACTAAATAAACAACTAAGCGTATATTTTGATTATAGTTAATCTCACTTATGGTCTTAAGACTATTGGGTATTATTAATTTCAATCCACGACTTTTAAAACTGTTAATTTTTATTAATTTTGATCGCTTCGATTAATTTGTCGATCAAAACTCACCAAAAAAATATTAATAGGTAAAATAATAATGGTATTTTAAAGAATAAAGGAAATGAGAGTAAAAATACTAAAATATCCTCTTTATTTTACCTATTAATATTTTTCGATGAATTTTGACGATAATTTAACTAAAATGGCCAAAATTAAATAATTAAAGAACAAAATTAATAATTTGAAAAGTCATTAAAATTAACAAAACTTCAATAATTATAGAATCAAATAGTCATAAAATCAAAGTGAAATTAACTCTTTTTGATTATAACCAAAAGACTAAAAATGCCAAAAAAAAAAATAAAGAATAAAAAAAGATACCAGCGAGTCGGCGACGTGAGTTGTCTAAACGACCAAACCCATTTTACCGATTTAGGAATACCGAAACGGCGAAATGACAAGAGTGACGACTGTGCTGCGCAGAGCTCGAAAGGCCATTCAAGACTTTGATTTGCTCAAAGCTTTGCAATCGGAAATCAACCACGAGCTCTCCAACCCAGCACCCTTCCAGGTTAATACCCCGCCACCCCATCTTTCTCATTACTTCTATACCTATATCTGTACATAAATATGTTTGCATCTACAGATGAACAAGTGAGAGTAAAATGGACATTTCTATGATTTCCAATTCCTGAAACTCGTAAATTTGATCGAGAATCGTTGTATGTTCTTCAACCTTTTTTTGATTGGTTTGTAGTCTACATCCATACTCGAGGCTTCACCCCATTATGGGGATGTGATTTACTTCTTGGGTGTAGTCACAAAGGTTTGGTTGACTTGAAAATCCGCAGCTACTATCTGAGGGGGGTACCGGTAAAACCCAGTTGGATAAATTAGCATAGTTTGTTAATAGTTAACCGGTTCAAACTAAGAAGGTGAATAGGTCATAGAGTCGAACTTGTAATGTGGTTACGAAGTCAATAGTCTGATCAACTTGGTTGGGATTGCCCCGGCAAACAAAGGTTCTTAACTTGAAAAGTTGTGTATTCTTGCCCTTTTAGGATGAGATTTGACCTTGATTTGCATGTCAAACTATCACAAGAAGAGTACAAAAACTTTCCCTAGAAAAAAATTATAAACACATTGCTTTGAGGACAAGTTTTCAATTTGATTTGCTGGTCAAATTGATGCAATGGCCTTATTTACTTTGTTGATAGTTTATATTTTGTTGAGGATAATGAATTAACTTTGAGTCATTGACAAACAGTAATGGCAATTAGTTTTTATTTGATAACAGAATGAGGAATGTGGTAGCTTGGGAGATTTCTCAATTGAATGGGATTCACGAAATTCTCAAGATGTGCTTCTGAGGAGGAGATTTGAGTCGGGTGAGGAAGTTGCTGTTTCAGCTATCTTAGGCGCTGATGCTGGTACAGAAGATAGGTTACCCAGAGAAGCTTTGGTTAAAGTGTGCGTAAAAAAGCCTGGCTTGAGTTCCATCCTGCAGTTTGATTGTAGAGGGTTCGGTGATTACAGGGTACCAAACTTTCAAATTGATAATGCATATTACATCGCATCAACTTCAGGCCTGGATTCTTCGGCTTATAAAGGTCCTTCGTTCAGGTGCTTTCCTCTTCTTAGATCATCCAGCTGCTTGTTATATACCTTTATTTTTGTA
The DNA here is from genome assembly GCF_001879475.1 of Ipomoea nil. Classification (NCBI taxonomy): domain Eukaryota; kingdom Viridiplantae; phylum Streptophyta; class Magnoliopsida; order Solanales; family Convolvulaceae; genus Ipomoea; species Ipomoea nil. Next base: position 2,836,077 of record NW_017617471.1, read on the forward strand.
GAATTTGGCGAAAATATTGTTTCTTTTGATTAGTAAGTATTGCCATCCAAGGTGATATCTGTGACTATAATAGTCATCATAACATTTATAAATCTTGCAATGAAGGAATTTCATGAGGGTTTAGACATCATTACCATCCTTCTTATTGCGATTTAGTAGGAAGATATTAGAGAGTAATGTGTCATCCTTCCATTTGTTATGCAACTTTTTTTGGTTGTATTTCTTAGTGCACCATCCATGACCATTATTCTCTCATTGCCCCCATATATACCCTACTGCCACAGGCTTCCACCGCAGCTAAATCTCTATGGTATTCCCGATAGGTAGAAAAGTAGACTCTTGGATCTCCATGAACATGAATAGGTCCTTTATCTGCAAACTTTGTATTTAGGTGCAACGATAAAAAGCTTTTAATTTTTAAACCATAATAGTTAAGTATCTAGAGGCTCTTCCACTGAAATGGTATTCTTCATTTCAGTTGCTGTTCAGTTCGGGTTTTCCTTATCTTATTGATAGTTGCATTCGGGGATTATATTTTTGCACGCATTATGATAGCGAGCTGAATGTTCATTTGCATTAAGATAGCCAAGCACCTTGTGCTCAGATGGCTTGTAGTGACCTCTCCCATATAGGAGGTCATGAGATCGAATCTCAGTGGAGGCGTTGTTGACTCTTTGTGTTTCAATAGGTTGAGAAAGTATGTTTGAACAGATACTACAATGTAATAGAGTCAGTAGCATTAAAAAAAAAAAGCCCTGTTAGAATGCTTCATTGAAAGAGAATTCTACTTACATTTTGATGGAATGACTTTCCTGCATTTTTTCTCTGGTTCAAGGTCATACTAACTGCCTTAATTTCCCTCGGGATTATTCTTTTCCCAGTTCTTTGGACCCTACACTGCAAACTGAGTTCCTCCGGTACCTACAAGCTCGGGGAATCGAGGAAAACTTAATTAGCTTTCTCATTCTACACCTACACAAGAAGGAGCAAGGTCAATACGTCAACTGGCTGCACAGATTGCAGGCTATGGCAGCACATGACGAATGAAACATACCGATTGGGTGAATTTTAGTCCTGTTTGGTAGCCATTCAGGCCTTAACTGTTTGTACCATTTTTGGCTCAAAAGATTTTGTAGATTTTTGTTTTGTCCTTTGCACTATTCATAGGCATAATAGTGATGCCTAACTTGTGTTGTTTAATGGCCCATCACTTGAGAATTTTGTCAAAAGGCTCACTTTATGAATGTGTTTTACATTTTATGGTGGACTCCGTACAAAAATAATTGAGCAAATACCAATTTTGGTCCCACGAGTATTAACAAATGACGATTTTGGTCCACATGTTTAATATCTATCAATTTTCATCCACGACTATTGTTTTAGTATCAATTTTAATCCACAACTATTAAAATTATTACCAGTATATCCCTTCTCTTCTTTGTTAGAAAGCTTGTGTTTCCGACATACCAATACTAGACTTAACATTATGAAAAATTGAATTAAAAATTACTAAAGTCAAGCCTCGTTAACCGAACCAGACACATAAAATGGGACGGAGGTAGTATATTATATTACAAATAGACATCAGAATTGAGTACATCTGCATATACTTGATATAAGTACAGCAAAAGAATACAACACACTACAATGAAAACTGTTCCCTCCTCCCTCACCCCCTCCCCTCCCTCTTTCACTAAATCTCTATGTATGTGCTGTAACATAACTTAGAAGCCAACATCAAAATTGAACTTTATCCTAAATCCTCCATAACACAATGCTTTAATGTCGCTAAAAACACGGGGCATCATGAAGAAGAAACAGTCGAGTCGTGTCGCGTGGCATGTTATTTGTACCTCCTCTTCGCTTCTCCATATGCAACAACCCCCATAACTGTCATTGTATACCCAGCAATTCCTATAAAAGTAACGGGATTGCGGAAAAGAAGTATTGAGATAACAACAGCTACAGCACCCTTTGCATTGCCTAATACCTGCATTATATTCATGACAAAGAAAGATGGTGACAATTCATGTGAATAATACAATGTACCCGCAATTTTGGGCTAAAATTGATCCCATCACATTTAACCGTCTTTCTTCTAAACTTGGATAGCATAATGCCTAACTAATCAGTTAAGGGGCTCAGCTTCACGCAATCATAGTTAAAAACTGATTTCCCCGGCTCCCAGGATGAAATAAACAGACCAAGTTAGGCAAAAGTCGTTTTCAGACAATGAAATGGTTTAATTCGATTTTTCTCGGGTGCAGAGAAAGTTGTCGTATACTGATTACTGAATGCTCTTATATATATATAGAAGTGTATTCAAATGACGACAACTATATTATAGAGGACTGTGAGGACACATGTAGTCATGTGCCATTAGTCTGTATGTCGTGTGCATGGCCGGATGTAGTCGTGTGCCATAATTTCCGTGTGCATAGATTTGTTAATTAATAGAGCCTAGGTTCAAAACCTGATGTTTACATGTATGCTAGTGTGCAATTGTGTATTAAATTGTGTGCATGATACTAATTTGTCATGTGCCCATTATCTGTCTGCACAGTCCTTTATATATATATATATATATATAGCAATAACTATACAACGAAAAGAATAACCATGAGAATTGAAGGAAATTGGCAGCAGTTTTTACCCCGTTCTGCTTCTAAACAGGTTAAAGGAGAAGTGCCTAGCGTTTCACCACGAGTAGTGTTAAGAAAGTAGAAACGGATCCATTTTATAGAATAACCAAAAACTGAAAAAAGCAAATCTCGGGACTGATAGTGTTAATAGGAGTAAGTATTTCGGTTTTCAAAACAAAATATGGCTAACAGTATAATTTCGTGGAGAAGAGAGGGAAAAGCAACCGGAGAAACAAACCTGGAGAGTCAAGGCGCTTGTATTCTTAGTCACCAAAAAGTTTAACAAGTTGGCTCCATAGGCCAACGAGGAATTAACCAAAAGAAGCAGCCACATATATCTATGTTTTGTTGCAAGGTTTAGAGTGACATCAACAACGTTGGGCTCCAGTATAAGTGTTGCCGGCAGTAGAACCAGAACAGCGATTGGTGACATATAAAGAAGCAGATTCATGGAGTTGAGCTTTTCCCTGAAATGAGAGAATGTTCGAGATACATTAATTCCTAATCGAGTGAATGCAAATTTTGTATATGCAAGGATTAAAGCTGATATATACACAGTTATAGCGTATTTACCCTTCTGAAGATAGGAGAACGCCCTGAAGAACAGACTTGAAAGCTCTTGCAGCAGTTGCACTTACACACATGATAAATCCATACCAGTGGAAGCTCGGTTCACCCTGCCATCAGTTCAAAGGATCATCTTTAGTGCAGGAGATAACTAAGCCTTTACCCCGATCTAGTTGAGCTCGGCTGTATGGATTTACCATTCTAAGTCTGCCAATTGGCCAAAATTCTGTCTTTACTTCCTCTCAGCATTAGGCATATGCCAACAATTACAACAATCCAAAACTTTAACTATAATCTTAAAGTTCTAACCTAGGATTCTCCACATCTAAACATAGAAGCCGGCTTTTGTAATAATTAATAAAGGCAATTTGTGTTTACCTACTCACACCCCATTCCAAATATAAGCATCCAAGAATGATATTAAAAAAATTCTGGGGGCAACTCCAACCAAGTTGGACGGGCATTTGGCTTGGTAACCACAATGTTCCTATTAGGCTTCTTGGTTTGAACCGGGATAACTATGGGCAATCTAAGCTGGTTTACCCTTCTGGTACATTCCCGGCTAGGGTGGTGCACACTCCCTTGTCATCAAAAGAAATTGTGACATGTGTGACTAAACCAATGTACAGATCAGACCAGATTATCAGAAATCCAGCCTTCTCAAAGTTCCAGATCTAGCAGTGTTTAGATTCAGAAAAGGGAAAAAATTGAAATGTTCAAATAAGGATAGATCATAGATCAGCATTGATTTGCCAAAAAAGATTCAATTTTTAATGAGAAAAAGAGCAGCCCAAATGAAGGAGCAGATGAATTAAATAAAAAATTGAAAAGCTTGATATGGAAAATGAAGAAAATACGAACCCCACTGGCAACGACAACGCCGCCGACGACGGGGACGAGGGCGGCATAGGTAACCCAAGCCTCCCGCTTGCTGGTCATGAGGAAGGCGAACAATGCGGTGAAGAAGGGGGTGGTGGCGCCGACAGCCTGGTTGAAGGAGACGGGGAGAAAGCGGAGGGAGATGTTCCCGCCGACGACGGAGGCGCAGAAGACGACGCTGAGGGTGGAGATGCGGAGGAGCTGGGACCCGGACTTGATCCGCTGGAAAGGCACCAGCTTGAGGAACACAATGGAGATGTAGCTGAGGACGGCGCAGGCGGTCATGTGGCACATGGTGAGGAAGACGGGGAAGGCGAAGCCATAGTTGGAGAGGAGGAACTTGTTGAGCAGAAGGACGCCGATGTTGGAGGAGTACCATAGAAGGATCAGGGTGCAGATGAAGAGGGCTTGCTTTTTGGACGGCGACGATATTGAGAAGACCATGGTGGTGGTGGGTTCACGGTGCCGATTCTTGATCTTCCGGTGACAATGTGGATATGAAGAAGAGAAAAGGAAGATCTCATCAAATGAAATGAAATGCGGGAAAGGGGGCGTGGGTGGGGGGGTAGGGTGTTTGGCGTGGGTGGGGGGAGGGGGGGGTGAGGTGGTGGAAGCTCCTCAAGGAATCCTCGTCGCACACAAATACAAATGGTGTTCCTGTTTCTTTTCAATTTTCTTTATATTAATTCAATTTTATGGGCATGTTTATTTATAGAAATTATCATCATTTTTCATTAAAATATACATGTAATTTTAAAGATTTTTTATGGTATCAAGTACCATTAATATCATATATTCATATGCATGTGTTACATGTAAGTATATAACCATGGCTGCTGTAGGCGCTAGGCGTTAGTCGGGCAGCCAGACAGCGCCTAGGCGGGGCACCAAAAAAAATTTAAAAAAATAGTAACAGACTTGTAGTTTGACAATTTTAATGAGGTTATTTTTAAAATTCAATCAAACAACACATCCAAATAAATAAAATAATGATAATTTATAAGTCATAACGTCATAATAATGTTAAAATCAATAATTAATGAAATACGACATCGAACGAAATCGGTCAAAATCAGACGAAATCGTCAAAATTGGACAAAATCGACCGAGTTGGCTGAGTTTGGCCGCCGCCTACTCGGCCGGCCGAGTTTTGGCCGCCTTTAGGCCAAAACGGCAAGGCTTTGTGCTGCCTAGTGCCTAGGCATCTGAGTTTGGGATCCCTGTATATAACTATAATAATAGTATTGAATACTTATGTATAACTGTACTAATAGCATTGAATAAGCCCGCGCAAACTTAGCTCACTAGTTCAGTAACCAGTATTTGAAAGAAAAAACTAAGGTTTGAACCTCTACAGTAACAGTGCAGAGATTATGTCTAAAATGGATAGATCCCTTATACATACTAGTATTTGGCCCTATTGAGGGGCCTTGGGGTGTGCATACCAGTATATGGCCCCTATATGGGAAGCCTCGGGGTTGATTTTCAATTAATAACCAAAATAACTGAGTTGTAACATATCAGAAGTAATGGCAATAGTAAGTTGTATACATACATAAAGTTAGGGTAATGGATAAATATAAACCGTTTTCACGTGCATCAATAAATGCAAAAGCTTTTAATGCAAACTAGCACTTTCTCTTCTTTTAATAATTTCAAACTTGAGATTCAAGAAAATGTTCCCTCCCAGAATCATAAGAAATCCCAATAATTTGAAGCTTTGCTTCTAAGAAGTCCACATGATTGTGTTCATCATTTTGATAGGACTGTCAACTGTGTAGTGTCTTCAAGAACCAAAGGGGACAAAACAGTACCAATATGCCAGGTAGATGTATCCTTCACTGGCCCTCCTGGTCCATAACAGCAGAACAAGTTGAGTATGAGAACATCTGACACTGAAAACAAACCTTCTATTATTGGAGGCAATCCAACAAAGTTAGTCACGCGGTCGACTTAGTAACTATAATGTTACAAATTCGACTTCCAGTAAGAGCAACCTATTGGTCTTCTTGGTTTTAGCCGTTCAACTATGGGCAACCTAATCTGGTTTACCTCTTTGTAGCCCTTTGCCGGCTAGTGTCACAAGGCAGGATTTACCCAGTGCTCACCCTCAGGTGACCAATAGAAAAATTTTAGTAACTACAACGTTACAAGTTCGACTTCCAGCAAGAGCAGCCTATTGGTCTTCTTGGTTTTAGCCGTTCAACTATGGGCAACCTAATTTGGTTTACCTCTTTATAGTCCTTTGCCGGCTAGTGTCACAAGGCAGGATTTACCCAGTGCTCACCCTCAGGTGACCAATAGAAAAATTTACATAGAATAGGGCGTAACTTACCATCTATATAGACTATAGCTTGGGGCAACTTGAAAATGGTAGAAGATTCACCGGCAACCTGCATAAAAAAGGTAACCAAATTATAAGTGCCATATTACATGTTGATAACTTGATATATAGTCTATAATCTAGTTTAGAAAACTTGATGAATGTGGATGGACTATGGAGAAGTAAATGTGGTGGCATTCGAAAAACTTCGTGTTGTGAGATTTATTCAGATTCGAGAATTCCTAATATTACAGAATCAGACAGTCATTTAAAATCTGGTGTGAGAACAAGTAGGATTGCAATAACCAGAAATAATCAACACGAACGGAGAAGAAAACATGCAAGTTATGATTAATAGGGATAATCAACAAAAGGAAGAATGCAAGATGCAATGAATTGCTTATAGCATTTTTCAATTATTATCTGAAATTTACAATTGACAATTTACTCCTCCCTAAGCACTCGGGAGCTGTGAGCGACCTTGGTTTGATGCTATCTTGCAATCAGCTTGCTTTAAGGCTCGTACGAGATGTATAATACGGTATTGGAGTTTTGCATTTTCTGCAGTAAGCTGTTGCGCCTCTTTCAGAGCCTGAAATCAAATCTGAATATCAACGCTGCTACTAAACTACTTTATGGCAAAGATCACAAAGAATATGGAGAATTGGAGATACAAACCCTCTCTTTCTCCGCAGCAAGTTCAACTTTTGCATCTTCCAACTTTGACTGGAGTTCCTGAACCCTTGTTGCCAATTGCTCGTTTCCAGAATCTAAAAGTAATCCCAATTGAGTTAGATGATGAGAAATTTATCAATTTCAAGGTAAGAACTGCTGAGAAGTCCTCTGGAAGTGGAGAGGGGGAAGTAAGTAAGACAAATACATACTATTCTTGCTGGCAAGAGAGGCTTCAAGTCTTGCCAAGCGATCCTTAAATGCAAAGAAAGGAAAGTTAGCAATTTCTAGTAATACTCAAAAGAAGAATAATTTACTCCAGGCATACTCAAGATGAACTAAAGAATAGCCATTTCAAAGATTCAACAATGCCCGGTTTACCAATATATCTGAATATAAACCAGGACTAAGGGCCAAATTACACTTCAATATGCTGATCTAAAGTGGTAACCTAGAAATCCAGTTTCAACAGCATACATTATTCTCAAGAGGAATGCAAGTTGCATCTTAAAAGATATGCTTCAGTAACAAGCTCTAAACACGCCCCAAAGTTTATACCGAGTATTTTTCATTTATGATATCCTTTAATAATGATGTTGCCATTTTTAGCCCTTCATCAGAGAGCTTTAGGATAATTGCTACACATTCATTTCACCTAGATTCAAGCTCAGCCTCATAAAACTATAACAGATCTTATTTTCCAGTTAGTGTTCAATATGCCATAGAAAAACAAACAATTCTTGTTAGCAGAATTCCTGTAGATAGACCTGTCCATCATTCTTCCACACATTCCTTAGACTCCTCAAATAGACAACCTCACAAGTCAACTAAAAATATCAATTACAATATAGGCCCTGTTTGGTAACATAGGTAGCTTATCAGCTCATTTTAGCTTATTTGACCACTATTAACTGTTTGACTTAGTTAAACAATCAATATGAATATTTGATTAATTAGCTTTTTGTAATAGCTTATTGCTCCAAAATACTAAAATTCAAAAGGTGCTCAAAGGAGCTTTTCCATGGAAGCCATTTTACATGTAATCACTTATTTAACAAACACTTTTCTACAATAAGCTAATGTTATCACTAGTCAAACCCACTAACACAATCAGCTAACACTATTTACCAATCAGCCATAGTTCCCATCAAAATCCACTATGATTCCATGAAATGCAAAAACCACAGAATTAGAACAAAAAATTGAAATGCTACCAAAACATAGAAAAATACACGGTCAAACAAAGTACTCATTTTGAGAACCCCCCCCCCCCCCCCCCCCCCCCAAAAAAAAAAAAAAAAAAAAAAAAAAAAAAAAAAAACTAGAACAGGAAAAGGAGAAAGAGACCACACCTCTGCATCTGACGCTCTCTGGTAAAAAGGTTTTAGGGTTTCTTGAAGATTGGCTGCACCATCCGCCATGTTTTGTAGCAGGGTTTCCCAGCCTCAGCCCTCAGTGCAGCAAATCCAGCAATGGGTATTGGGATTTTGGAGTTGTATGACAAAACCGCTCTTTTAAGTTCATTTGTTAAACTAATTGCACTGACCTCCCCGTAAATTATACAATTTTAGATACTCCCCTCTTGTTCTCTAAATTACACGAACACCCTTGAAATTTTTACAATGAGATTGTAATATTATCATGTTAATGACATTTATAAAGTTAGGGTCTTTGGTAAACGGATTTTATGCAACTGTAAGGACCAAGCGTTTGAATATATAAAGGTCTAAGCTTTTTTTTTTTCTTTCTAAATTAAATCAACAGTCTCACATTTTTCAAAGTGTTTGTGTACTGGTGCTCACAACAAGACAAATTTATTGTCTCATTGCGTTATGTCCCGGGACTACAATTAATGATTCTAAAACTGGGGTATACGGTATATCCATGTACATTTCCAGTTGTAGTCTTGGTTGTGACTGAGGATGATTTCTTAAACCGGCCTAAACAAGCCCGGAAACACTTCAAATAGTCTCGGTTCTAGGGGTTGCATATGAAAATGCAGTCTTTGGTTCAGAACCACCTATGGCATTCCCATGATTAACATTTTGTTCTTTTGTGTTTTTTACGTTAGATTAATCTAAGTCCCGAATTCCCACTCATGTCTGCGTGCACATAGGGTTTTCATCGAACCCTCACATAGCTGCTGGAGCAAAATTTCAAAGTGATCAGTTGAACCAACTTAGCTACCTTGCGGGGCTTTTAACTGTGTTTTTATTGATTGGTAATAATGGGTCTGCAACAAGGTAAGAAAATTGGCAAAGCTCATATATTCAATAATAAAAGCTTTCTGCTTTCATGAGAATCTTGTTTAACAAACATCTCAAATAGTTGTACAGACATCTTGAACCAAACAGAACAATGCATCCCAGGTTACATATAATGATGAGAAATTAGCAGCTCAGCTCTGCCAGCAAACAACAATGGACTGTATGTACATATAATGATACGAGCTGAGCTTCGGTTTTACTGATTTTTGTTGGCAATGCAAGTGCCTCAAGGCTGTCCGAGAAGTGAAGGCTTGTAGAACGCGTGGCTTTGTGCAATCTCTATTCTGTCTCGTGGATCGTTCAGGTTTTCGTCCCTTAATGCTTGGAGAATAGCTTGTACCTTTTGTTGCCTGAACATAAAAACATCAAATGCAGAAGATAAGACTATCCACAGGCATGAGGTCTTGGATAATCAGTTGAAAACGATTCATTTCTTTGGGCCTATCAGAAGTTTACCTCGTTATAAGTATTTTGTATAGCGTCTTGAGGATGGGGCAAAGCTCGACTGGAGCAACTGGCTTGTTCTCTCCCGGGTGTAACACGCTTAAAATGGATTGACTTAGCAGTTCATAAAACGCTCCTACAGCTGAAACTCCCTGAAAAACGATGCTAGAATCAGGCTAAATTATTGCTCCATTTCAACTAAAAACCTAAGTTGATAATAATGGCTAACACGTGGACCATAGTCGCTTATGGGTGACGCTGAGATTCAAACCCATGACCTTTGGTCTAACTCTGATATCAAATTAAAGCATGTGCTGCATCTCAACTAAAAGCCTAAGCTGATAGTTGGATTGCACATTAATGGTTATATGCTCAACAATCTGAATACCTGAATTGTCCCTTTGCCGCTTATGCTGTCTCCCAAATCCAGGCTCAGTTCTCCCTTCGCTATCATTTGGCCATACCATGCATTGCGACCTTTCAGCAGTGTCACGTAAGTGTCAGCGAGCAGCGGCCCTGCAAGCCTCTCGGGTTCTTCAGTTAACAAATGCGTGATAAATATCATCTCCGATGTGCAGTGAGCAAAATACACAGATTTGCTAGTAGCACTTTCGTTAGTCAGTGCAGCTACCATTCCTGAAAATCAAATTAAACGGGCACCAGATAACAACGGTCTCTTGGCAATGTGTATAATATCAGGAAACAGTTGAAGATCGAATTGGCATAAAATAGTTGGCTTACCAGCGCCAATTGCATAGACATTTTTTAGGCCTCCCATAACTTCATGTGTAACGAGGTCGCTGTTATCCCATACAATAAAATGAGGTTGCCTTAAGAACTTTGCAAGTGGTTTTCTCCATTTTTCAGAACCACAGATCCGAGCATTAGCGTATTCCTTGTTGTAAATCTCGGAGGCGATATTTGGGCCCCCGAGATATAGAATATTCTCAATTGGTACTCCAGCTGTGACAAAAACACGACACCACTACTGTTAGGCGTTAGGACATCAAATAACTTCTCGTTTTCCCTTTTTCTTCCTATTTTGCAGAACAGCAAGGCTATAACAAGTGATCGAAAGATAAAGGAATTGAAGCATGTGCTCCATGTCAACTAAAAGCTTAAGCTGATAGTTGGATTGCACATTAATGGTTATATACTAAACAAAAGGCTTACTTGCTCGGTTAATCATTTGTGTGGGTGTAATTATATGTGGAAACGGGTCTAGTTCAGCTTCAATGCCCTTTGCCAAAGAGATGATGATTGGGGGTGTCAATCTCTCTTTCCAATACTTTCCGATCTCTTCAAACACCTCGTGAGTTTCTGTCGAAGGCAACCCGTTAACCACGATGTCAGCATCCCAGACAGCCTCCTGCAAGTTAGTGACAACCTTAAAAGGACAAAGCGGAGTGTCAATCATGTTTAAGCAGAAGCCGTCTTTCAAAATCTCGTCAGCATAGAGGGTGCGGTCCCCCAGCCTTGCCTCGACGTATTTCAGATATGCACAACGCCTGATCAACCTCCTTAGCACATCCTCCCTCGAGTTGATCACCTCGAACAAACACTCCGCTGTGCCTCTATCCACACCTCTCCCGCCCCTTCTCCATATCCTGATTTGAACCTTGTCCCTAAATTGACCATAACTATCCTGAAGCAAAGCCACGAAAACCGCCCCCCAAGCCCCCGCCCCAATCCCAACAATCCTCAACAAGTCCCCCTCACCCTTGCCAAGATTTCGCCTTAGTTCATCAAGCTTCTCCTCCAAACCATTAGGGTTTTGTATGCCCCCATTCACATACACTTTTCCACTCATAACCCCTTCACCCACAACCATCTTTCTGCCAAAACTCAACCAAAAGCTCCAAAACCAGCCTAGAAAATCCTTAAATAACCTATTAAGAATGTTCTTGACAGATAAAGATTTCCTCAAGAAACCCAATCCTTATATGGATCTACCAGGCTTCAACACAAATTCCCAAATTGATGGGCTAATCTCAAATGCAATATATCTAGACTAAGAAAACAAAAAGATCTTTACTTTCTGCATCTCCTATGAACCCTCAAAGAACTTCCTTGCAAGTTATGACAAACTGATAACTACAAAGACAGAATCTTTTCTAGTACAACCCCGACCTAAATCGACCAGAACTGATATTCTTAACAGCCTGCTAATAACAGACAAAATCCCAATCAAGAACAGTGATTATAACTAAAAAATTTTACTAAATTGGGAACTTTGCATATGCAGCATTGTAGTGTCCGCCTAACTAAGTTTGTTCATCTACCCAGCAGAAAATATGTCAGAATAAATAAAGGGTAGGAGGGAAAGAAGATAAAAAGGTCCAGAAAGCAAACCTTTGTATGTCTGAAACTACAAAGATCAGTGAATCAGTCAAAAATGTGGAGACCCATCACAGATTTTTAAGGTTTCTGTACATTAGAGCAGTAAATGTGAAGTGAAAACATGAGAATTGCATGCAGATGTAGGAAATGGACAAAAAAAAAGTTGTCATATTGTATGGGGAGTAATTATTTATGTAAGGAAAATGTGGAGGAAGGAATGAACAGTGATAGGGACAGAAGGGGGGTGCCATACTCCCATGGAATTAATGATTTTAGAAGCTGTCAACCACCCCAACGGTCTGTAATTTTGGTCACCTAATATCATTTTTCTTCTCCCCATTGTCACTGCATATTTTGATAGTATCATATTCATATCTAATTTAATCTAATCTAAAAACATAATAAGCTTCAATTAAAGTTATATCTTTGATTTATGTCCCTCTGTAAATAAATGTATACATTTTACTTTAAATGTTATACATTTCAATGTTATTATACAAAATTAAACACCAATAATTTTTAATTCTAACATTGATAACACATCATTATTACCATATATCTATCATATTTTTTTCTTATTTTTTTTAATTATCATTTTATTAAAATCATTATATATTAATTTAATATGAATCTTTAGATACAAAATAGAAAATAAAAAAAATGAACATGTATGTAACAAAATTCCTTTTGTTAAAAAAAAATCCCTTTTATGGCTGCTATGGTGAATGGAGCATAGGTATATTAAAGAGTTGAAACGAATTGCAGAGGACAGAGAAAGAAAGAAGATGGTGTTGGCGCTCAACTCAAACTCCTTATCTTTATCTCTTCTTGCCCGAAGCCCTCGAGCTACTGCCTCTTATGGCAGAATTTCAAACCTCATTTTCAGGGCTTTCTCCAAGTCTGCGCCTTCAAACGCCCGCCCAGAACCAATTCCCGCTCACCAAATCACTAACTACTCCGGCGTCAAACTAGAGGAAACCGTGGAACCCAGTTCGGGGAAGCTCAGACTCGACTCTTGGATCTCTTCTCGCATTGATGGCGTGAGCCGAGCTCGAGTTCAGTCCAGCATTCGTTCTGGACTCGTCACTGTTAATGGCCGCATCATTGATAAGGTTGTCAGTTTACTTTAAATTTTGAATTTGATATCCAATTTGTTTTGAGTGAAGAGTTGTGTTCAAACGGTTGATTGTAATTACACCTGAATATCAAAGGTTTGATTTTTATTATGAATTAAAGAACTGTTGGCCCTGTAAAACTTCTGAAGTTTCAAGTCATCTGCAAACAGTATCTAAATCCTTGCCCACATAAGACGAAATTCCCTAGCCACAGGCCCCACCTGGCTCGGCGGTCCATTAGATTGTGGTAATGGACCACAAAGAGCCCACCATATTGGGTGTAACTCAAGAACCAACTGAGCTACCCGTACAGGATAGTATCTATAGTAGGATAAATCACGGTGGCTTAGCGGCCTATTAGGTGGGAGGCTGGTGCCCACAAGGAGCCCACCATAGTGGGGTGTAACTCCCACATTGTGTCTACCAGTCTGTGTCCTTGCCCACAATCTACTACTCAAGAACTAACTGAGGTGAGGTACCTGTACGGGCACAATATCTAAATGCTTCTCCCAATTCAAAGTTTGCACCTTTGCTTGCTTCCTCTGGGCAATGTGTATTCATTTTGGTATGCAGTTCTTTTGACTTAGAAAGATTGCTTGTTGTAGGTTTCGCATACAGTGAAAAGAGGGGATAAAGTTAATTGCACGATTGCTGAGTTGCAGCCTTTGACAGCAGAACCCGAAGATATGCCACTGGACATTGTTTATGAAGATGATCATGTGCTTGTTGTTAACAAGCCTGCACATATGGTGAGTTGAGTACTTAAACAACATTCCGTGTTGCTTATTTTTAATTTGTAAATTTTCATTATTGCTTGTTTTGAGTTTGGTAAAGAACTGTCGTCTTGTCTGGGGTATTCATTTATGTGATGCAATCTTGTACTCGTATAATGGATTTCCACTTAGTTGTGATATTGAATCTATAACCTTTTACGATACAAGGTTGTTCATCCAGCACCTGGCAATCCTACTGGAACGCTTGTAAATGGAATTCTTCATCATTGTAGTCTTCCCGTAGCATCATTCCCATATCAGGAAGTGCTTTCTGATGGGGAGGCTGCTTTAGATGATGAGTTGAGTACCTTCTCTTCTGAGCAAGATTACGTTGGGGGTGACTATTCTGCTATAGGAGAGGCGTCTATTCGCCCAGGAATAGTGCACAGATTGGACAAAGGAACCAGTGGATTGCTTGTTGTAGCCAAGGTGATCTCTACTTACAGTCTGAATATTGGTAACACAAACCACTTCCCGACTGTATGTTTGAGTCATGTTTTTGCTTAATTTGGAAAGTTTGTGATTTTCTGCACTTTGTAGGATGAATATTCTCACGCTCATCTAGCAGAGCAATTCAAGAAGCATAGCATTAAGCGAGTCTATGTTGCTCTTACTTGTGGAGTGCCTACACCGGCTTCTGGACGCATCGATATTCCAATAGGTCGTGATCCAAACAATAGACTTCGTATGGCTGCTATCTCTGGGTTTAGCAAGAATGGGAAAACCCGTCATGCTGCTAGTAGGTGATAAATGCCCTTCCATGTTTCACTAGTTCCATTGATAATTTCTTGAAGACTTTGAAGTGGGATTTCTCATCCACTTCCCTCTTAGGCACCCTAGGATTCCAACAGAGAATGAAAAAAGTGAGAGAAAATATAAGTTCTTTCTTTATTTTCAGTGTCTGTGGTCTGTGCTACATAGAGACTATGAAAAAGTTTGAATTTTTTTTTGAATTTTCAGATACAAAGTGATTGAAATACTTGCTGGTGGTGGTTCTGCCTTGGTTGAATGGAGACTGGAAACTGGACGTACTCATCAGGTGCTAATTAATATTATCCTTTTAAACCGGCTAACATTTATTGTGCAAATCCTTGTCGTGTTATTGTTGAAAACTAAATAGATAGGTTTATCTATAGGGTTGTGTCTGTTTATGAATAGGTGTAAGTTATGGGTACTTATTTACAGTTATGTCTTTGTGTATATATATGTACTGTGTTTTTGTATTAGAAACAGAGAATATAGAATATATATATTATAACATCTTAGTATTATATACATTCTCTCATTTCTGATTCTTCATATTGCTTCCGCCTAACTGGCGGGTGGTGTTATTCTCCACCCGCCAGGCCCCATCTTCCAAATTCAACAAGTTTCACATTTTAGGATTTGCATTTCCTAGGTTGAGGATATAATTAGGCATTTAAGCATCCTCAAAGCACGGAGAGCAACAAATTTCTAGCTTAGTTCATTACTATCATGATTGCTATTACATTATTCATGAAAAAGTATATCTTTAAAAACCGCGAAAAAAACTGAGCGACTTGGGAGAGAATGAGAATAGGACAAATTCTTACTGCTGCTACTCTCTTTCTACGATGTGAAATTGGCCGTTCTGGATTACCTGTTCGAGGAACTTATCTTCAAATTAGTAGTTTCTTCAAAACAGATCCGAGCACATGCAAAGTACCTTGGCATCCCCCTGCTGGGTGATGAGGTTTACGGAGGAACAAAGAGCATGGCCCTTTCATTGCTTCAGCAAAGGAACCCTTCTGAGTTTCACGGAAAACTCCTGCAACTAATCTCTAGATTGGAAAGACCTTGTCTCCATGCTTTAACTCTTGGGTAAGTTTTTTGTATTTGCTATATTCATTTCAAATTCAGTAACGTAAATCTAATCCAGTCGTTATTGCATATTCCTTTTGTGTTTTTAAGGTTTAGGCATCCCAAAACAGGAGAAAACGTACACTTCACTCAGCTACCACCAACCGATTTTGCTGAGGTTTTAAGTGACCTTCGCACCATTAGCACAGAGAAGGTATCACAATCTGTTACATACTTGCATTCCTGTCTGCACTGGATTAAAAAGTGAAGATTAATAGCTCTTCATAGAACTTTCATGGAAGTTGACACCTCGTAGTCTAGTGGCATAGGCCTGAGATCTATGTAAGAGGTCTCAAAGTTCGATCCCTAATTCAGTAAGATCTAGCACCCCAAGCTATCCATTTTGGATGCCCTACAAAGAAAATGTTGAAAAACTTGTGCAGATAAGAGGCAAATAGATCTTTTCTTATGGTCTTTGTGTGGTTTGGACTTTTCAGGTGTCCTGAAAGTATCATTCTTTGGCATGCCAGTGATGGGATCTCCATACAATTTTGTCCATCACCAAGTGAAGTTGGCATATGACACGAGATTGGAATTATGAAACAATTCTTTTTAATTAAAAAGACCATACCACAAGGTTCCAAGTTCAACTCGTGAGAGCTAACTATTGGTTTAAGCTGATCAGCTTAGCAACCTAGTCTGGTTTATCTCCTTGTAATTTTTTGGAGTAGGATCACAAAACAGACTTCACTCAGTGCACACATTCAGGTAGTAGCTGCAAACTTTCTCTTGAATCAAAGCTTCTCTAAGCATCTTAGTCCTGTTTATATTATAGACTTGTCAAAGATTATGTTCTTTCTAAAACTGTAAACTTTTGCTGCTGGAGAACACCAAGATATTAGTCCATTTTCTCCTCTGTTAAAAGGAAATAATGTTTCTTCATATTCTGAGAAAAATTGTCAGGTAATTGTAATTGTATGCAGAAAGAGAATTTTGTATTGAAGACTATATATGCTACTGATCAGTAAATTATTTGCAAAATCTTTTCCAACGGACAACGTTTGGCTGTTTCTCTTGCTCTTGCCTGATTACAGAAGATCTCTTTCCTGTCATCTAATACAGCTTTAGTGCTCAAAAATAGGCAAATAGGTAGTACTGTACATAGGGGCGGGAGTGGGTCGGGGGTGACTACATCCACCATTAATCCGGCCTTATACTTTTCCCCGTTATATCGGACATGTAATCTTGCAGATCACTACAAAAATATCTGTACACAGCATTGCTATACAAATCGCCACACATTCTGCCATGGCAGCTTCAACGGGACAGCAACAGTTTCAGTTAACCTGCCTTGGACTCTCTTCCTCGACTGCTGTTCTCCGACCACCAACACTGGGATCAGGGAGAGGCGGTTTTTGATTACCGTCTTGACCTGCAATCTGTGTGGCAGTAAATGCAGGTTCAAGGGTCTCGTTTACACTCTTTGTTGGCCTTTTCAGCCTTTTTGGTCTTTGTGGTCGTGTTTCAGTGTCGTTTAGGGGATCATCCATCTCGTCATCCATTGCTATTGAGTTTGGAGATGAATATTCAACATTCTTGGGAACCTTTTGAGGCCTCGATTTTGAAGGTGCTTGCTTGTCAGCAGTAGATTTTCTCTGCACATAATACGATTGTTATCAAATGCAAAAACTAGTGGTATAATAGTGCGAGTGTTCATAATGGACCTGTATAGACTAAATTCCCGATCTAATTTTTCCAATAATAAGGTTTGCTTCCTTAAAGAGGTCATTTGCATGATCTACTATGTTATGGACCCGTTTACTTCAGTTTTCCAACTGGTTATATGAAATATGATGTAAATAGTGTGACTATTCATGCGCATAAGTAGTAAGAATCAAAATCATTATTCCATTCAAAATAAATTGGGAAAATATTCACCTTTTTACTTGATTTTCCTTTATCAGCAGGGTCAGCAGTGGATTCAATACCATTAGCATTATCTGCAAAATCTTCCAAAAATACACCGCCGTCTGCATCAACCCTTATGCCCTTAGTTCCACCTTTCTTCTTCTGCCTTTCTTTAGCCTGACGAGAACAAAATATAATAATTACTCACAAGCTTGAAAATTTTTGATAGTTTGATCTGAAAAAGAACAATAAAAGAATGAACCAATATCTTTGATTTCCCACCTGAAGTGGAATTTCTTTCAGCTTCTGCTCAAGTTGGGCGTCATCAAGCAATAATGAGACAACATCTTCTGGTGCCATAAGGTCACCCTGAACGTGTTCTCCAGTCATGACAAGCTGCTGAACTGTGTTTTTCTGACTAGCTCTCAGCAATATTTTGTCTTCCACGGTCTCTTTACAAATCAGGCGATAAACAGTAACCTAAAATATGAATGCACCATAATTACACAAATTGTATAATGAAGTGTGTGCTTGCAGTTTCTACATAATCTTTCAGCTGTGTTTTCCCCCCAAGAATATTCACAGGTTCCAATTTAGGATATACTACATACGATAGCACAATTCCTGCCTAGAAAATTATACTAGAACTCAAAAGCTTAATCACAAGAAACGAAAAAAGAAAAACAAAAAAGGGAACCTTACTTCCTTAGTTTGTCCCAGCCTATGAGCTCTATCCATAGCTTGAAGATCTAGAGTAGGATTCCAGTCACTTTCATAGAATATGACAGTATCAGCCGCTGTCAAGTTGATTCCCAGGCCACCTGCTCTTGTACTTAGCAGGAACACAAAGATATCACTCCTACAGCAAGAAAATCCTTAACAGTAAGTTCCAATAGATGTACTCAGGAAAACCACCATTTTAATTCAACAACACTTACCGGTGCTGGAAGTCCCTGACCATGTCTCGACGATCCATTATAGTGGAGGATCCATCAAGCCTCAAGTATCTATATTTCCTGTAGTTCATATAGTCCTGGCACAAAATGACAATTGTTAAAGCAAAACTTTCAGATAAGAGGAAAAGGAAAGTGTAAAAATGGAAAAAGAATAAAAAATAAAAGAAAGCAATAGTTTTAAAGAAAACTCTGATATGGGAGGTATTAAGAACGAAAGATCATGTGGTCCAAGTGAAATTTTCCCAAAAGATAAACAATGCAATCCATTTGCTATTAAAAGAATACACCAAGCAGGACTGACATCAGAACAAAATTTTATGTTTGGGAATCCTATCCATAAAACATAAAACAGTGGATATAGGGATCAACTGCCATAATCTAACAATAGAGATGAAACCCTGATTATGTTTCATTTCAGCCCTCAGCAAAAGAAATCAATGATCTCATCATATAATCAGGTGTCCAAAAAATGGACAAAATAAAGATACTACAACCAGTATAGAGTATACAAGATCAGGTCTCGGACAACCAAGTCATGTAAGAGATTTCTGACTACTATCATTATCATGATGTTGCCAAGAGATAATGTAACCTACTAATAAGAACAAGGAATATAAAATACCTCTAGAATGTTCAACATTTTTGTCATTTGTGCAAAGAGAAGAACTCGATGATTTCCAGCACGCAATCGTCTCAACAATATGTCTAGCGTTTGAAGCTTGCCAGAGTCCTGAAAACACAACTCAAGACTAAGATGTTCTAAACTATAGGTGAGAGAGATACCAGAGAAATGACATCACAAAGGTGGATATATATACCGTGAGCATCTTTGCAGGATCAAATGGCTGCATGGGTGGACACGACCCAAAAATTTTATATGTGAGCTGAAGAGCAGGCTGTGAAACAGGAAGTTCAGAGTCAATCTCTTGTATCAAGGGGTGTGGACTAGCCGGTTTCCTTGGACCATTATGGTCGGATGTGCGCGCAAATCCCACAAACAACCTCTTAATCCAGGGATTATGCAGTTCCTCAACCATTTTGTAAGCAAAATTCCTATCTGAGCAATTTGCATGTATCTATGAAACAAACAAGCATTAGTGATGCATTAAAACTTTTGCCTGTAAGACAAGAGTCAATGAGGAAGCAAATAAAGCATCACTTACTGGGGGTGATCTTGCTCTTGGTATAAAAGAATATATTGAATGTAGAAGATCAATATTAGATAAGAGCCTATCTTGATGTGGCATGACTAAAGCTTCAAATGGAGCATCACCACGACCAGTTTCTAATGTCCTCTTGAATAAATTTGTGTCTGACTTTGATGGCAACAATAACATTCGTGTGACAGCTCTTACTTTGTCCCGTCCAATGTGATTGTAATTGATATCAGCATCCTCACTCTCCATCAGTAGGTCCAACATTTCATCCAAATATAGTCGACCCCATCTAATTATTGAAAACAATATTTTTTCCAACAAAGAACAAGTTGCCAAAAATGATGTTTCCATAGGTGACACATCAATCATACGAGTAAACCCAAATGTTCCACTTTTTACATAATAATCATCAGACTTCTGTGTTTGCCCGAGTATAGAAGAATGAATATTCTCTGGAGAGAATATGTTGAAGTATTTTTCAAATAATTCTCTACTAATACCGTGTCCCAATGTAGAACATATCGAATTTGAGTTCTGGATTTCTTGGAAGACCAGTTTTGGCATCTGCAAAGTATTAATAGAACAATGAGTTATACTTATACAAAGAGATCATTATCTGCAGATATCTACTAAAGGGATTGGAACAATCTGGGCCCCTTGAAGGAGGAAAAACTTAGACTCTTCACAATTGGGGGTATTATCACATGCCCCTGGTTCCACCCATTGTTATTGTGCCTCGACAATAGAGATGGGGACCCATTATATTACCAATTGCATAGAACATTCAAGAAAATTGTGTGTTCCTTGTTGACTTGTTTTTAGCAGTTGTAGATTTCACATTGAAGTTTGAATTCTTTCAATCACATCCCTGATTTTTAAGATACATTATTAAGTGGTCCCCACACCTGTTGCCTGGGAAATTTTATTGTCATGGGTGATTGTGAAATGTTGTCAACAGACAAGGACCATTTAATGCATAACTAAGAGATCAAAGATACAATTGGCACAACATGAACCTCAACCCAATTATTTTTAAAAAAAAAAAAAAAAAAAAAAAAATCAAGAAAAACAGTAGGGATCATGGGCTCAATTTGCTAAACATTAAACCATATACCAGAGTAATAAAGGGGATTTTTCCAATAAAGAATCATGAGGAACCTTTCGGTTGGCACATGATTCAGACATTCAGTTCTTTTAATTTTAAGATAACAAATGGAGTGTACACCCAAAATAATGTTTGGCTGCTAAATAGCAAAATAAATTCCTCTTGCTACTATTAGAATTTTTTCTATTGGACAAGAGGCACATAATGAAAGTATGCAAAAATGGGACTTTACAAACTGTCTTAAAAACAAAGAACAAACCCAAAAATGGACTTCATAAAATACCTGGTATGTAACAGGACTTCTACCACCAGAATAATACACGTCCTCCAGTTCCCCAAAGGGAGGAGGAAGAAGTGAATTTGGAATTTGCCCAAAATAGAAATAAGTGCTTCCCTCATTCCTCTCAAATAACTCTGGATGGTTACAAACCTGTTATTACAAATTGAAAAAAAATAAATTTACATTTTGCGCATGAGGTTCACAAATTTCATATATAATACATAAATGGGAAAAACATAAACAGCTAGAAAAATTTAACATTTCAAATACCAAGATACATAAATTTCGTAATCCATAAGTGCAAAAAGGAGTAAACATAACCAGCTAGGGAAAAAATAATCACCTTCCTCAACTGAATGACAATATTCATTAGGTTCATTATTTTTTTCTCATTAAGATGCCCACGGCTGCTGTCAAACAACTCTGCGAGTGATATCTTGTTCTTTATAGCTTGGTAAAATGCCTGCTGTCGAGAACTCAACTTACAATGCACTGTTATCTCAGTTTTCCCAGTCAACTCAGAGACTACATCTTTTTTAACCCGCCGCAGCATGAATGGCTTCAGAATTGCATGCTGTTTCAGAAATTCAGGGATAAATTATTATTATTTTTTTTTTAAAAAAAGAGAGAGAGAGAGCACATGTTGCATACAGGAGAAAGACCAAACATGGAAGAAGATTACTTCAATACTCCATGTTTTGACAAATAGGAAACCTATACTTCTATTACAGTTCATTAGGTCATTTATTTTTCCGAACATTTTTTGCACTACATATCATAAAATAAATCTCAGTATTTTCCTAAGATTTTTTGTAGGATAAAAGGTCTAAAGAACAACCATTATAAATCCTGATATAGAGACACGGAAATATTCTAGAAATTAAAAGTTTGCTTACCAATCTATTAAGCTGGTGCTCGTTCAAGGTCCCACCATGCTCAGCATGGTTCTCAATTCTGATTATAAAGAACATATAATAATGAGAAACACTTTACACTCCAGGAAAACTCAGAAAACTACCAGCATAAAGGACTTACCCTTTTGAGAACCACTCATTAAATTGCTCATGGCTATCAAATAAGGTGGGCATAATGAAATGTAGGAGAGCCCACAGCTCAGCCATGTTATTTTGGATTGGAGTACCAGTCAAAAGCAAGCGATTTCGACAATTGAAACTCAGTAATGTCTTCCATCTTATACTGTCAATCCAAAATCAAAGACAATAAAATGAGAAAAAATAGTCATTAACATCTTACAAATGCTGGACGTTCAGCAGTGTAAACATACAGACGTATACAAACTAATAGAGTGACAAATGTCTACACAGATTATGTTCTTATAGGAACATAGCACAACTCAAGAAGTACTCTAAATAGTCGCTGATACAATAACAAATACGGAGTAATTACAATGTTCTTAACTACAGTGCGAAGAACAGGATTGTCAAGATAAAAATAAAGAACATTTTTCAAGGGGGTATTAAACAAGGATTCATTCTCTCTAACCCAAAAATCATGTACAATCAAAGCATTAGCAGTTGAGAAAATTAATATTGACTTATGGAGTATCATTTAAAGGGGGTTTTTTTTTTTTTTCAAACAGAAAGTAGGAAAACTGCCACTGGAAGAAAAATTGTCAACCATCAATAACTATTGTATAAGTCGTTTCATTCATAATAGATTTTAAACAGATAATGTTCATGAGTCAAAAAGCATGTTCAGGGTAGATGCTGAAACCTGTTTGCGCTTTTAATTGCCTGGGCTTCGTCCAACACCATATATTGCCATTTAACACGTCGGAAGTACTTCTCATCAGACACTAGAAGTTGGTAACTGGTGATGAGAATGTGGAATCCGGCATCCCTGACAAGAAATAGCTAAGACAAGTCATTATAGAACCATCCAATTTCTAGGCTGGGCAGAAACTCTTCCTACATTTTTCCCTATTTGGATATGACAATAACCCAAGTATCCAACAACATCCCCACATCATGGTTGCATAGAGAACTAAGATACATGATTTACCCAAAACTTGGGCACATCCAAGAACATTATACATTGACAGGAAAGCACACATGAGGATGTATATAACAACAAAGAGAGAGAGAGAGAGAGAGAGGAAAGGGCAGGGAGGGTGAGCATTTGACTTTCACCCTCAATACTTCTATTGTGTGAAAGATATAATTTAAATCTTCCAAGCGATAGTCATTCCACAAATAGTCATGTAATCACTTCTTTCTGTTTTCATCTACTTAAATTCATCAAAAATCAGTATTCTACCCTGAAATGCCCTTCCACATGTCTGCTATTCAGGTACTGATTTCCAGAAATTTAGAATAATTAAAATGGCATAATCAACAACTTTTAGAGCACAAAATAACCATTGAAATAACTAGCCAATTCACAATTTAGTATCCTTTAGAGGAGAAAATATAGCCATCAATGTAGAGTGAGATCTACCGTCGATAAAGACGCTTGGGGTTAATATTCTTCCTAAGCACCGTCCGCTCTTGCAGCCCACCCCAATATGGAAGTGTTTTTAGATCAGGGCAGAAACGACCAATCTCATCGGCCCAGTTGTTCAAAACAGAAGCAGGAGCAACTACCAAAAATGGCCCCCATATATTCTTTTCCTGTAGAGAAAATAAGTCAAGTTATTATTATTTTTTTTTTTAAGGGAAGTCAAATTACTTCTAGGCACTTCACATATATGAATGGATCATCAAGTAAAGCTCTTACTTCTGCCAAATGAGCCAAGAATGCCATGGCTTGAATGGTCTTTCCTAGGCCCATTTCATCAGCAAGAATGCCATTTAAACCCTGACACAGAAAATTGAACTAGCTAAGTCAACAGTGAAGCAAGCATACAGAGGAATTTAGTGAAGGCAAGATGATACCTGCTCATAACAATTAACAAGCCATTGAAGACCTTTCAGTTGATATTCTTTTAGGGTACCCTTGAATAACTCTGGTGTCTGCACTGTTGATGCTACAGGCATGGTGGACCTGACAACCAGATACTCTCAATACACTAAGATTGAGGAAAGAAATATATAAACAAAGTTAAGTTTTCTATTAGAGGATAGTCACATTGAGAGTCCTTGAACTTACGGATGCAACAAGTCTATGTTACTAGAACCGGTAACTGAGGCATCTGGTAGGGAGTTCTCAGTTTCAGAAGCTAGCCGCAGCTTCAAGCATTCATTATCAAATGCACTTGTCATCTTTTTCTGCTTTGAAACTGCATCTTGAGCGGCTTTCAGAGCCTCCTTTCTCAGCTCAGCCTCTTCAGGATCTTCTTCCTCTCCAGGTTGAGCTTCAGCAGAACTTAACAGCATTTCTTGGTCATCTGCTCTTTCACTGTCAATATTCAAGGCCTCGGTGGGTTGTGAGGATGACTTGTTCTGCATAAAGTGGCTGTAAAGTTCAGTTTGTGACAACAGAAAGTTGAGCCTTTGCTGTTGCCTCCTTGCTTCACGAAGCTCCTGTTCACGTTTCAAAGCTTCTGCAGCTTCTTTTTCCTCTCTCTTCCTCACTTCAGCCTGCAATGTAAGATTATTTTAACATCAGAAAAAGTTCTTTAGTAAATCAGTAAATATAAGAGAAGCTCTTTCTGTCAAATATAAACATCATGTCGGTGTTTAATTTTCAAATTTCCTTGTAGCATCTTCTTTATGCTTTCTTCTCTTGAATATTTAACATCATGTGGGTGTTTATTTTTCTTTCTCCATTTCCTCTTTACTAGGTGTAGGCAAAAAACAGCACATTTTTGTAATTATGTTAACATGCAAATGCAAAAATCAACTGAAATTGAACAAGTAGGCAAAAGATAGAAGCAACATACCATCTCCTTGTCAACTCTCTTCCAAAATACCAACATGTCCCTGGTAAGTTTCCTAGTACGTATTCCAGCACCTCTCATCACCTTAAGCGATCTACCAACCTTCAATTTTACCTGGAAAAAGGAACCATTCGAGCTCAAAGGTAAGAACTAAAAACAAACCCAATGTTGGGACACAAGATTATTTTTAAAATGACACATATTTTAAATGCCACTGGAATAACGACCATCCCAACAAAATGAAAATATTACAAACGCAGAAACATTTGTTGCACTTGCCTCTCTTTGACAGGTTTCTGAGAACCTCTTGGCATCAGTGAATTGCTTTTTGTGAAAATTAGTGAAAAGTCTGTGATGTTTTGGGATGTCTTTCCTAACCATATTCACCCAATATTTTCCAATCTTTTCCATCTCTTCCCTCTCAACCACAGCAGGGTCTTTCTCCACCTTTGGCTTTTTGGGCAGACTACGTTCAATAATCTGTCCAGGCATCCCCACACGTGTAAGTAACAAAATCAAGGTCCTTCTGCCTATTAAAGAAAGCAATTGCTAATGTTCAAAAGAAATAACTTACCTCATATGTGTCTCCTTTCTCCAACACCTTAACATAATAAACCTGCAAAACACCACCCTCTGACAAGATAGAACGTCGTATTGATCCAGCTGCCCCCTCGGGGATAGAGGATGCCTCCAACGCAGCTTCACTGACTTGAAGACTAAATTTTGGGACTGAGTTACTAGTCAACTGAGATTTAAGTCTTGCCTGTAGAGATTCGTACTGTTGAATAGGATCACCCATTCCTCCTTGGCTTCTGGGCCCAAGCCTGTTGTCAGAAGCCATCATTGCAGCCAATGTCTCCAAATCAAGAGTGCCCTGAAGGTAAATTTCATCAACTTGGATATCTGCTACAGTAGGCAAGTTCAACGTTGCTGAAAGCTTTTCATAAGGAGGAGGGATGCTATAAGTCTTGCCTCCCCCAATATCCAAGAAAGCAGGCTCATAATTTGATCTGTAAATATTCAAAGTATTAGACTAGGCTCATAATTTGATCTGTAATTTGATCTGATTTACATGTGGCATTCTGTTTGTTCATTCTCCCCCTTCTTTTTTTTTTCTTTTTTTCTGTTTTCACTACAGCAGAAGGATTTCAATGCTAAGAAATTACAAAAAATATTGGCACTATAGTCCAAAAAGAAGTACAGGGAGAAGCATACCTATCGACCACAAATTTTGGGACATCAGATTGAAGATAGTTTCCTAGCTTCTGTGAATTATTTTTGCTTAGAAAATCTGATGCAGAGTCAAGTTTAAGCAATCCTCCTCTTTGATCACTTTT
Source organism: Ipomoea nil (assembly GCF_001879475.1). Lineage (NCBI taxonomy): Eukaryota > Viridiplantae > Streptophyta > Magnoliopsida > Solanales > Convolvulaceae > Ipomoea > Ipomoea nil. Next base: position 2,862,501 of record NW_017617471.1, read on the forward strand.
CAGTTCCGGATCCTTCAGCCCTAAACTGTTTTTTGCACTAGGCATCACAGTTCGTGTTGATGCAATGTTTGCTGGGGATGTACCAAGTCTCCTCTTATATTTATGAATGTGCTCACCAAGCATTGCTCTATACTTTTCCTCTGAGATATATGTACTATAATTTCTGTTTTCGTCCTCTTCACTGCTATATGCAGTCCGCCTCTTCTTCTTCAATTCCCGCCCAGACAGCACCCCATTACTTCGCTCCCCTATAGCTCCTATTGACAAACAATATGAAACATGCCAACTTAAAAATTATTTACAATATTATAGTCTAAAAATGTCATTTACTAAGACAAATAAATCACATCCTATTGCAAGACCATAACAACTTCAACTGCTCTATTTAACTTCAAACTGTTAATGAAGGACTGAGCAAATTTTGAAGAATTCAATCCCCAACCATGAGAAAATTAACAGAAAATTAATTGAATTAGAAATGAAACATTAAAGTGCATACCTTGGCTACCTCTGCTCTCATCCTGACTACTATTCCCATAATAATCAAAATCATCATCCTCGTCCCGTGGCAGCTGAAAGTTCACCAGGGACTACAAAAATCCCAGAAAAATCAACAAAAAAGCAGCTTCTGAAGACGTTCAAAAAAGAACCGAAAATTTACAGTTCTTGAAAAAATTTCAAGTCAATACCATTCACTAGAAAGCCTTTGATTTGGCTTAACAGTTTACACTACCCAATTGTAAGTATAAAGAATTAAAGACCAAATTCATAGTCTAAATGAAAAATCGTAAATTTGAAAATAATAATAATAATACAGGCAGAAAAAAAAAAATATTAGACATTAAAAAAGCCTAACTTTAAATCAAGTAAATCAGCTCAGCACATCAGCACGGTTACAACAAGTAAAGACACCCCATTGAACAGGACGAAAAGGCAATTCCACATACCTCAAGATTGAACAAATTGGAGTAGGAAAGACGCTTATTGGAATCCATGAACTACAGCCGGCGACGGGAGAAGAGCATCTGGAGACGAAAGTGTGTAAATTAAGCTAAAATTGAACGGCTGCACGAGTAGTCGGCGAAAGATGAGGAGAAAGCAGAAAGGAATGTAGAAACGGAGAACCCTAACCCTAGACGGAGAAATAGAGGGATAAGGGGGAAGAAGGGTGTAGGGAGAGAAAGAAAGGGGAAGATGCGTAGGCAGAGGTGAGAAGTGCATGGATAGGTGCTAACGTGCGCTGGGAGTGGGGTGGGGGTGGCGTTGGTTAATGTGCGCTTCTTTTGATCGAGCTTTCTTTGTGTGTGTGTGTGTTCTGTTTCAGCGCGTCAAAAACGATTTTGAGAGGGAATGTCTGCTCCTGTTAAGCCACGGCTATGATCTTTTCATGTCTTCGTTTCTATCCGTTGATTATCTACCATCATCTCAAATTTTTTTTCAAATCATTTTTAACAATATATATAGAGTTATACCCAAAATGGTCATCGAATATAGTGATTTTTCTCAATTTCATCATAAATAACTTTGGTTACATAATGTAGTCACATACTTTTATATTTTCAATCAAGTTAGTATTCCGTTTGTTATCATGTCAAATTAGTGTTAAATAAATGGATGATTCAGTAATCTTAGTATTGACCTCTATTCACTTTCAGCCATGTGAAGTGCGGAATACCAATTACTCTCTGACCTATTAATCAAATTGTAAATTCATAGGTTTGGGAGTAAGTCTGGAAGTAAATCGTAAAATAAAGATGGATTTCACACTTCACATGTCTAAGATTAAAGAGATATCAATATTGAAATTACTGAATTGTCTATCTATTCAACACCACATGTACGGATAATAAACAGATGACTAAATTAAAAAAAAAAAAAAAAAAAACAAATACAAAAGCCAATGACTACATTAGATCAATAAAATCGTTTAGGACGAAATTGAGAAAAATCATTATAGTCAATGACCATTTTGGGTATTAATTTTATCTCTCTCTCTCTCTCTCTCTCTCTCTATATATATATATATATATATATATATATATATATATATATATATATATAACGTTTTTTTAATGCTACTGACTCTATTACATTGTAATATCTGTTCAAACATACTTTAATTTCACTGAGATTCAATCTCATGACCTCCCATATGGGTGATGTCACTACATGCCATCTGAGCACAAGGTGCTTGGCAAACCACAATGTTATTTGATTGGTTTGTAATGTAATATTTATTTTTGTACTCATTGAATTATCGAGAAGTTAGTAATCTCTGTTGGAAAAATAGCATTAAAATGACATTTTAAGTGATTATTTTGTAGTACAATTATCAGTGGGATTCACTTCTGATTTGGGTCGGGTCAAATTGGATTCGAGTTCTTCGTAGGGAGACGAAGAGATTGATATATTGTACGCTCAAAACGGATAATGGGTGAATGAGATATTGATTCTCAAAGTAGATCCATTTAAGTTGGAAAAATGAAGAGAAAAAGCTTGGAGGAAGCTTTTGTCCCACATTGGTTTGGGAAAAAGGATTTGTTCCACTATTTATATAAGAGTTCTTTTAAGGCTTATTGAATTGTATAGTATAGAGACTTTCTCCAGCGTGAAGGATGATTGTAAATCAAATCCCAAATTGGGATCAAAAGGGCAATTTTAAATTGAAAGATTTTCCTCTCTTGAAAACACTGCTCCTACTTATTTCTTGCATCCTGTGTAAGGAAAAAGAGTTTACACGACTCGTACTTACCACTCTTCTTCATCTCCTTTCTTCACCGGTTTTGGAATTATGATTTTAAGCAATAAATCCTTACTTTGTTTCCTTTTGGTTGGAATTATAATCTAAGAATTATAAATTCCATTTCGATTGATATATATATATGTGTGTGTGTGGTTGCAATGTAAGAACTATGATGAATATAAATGCAATTTCATAAGGGAAAAATGACCTTTTTAGTCAATTAATTATGATAGATGGGTAAAATGAGTTCCTTAATTATAATTAGTATATCTTATTTAGTTCCTAAATAGTGTCTATGTTTGTCTTTCACCTCAAGTATGTTAAAACCTAGCGTGGACAGAAGATCAAATATGAAAAAAAGTTTACATTAAATTATATAGAAGACAAATAATATATATATATATATTACATTAATACGTAGAAATTGTTACAACTTTATCTATAACAAATTATATTCAAATGGGCATGACTGAGAAGTGGGACATTGTGGAGAAAATGAGCTAACTTCTACAATTTTCGCACCTCATCAAAAACTTTTCAAGTGTTATATCTTTAGAAGCTTGTCATTATTTACCATGATTTTGACAACTAGTATTTTGGCTCTCTAATGTTCCATGGCATATGATTATGATCCCACCATTAAAATCTTCACAATACTTGAACTCAACACACCAAGAACCCATATGGATCTAGTTCAATAATGCAAACGTGATAATTCACACAATAACAAAACTTCCAATAGTTAACATAAGAGAATAAGTTTCATTGAGTGGTGCATACATTATTAGTGTATGTTACGTGAGAAGTTGAAGATATTTCCCCATTGTTACGTACAATAAAATGAGGATGATGAAAGAATTGTGTTTTTGGATATCGGATTTATGTTGGCCGTTGTTAGACATGATCATTGCAAAAATAGTGGTTAAGGATTGTTGGTGAAAAGTTATTGGTTCGCATAAGATTGGCGCTCTGCCATGTACTTGTGTAATTACCAAACTTCTAGACACTAAAGTCCTGAACTCATACAAATCCAATCGCATTCATGGACATGGATGGGCAAATCAACACACTCAAGAGACAAAATAAACACAATAAAAAATATATGGCTCGAGTTAGGGATATCACATTCTAGATGCTACAAAAGCCTATAGAATTATGAAGAACAAATAACCAATGGATCAAGATGGAATGAACGAAGGAATCATAACCTAAATGCCACTTTCTTGGTCAATCAAACAATGATTAGAACAAGGGATTGTTCCACTTTCGTGATGCTTCAACTCAAAGTTCTTCAAGCTCACAAAACATCAATGCCCCCACTATTCTCTTATTTTCATATAGAGAAATTAGGTTGTGAAAAGAAGCGACTTGAGTTCTTCAACCAATTTTCGTGGTGGCAGTGAACTCTCAAAATACAAGCTAGTGAATGTTACCTACCAAACATTAACAATATTCAATCGCAAATATTTCACAAACATTTGAACCCTAAATTCAAGTTCTACCCATCATGCAATAAAAATTTTTGGTATCTATATGGATAATACAACCATTACTCAAGTCCATAAACTAATTACACACATATTAAACATAAACATAATAACAACACAAAAATAAAGCATAAATAACATCAAAGAAAGATATATAAAGAAGTAGAAACTTATCTACTAAAATGGAAGAACAATATTGAAATGTTAGAATCTAAGCTTCAAAAAAATGGTAAGGAACCTAAATCTAAACTTAATCAAACACTAAAATAGGAAAAGAAATGAAGGAGAGTAGCTAGAATTTGAGACATTTCATATTCAATCATATACTTATCTTGACATGTGTTTTTAGAGAAACAAATAAAATTTCAAATTTAATTTTACACCAAGATTAGATTTTAACGAGTACTTGAAGCAATGGATTAAAATAATCACTACACAACCAACTCAAAAACCAAGTAAGATTATCTTTAGCTTACATGAGCTTAACTCAATGGTTCATTAAACAATATTTAGAAGAAGAGATAAATGTAAAATGTTCAAACTTCGGCAATGTCAATGTGGGGATTATGTTCAAAGTAGATAAATTCCTTGTGTGCACCAACATTTGATCATGTCTGCTGAGTCACCGAGTCACCATAATTTATATTTTTTAAAATGTTATGTCGGGTCGGAGCGTGGAAGAAGAAGTAAGATTATCTTTATACTTAAAAGGATTGCATTTACCATTACGGTACAGTTAAGGAACTAAAAATAACCGTTCCAGTGTCGACGATTCGAAAAGTTTGACTTTTGATAATATGGGTGTGATCTGCACATGCCACATGGCAACTTGTACACACAACCTGAGCTTTTCATAAGTACGCTCCATCGTCCTTAAACACCAAACGCGTCTTCTTTTTTTCTCTTTCGTTTTCCGTCTCTCGTACTTGCTGCGAAAAACAAAAAAAATGTCAGGATATCCCAATCCAAATTCTCACGGCTACGGTTACAGCGCTCCGCCGCCGTCTCAGCCGTACAGCGTTCCGCCGCCGTCCCAGTCGTACAGCGTTCCACCGCCGTCCCAGGCGTACTCATCAGCTCCCTACGGCGTTCCACCGCCATCTTCCGCATACGGGGCCCCACCACCGGGCCAATCTCCTTACGCGCCCGTAGCCTCTCCGTACTCGGCTCCCTCGGCCCCCTACGCGTCCGATCCCACCAAGCCCCCGAAGGAGAACAAACCCCAATCCTCTGGCCATTATGGCGGTGGCTACCCCACCGCTCCCCCTTCGGCGCCGTACGGCAGTGCCCCCTTTGGTTCTCACGTCCCCTCCTCTTTCCCGCCCGGCACCGATCCGAACGTGGTGGCTTGCTTTCAGATGGCCGATCAGGATGGAAGCGGCATGATCGACGATAAGGAGCTGCAAGGGGCGCTTTCCTCGTATAATCATCAGAGCTTTAGCATGAGGACAGTTCATCTTCTCATGTATCTGTTCACGAACACCAACACCCGTAAAATTGGTAATTATCTGCAGTATTGTTCAGATTTTTCATATGCATATACTCATAGACCTAGACCTAGTGTTCATTCATGTGATCCGTGTCTCGGTGTCTTTGATTATTTGCCCCAATTCAACATCTTTTTTGTTATGGAAAATATACATTACAAAATTAAAAACCTAAACAACTCGACGGGTTAGCTCAATTGGTTCGACAGATTGCCCAGCAATGGGGCATTGGATTAGTATCTATCTGTGCTTCATATGTACTGTATTTATATGGATTATACTCCATAACAACTACCATGGAGAGAAGGGGAAAGCCAAAAGAGTTAATTGGTTGGTTTTGAGGCATCTTGCTTGATTATGAGGCAATTAGTGACATTTTAGTACTGGAGTAGTGTATGATGCAAAATGCTTGTGCAACTGAGTTTTGGTGATGAAGAAATTGCTGGCTAATTATCATGTTTAATCATGTGTTACCTGGTCTATATGGAGTTGTTGGAACTTTGTATTTTAGTAAAAATTATGCCATTAATTATATAACCAAGGACCCACCAAATGTAGATAAGTTAAGATATACAGATTAGTTAATTGATGTTTTCTAAGTGCTTGTTTACAGCACTATAATAAGTCAATAAGTGGCACATCTTAAAACACATTAATCATCTAAAAATGTTTTGGGTTGTGTCTGCCGTTCATGGAATGTGTTGAAAACGTTATGTAGTTGTTGTCTCACCGAGAAGGCAATAACTGATGAAGTCTTTTGGTTAGGAATTGCTGCCAATTTGGCTTTGTGTATAATGATTTGGAAACTAGCTTTTGGAATACTTGTGTATATGTAACATTGTAACAAACTAGTTGTGAAAATGAGTTAAATGACATGCTTTGTAATATATTCCTTGGGATACTTCGTTGATCACCTGCAAAATTAGTGTTATGCATTGGACCAATTCATTAACAGTTTAAAATGTTTCAATGTCCCGAAAGCCATATCAAATGTAATCTGGAGTAGTATCCAAAACACTTGGTCTTCAAGCTTGTACTTGCTTATCTTTTACTGATGCACTAAATTTAAGTTACTTTGTGTGAATGAAAAACAAAGATAAAACACTATTTAAAGGGTGAAGGAAACAATCAGTGTCTGATATACTGTTCTAAGGAGCATAGGCACACAGTATACAAAGGAAATTGGAATGGGAGATCATTCTCTCTCTTTCGGAGTCTAGTCTTTGATTAAATAACTCTTTGAGTCTTTTTCTATTTCATGCACAATGTCGATTTACTGTTGACTTTTGGAACAGGTCCAAAAGAATTTACTGCAGTCTTCTACAGTCTACAAAACTGGAGGGTGAGTTGATTGTTGATGGAGATATGAAGATATCGTCTACTCCTTAACCCCTCCCCTTTGTTTTTTCTTGATTATGGTTGACTAATGCTTCATGCCATGTTTAGGCAATTTTTGAGAGATTTGACAGGGATCGGAGTGGCAAAATTGATACTACAGAATTAAGGGAGGCCCTCTTGAGCTTGGGATTTGCAGTATCACCTGCAGTTTTAGAGTTGTTGGTGACCAAATTTGATAAAACCGGTGGACATAACAAGGCCATTGAATACGATAATTTCATCGAGTATGCTTCCTTAGTCCTTACTCACGCATTATCCATCGTTTATAATTTGCATCCAAAGTATATTTTCTTCACTCATTAGTGCCCTTGTGTTACTTTTTCTCATACTTTTGTGTTTGAATGCAGGTGCTGCCTCACAGTGAAGGTAAGCCAAGCCACATCTTGATTCTTTTTCCAGAGCGCTTAGCTTTCTCATAGGCAATGATGCATGGAAACGTTCAAGAAAACGATCCTATGTTTTCCTGTGTCTCGTTCCATATATGTTTCCGTGCTACCTAGCTGCTCGTAGGTTCAATTGTATTGAAATTAATTTCGATTGGGTCCAACTTGGTGTTGTTGATGTGCAGGGGCTGACCGAGAAATTTAAGGATAAGGACACTGGGTATACTGGTTCAGCAACTTTCACCTATGAAGCTTTCATGTTGACAGTTCTGCCTTTCCTGATTGCATAGAGATGAGATGTGTACATGAGTTGAGTATGGTTTGTTTGATAGAAGCCTGCAGCAGCTTCCATTTAAATGGTTTAATTTTCGTATTATGCAATCTTTCATTTTCATTAGTTGTATTTTGCTTAGTAGTAACGTTGGAGGTAATCTTGTATTGTGTCATGTTTCCTACTTGCACTTCTCTCCTTTCAATTTACACTATATTTCTTCTTGAATAAACTCTCATCAGCTTCATATACAGTTTTTTGAGTGAGCCTATCCTCCATAAGTGAGCATTTACTCTTGCACCACATCTTAGTTTTTTAAAACCTAAAATCTTTATTTGCATTATAGGGTTATACATAATGTAATCATTCCAATTTCACTTTAGTACCAAATATGCAAAATATTTTTACCAAAATTCATTAATATTACAAGTATTTGATTCCTATGTACAAACCAAACACATCTTAAATGTACTTCCAAAGAGTATTACTCCCGCTACATGTACATATTCAAGTATAACGCGCCAGGCTAAGCGTTTGCTGTACACAAAACGCGCACAATAGCTCCCTTGTTCCATTTATCTCTGTTCCCTTGGGACCCACAAAATTTTTTTTTACTTGCAGAGTTGCAGGAGATCAAAATGCATTCTCTCACATTTTTCTCTATCATCCATTTCATCATGGATCTCACAAGAACCAAGAAAAATCCACTAGTGTGGATGCTCTATTCCATTTAAATAGGAAAATACTACATGAACTCCATCTCTTACTTTTAAGTTCTACTTCTTACAAATTTTGGATAAAGACACTTATCAATATGATGAAATCATAGAGTAAAAATGAGAGAGTAAAGGTAAAACTCATTCTTCTGCCACGTCACTGGCTAGTAAACGGCCACGTCCGCTTGAGCGTAGACTATGATGACACACCAAAACACTTTTCTTAGTTTCTAGTCCCGTCTAACCGCTTAAAAATAGAACAAAGTGTGCGGCAAGGCACTGAAATTGCCCAACCCGGTTTCTTCAAGGTAATCGCTGATTAACGGGAATTCTTTTCCACTTCATATGTTACAGTCTGTATGGCAAGAATTCGTATGACATAATGGTTTTTGTTTTTATTATTATTATTTTTAATGTAGTTTTTGCTTATTTACATAAACAAAAAATGGTATCTTCAGTGTATTTTCTTGGGCTATATTGCTTAATACTGATGCACGGTTGAAAGATTGGATGCTGTCATGTAGCTGAAAAGTGTCAAAATGAAGAAAGTTGAGAAAATAGAAGTCTTTTTGGGCATATGCGTTTCCTGGGTTATTTTATCAAACATATTGGCTACAGAAAGGGATGATGCAATTGATTATGAAATTCTTGACATAAAAAAGGACAAGATGAGGTTATGGAAGGTGCTGAAATCAGCAAGTTTTGTTTTTGGAGAGTGTTTATTGTATGGTTGGCCTTTCAAAATAGTTTAGTGATTGGCTGATTGCTGAGCTGATGGGAAATTGTTTCTTCTTTGCCACCTAATGGAAATGGTTCTTGGCTATGCAAATGGTCACTGTTCTCAGCAGAATTAGGGTTGCTCAAAGAGTTACAAGTAGGTTTAATGGAGTCACTTTGATTACACAGGGAACCTGCTTCCTTTGAACATTAATAATTAAGAATATATAGATATTATTCAAAACTGCCATCACAAATGACAGAGGACTATATGATCTTGTAAATTTTTGCATCCATCAAACATGATGTTACAATGAGTTCTAGTAGGATTTTTTTTTTATACCCAATTGACTCTACCTTATAATAAATATATGTGTTGAAAAGTTCATTATTATGAGATGTTCCGAATAGCAGTGAATTTCTAGATGTGTCTTGAATTCTATTTCTAGAGAACGGTGAACGCCATTGATTTGAATTCTTATATATAATGAATATTAGTACTGAATAGCATTTGGACTCTGGACTTCTAGATATGGTACTTGGAGTATGTATTTCTCCTCTTGGCGTTTGTGAAATTCAACATGTTTTTTTGGGATTTGTATGAGAAGAAGAAGTTAGAGAAGTGGTTGGATTGATATAAAATTGGTATTGGTTGCTTGAGAACCATTTTTCCTTGATTAACTCCTACACCATATAAGTGCAGATGCCCTTTGAAGATATCCCTCATTTCACCTGGAAATTGGGATTCTTTTCCCTTCTTTATATATATATATATATATATATATATATATATATATATATATGGATTTTGTTAATAATGCTCTGTGGCCTCGGTTCTTTCTTAGGTTTGTTGAAGATTCTGATTTCTGGTATTGCCACTCGGTTAAGATAGCCAGTACAGTTTTGTGCTAGACCATGACTGACTATAAATCACCTGGAAGTTTCCAAGGTACTAATGCTAGTAACCCTCATTGATCATATCCTATCCCTTCATTTCCTTCTGTTGACAGTAGCTGGGTAGTTGAGTTCTTGAAAATGGTTTAATGACAAAAAAGTGAATAAATGAGAATTTCCTGTTATGTAAAGCATGCTGAACTATTGATCTTTGTCCTTGAACTGGAATTTGTTGAATGCATCAGATAAAGTGGAGGGCAGTGCGGAAAAAGGGATAGATGAATCTGTGCACGATTTACATGTAATGAATGGTCAAAAGAAGCACCGAGATTCAGAGGAAGGCAATCACAGAACCCACAAAGCTGACCCCCAAGGTGGTGAGAATGTAGCTCGTGCTCCTGGCGAGGTAAATATGGAAGCTGAAATTACTCCCGATGATGTTATGCGGGCAGGAGGGTTTGGAGCTAGAGACGATATTGGTAGTTTCCTTCCTACAGCAGTTGACACCACTGACTTTGAAGCTTCTCTGCGTGATGCTCGAGGCTATGAAGAGCCACAAGAAGGCGTCTGCAGACCTGGCCTTGGCTGGACAGACGAAGTGGCTAAGAAATGAACACATTTCTGCTGCAGCATCAAGTGGAGTTTCTAAACCCACTTCGTTTTTTCCTGCCCTTTTATACTCACAGTTCTCTTCCCGATATATATATGTAGTGTTTCACTGACAGACTGACAGAACAATTGCTTTTGAACAGCATCCCATATTTTATTAGAGTAATTCAAGTCTCCTTGTTTGTGAAATCTGGGTTACGTTACTCCCTTTCTTTTGTGTTTTTATCTTCTTTGTCAACAAGTATTGTGAAAATTTCATTCTCCCAGTGATCTGAAAACCCATTTCTCTTGCAGAAAGTTGGAGAAAACTTCAATCTCAGACTCACAACAAACAAGAGAAATTTTGGTTTGCTGCCATTTTTATAAAAACCATATAGGTACAAGAATTGACAATAAGAAATTCATTCACTTGTCTACTCTTTTCAGCATTATCACTATTCTTGTATGCTAAAAGATCTGTGTACTAAGTTATTCATTCATTCATAATTGTTGTTGAAAGGTTACTCTTCTGAAAATTCTCTGGCCAGGAGCCAAGATAGCCAAAGGGTCATAAAGCGATTTCCTTGTGACAAAAACCTCCCACTGGCTGTCAAAATGGGCTTTCCACTCCTCCCTAGTGCTGTAATGGGGCAAGTATTGTTTCATCCCAATGTTTGCCCTTTTGCAGAAATCTAAAATTCTTCGGTTCTGTGAAAGTATGTGTTGCAGGCCATCTTTCCCAGTAGATGATGGCATTGCAGAGGTTAAGAATGCTACCATGTAGAAAACATTCTCCTTAGGAGTAACCAAGGATGTCCCCTTTCTCCACCTGAAGAAACACAAGGAAATTGAATTATATATGGTCATATACCAGAAAACTATGTAGGAGCTGAGGTATGTAGTTTAAGTTTAAGGATTAATACTTAGATTTATCCACAGGGTAGATGAGAATGGGGCCATTGCTGGTGTCTGTGAGAATGTTCCCAAAAACCTCTTTAGCAAAGACATGAATCTTGGACTTTGGAATGAGAAGATTCAGCCATGGATGAGGGACTTCCCACAGCCCTTTTTCTCTGAGTTTCATCTCTGAGATGTGCACCCTATCCAGAAAATCCACATAAGAAACTTCCGAAAGGAACAGCGTGGATCTAATGTAGCTCAGCTTCGACAAAAGTGTGTCGATTTTCTGCAGAGTAGAACAGCAGACTCCAAGGATTAGACATAACTGAAGCTTAAACTGATAGTGAAACTGCCACCACATTTATTATTTATATATATTTCGCTCAACAGACACCCCGTTTAAGGCTAACATGAACTTATAACATCTACCTGATCCAAGAAACCAGAATCTTCTGGGTTGAAGTACTTGGCAACCTCTAAGCAGAAAAGTGTTTTGCCTTCAGAACTGAACTGGCTGGCTTGAACAGGGTCTTTAGGATTGAAAGTAGACCTCCAGTTATTAACCAGACCGGTTCTGTTGATTATCACAAACCCTTCAATGTAATCAAAAGTATCCTCAGATGAAATGAGGTTTTCTTGGTCACTGGTGAATGTGGCAAAGTCTGAATACAGAACTCTGATCCACTTAACCTGCACTCAACACAGCAGTTGGTTAACTGTCAGCGGTATCTTTCTTAGTTTTACTGGACAGTAATTTACAGTTAAGTGGAGGTGTACAAAAGTTACCATCTTGGGTGCTGGTTCAAGGGCAACTCTTGCTCTGGTGATGACACCAAATTGTCCTAGTCCTCCAAGTACTGCGTTGAACAGGTCAGTGTTCTGCTCCTCTGAACATGCCATTATTTCTCCTCTACCTAAGAGAAGTTTGTCATCATCATTTGTTAATAAAGCATGTGTCGAGTGTGACATTTGACATGGACTGTAGTGAATAATTTTTCACATCTACCTCTAAATCCCCCTCCCTCCCCCTCCACACACACCCACCCCCTCCCCCTCCACACACACCAACCCCAAACAAGAAAGTAAATAGAAGGGGACAACCCCAGTCAAGTTGGTCTGTTGACTTGATAACCACAGGTTACAAGTTCGACTTCCAATAAGAGCAGCCTATTTGTTTTCTTGGTTTGAGCTGGTCAGTTATGGACAATCTAAATTGGTTTACCCCCTTGTGGTCCTTTGCCAGTTAGGGTCACAAGGCTGGATTTATCCAATGCACATCCTCGGTTGCGGGATCTTGAACGTGTAATTTTAGGATGCTTGTAGTTTAATAGCATGAACGGGTAACTTTAGGTAGAATATCACGGGTTTAATCCTAACATATCGAATAAAAAAATGGCTGTGTAGAATTTGTGGGAAGTGATTGCTGCTAACAAAAGTAACTTGTGCTGCAAACTCTGTTGAGTGCAGCCCACAATGTGAGCACTTCATAATTGACTTTTTGGTGTTGGGAAAATGCATCACTTTCTTGAAATAAAAAAAGCAAGGGACCGGACCTAACCACCCTAGTAATTTTGTGGAATCACATGTTTTATGTGTATATGTTTTTTTTTAGGCAATATGTTGTGATCTGGGCCAGTGAGCATATGAGCATATATACCTGTGACAACCTCAAGTTGATAAACGTTGTTGATCTGAGGTCCATGCCGGAATGCCTGGCCGCTGATTCCGGCATTAGACAGAGTGCCGCCAATGGTGAGGTGAAGATAATCCGTCCAAGATTTCGGGGTGAGGCCATGTTTAAGGCTTTCATGCAGGAGGTTTATCCAAAGCTCCCCGGCAGAAACATCAACGTAGGGGTTTCTTCCTCCTGTCTGGAAACGCAACCTTGGCTCGCCACGCAGCGATTCCATGTTGATCACCACTCCATTGTGAGCCTGCGCCTGGCCTTGCAGGGAGTGGGCGTGGCCTCTGGCGGCCACAGTCAGCTCCGAGCTGCCACGCATCTCGAAAACATGTTTGATCATGGCAGAGATGTCAGAGACAGATTTTGGATACAGCACTGCAGATGGGAGGAAATGGTGAGTGTTCCCAAAGTCTTTGGCTGCATGGTCAATGTTGTCAAAGCTAAGAGAGCCCTCCAGTTTTAGGGTAGTTGAAGGGACATGGGGGGTGGCAAAAGGGTAGGTAGAACAAAGGTTGATTTGGTTGATGCTGCAACTGGCTAATATGACTATTATGAATCTGAGGAGCATGGTGTTTTGTTTCAGGCTGTGTGAGTTCATTCTCTCCAGAAAGGGTTTGGGATTTTCTTGCTTTTTTCCTTGGGTGGAAATGGAGAGGTTAGTGTAGAATGGCCTCACAAAAATGAAGGGTGTTGAGGAGAATATAAAGGGGGGAGAGAGTTGAGTGTCACTATCAATGCCACTTAATGCACCAATTGCATACCTGGACTTTAGTTACTATCTGTAACTTGGTGCTGTTTTAGGGATGTATACATACTTGAAAAGATTGCACTCTAATTCTCACGGTCCCATCCGTCTCGTCTCTACCACTACCTTGAGTTTTGGAGGAAGAGGTAAATAAAGAAATCAAATGCTGCATTTCGATTTTGAAGGTTTTGGTCCTTGTCTTGGAGCTTTGGTAGATCTATCGGAGATAAATCGAGGAATCAAATTCGACACTATGTGGATGTTAGAGAAGTAGAGTTATCAATTCTTTTTAGATTGATCAACTAGTTAAAGTATTTGATTTGCGAAAAAATCTATGGTTGCTATTTGAAAATACTCTCTGGGTGAAACTCGTCTTGCAACCCTAGTCCGCAAAGATCACAAGAAGACAAATTAACTTAGGTTGCCTTCTTAAATTAAGAAAAATTAGTAAATAATTTCTATGGGGTATTAGGAGTTGAACTTGAAACCTTTCGATGATCAAGTCAATTGTTTCGTGACGCTCATCTGTTAGACCACCTTGGTTGAAGTTGTCAGCAACAAGTTAAAATTTGTCTCGATAATGAATATATACACACTTGAGATCTGTTTTTTTTTTTTTTGGAAAGGCACTTGAGATTTGTTGGTTGTGAATAAGTAGATATAATATGACGTCATCTTCTCGTACGACCGTGCAGATTGTACCATTAGGTATGTATAATCACAAAATATTTAGAATGCACTAGGGTGAAATGTACAAATACCCATAAAAACGCACAACCTTGGAAGTGCAGTCATGCACCAATTAGCAAAGTTGAAAAAATCGCTAGGCGCCTGGGGATCGCCTAGAGTGCCTGGCGCCTAGAATGCCTAGACGGGCGCCTAGCGCCTAGGCTCGATTTTTGCAACACTGCCAATTAGGTATGCATAAAAGCACTACAACGTGTTTAGAAATGGCACCCGGGTGAAATGTACAAATGTACCACAAAAATGTATCATACCCTAGTGCATTTATAAACATGTTGTGGTATATTTTTACATATCTAATGATAAATGGCCGTACATCCGTATGGGAACCAGACCATAAATAAATAAATGGCGCACCTTAAGAAGGAAAACAACGCACCTTAAGAAGGTAAACCACGCACCTATAACTTTAGACTGATGCACCTTAAGACGGAAAACAACGCACATTAAGAAGTAAAACAACGCACCTTAAGAAGGAAAACCACGCATCTAAAACCTTATTATTAGGCTGACGCACGTTAAGTTTGAACAACTGACACACCTTAAGCACACAAACCACACACCTTAAGAAGGGAAATCACGCACCTTAAGAAAGAAAATCACGCACCTAAAGTTTTAAACTAATGCACCTTAAACATACATCACAAAAATCACGCACTTTAAACACAAAAATCACGCACCTTAAAAAGGAAAACCATGCACCTAAAGTTTTAGGCCGACGCACCTTAAGTTTCAACTTTCAACAACTGACGCACTTTAAACACACAAACGGCGCACTTTAAGAAATAAAATTACGCACCTAAAATTTTAGATTGACGCACTTACATTTTCAACAACTTACACACCTTAAGCACACAGCACAAAAACTACTCATTTTAAGCACAAAAACTACACACATTAAATTTAACCTAGATGCAAAAATTACCAAATTGTCACCAGTATGCTTATTTTCTCACTAGGTAAATGCTGGCTATGGGGTTCGAACCCATGCGCACTTATGTGCAGAAGATCTTAAGTCTTCCCCCTTAACTTCTCAGGCAAACCAGCAATTGCTTTCAAATTGTATTTATTATATTCTACATCTTTAAAAAGTTGTTTCCGCCAACTAAATGGGCACTAGAGTATCTTTTACTACATTGAATAGTATATCGATTAACATTTCATCTGAATCATTCCAAGTGCCTTTCCGATAGGATGCGAGTCATTAAGCATTAAAATGATGCACCTTAAACACAAAAACAAAGCACCTTAAGAACACAAATCATGCACCTAAAGTTTTAAAACATAAACCACGCACCTAAAGTTTTAAAATTACGCACCTTAAGTTTCAACAACTGATGCACCTTAAACATACAAATCACGTACCTTAAGAAGGAAAATCACGCACCTAAAGCTTCAACGTTCCTTGGCCCCTTGCAGTTGGCTATCGACAACCATGAATCGGTCGCTCGGCCTCACGATACCTAGGGCTGTAAATGAGCCGAGCTCCAGCTCGAGTAGGCTCGAGTTCGAACTCGATAAAAATATGGTGGCTTGAGCTCGAGCGAGCCTTAAAATTAAAGCTCAAGTGTGAAGAATTTTCGAATTTATTAATTTGATTTGTATTCCCTATACGTGTAAGAGAGCTTCTATGTTATACAATTCAACTTCTTTTTTAAAAGGCTCTTGTATATATTGTGGTGCAAATCCACTTCCCAAATCAATGTGGGACAAGCGCTTTTTACAAAGCCTCCCCACCTTCATTTTCCAATTCAAATATATATACTTTGAGAATCCATTTCTCATTTACCATAATCCGTTTTGAGCGTACAATATATCGATTTTTTCGTCTCACTACGAAAAGTGCAAATCCAATTTGACCCAATTCAAATCAGAAGAGAATTCACATATATTTGTATAAAAAATAGTCACTTACATGTTATTTTATACTAAAAATTCCAACAAGATCAACATTTTGGAGTTTCAAGAGAGTACGTGGTAGTGTAGTAGTCACACTAAAGGGCAGATGTTTAACCCCCGTCTATTTTTAGTTTTGTACTTCCCCTTCACTTCCAACCGCCTTCTAGGCTGGTATTTTCGTGCAAATTTAGTACAAGTCGGTCCGACCACCTGTCTGTTCATATTTGGTGAAACCATGACTTCATTTTCATGTAATCTTATTCTTTTGACGACGGGAAAAATGCACAACTATTCTTTTGACATGCACAACTTAGATGCCATGTTCAATGCACCCTAACCTTTTGCTTAGTCAATTCCATCTTTTCGTGACAGTTTCTGTGTTTAAATGCCCCAATAATTTTGTCACTTCAAAGAATTTCTATGCAAGCAATTTAATTAGTTTCTCGGTGGTAGATTGTGGACGATAACACATGACTGTATGCGAGTTTTTACCAATATGGTGTATAGTGGACTCCTTGTGGGCATTGGTTCTCTCACCAAATGGGCCATGTGCTTTACTCCTCCACTATCTTGTGGGGCGGGAGAATTTCATTTTTTTTTTCATAAAATATATAGTATCTTCATCATTCTGGGATTAATTTGAATTTAATTCACTTTGGGTCAGACTAATTTGGATTCAATTTAGTTACTCTCTAGTCTCTACTATCATGTGGGTGCGAGATAATTTTACCATTTGTGTGCAAGGTTTATTTATTTTTTTTCATACAACATGTTATATCTTCGTCATTCCGAGACTAGTTTAGATTCAATTTATTTCGGATCAGGCTAATTTGGATTCAATTAAGTTCGGGTCACACGCCTGACACAAACTCTAACACTAGTTGAATCTTCGATTTTGCATTAGCCGCTGGCTTACCAACGAGTTCTCGATCCCTTGACAAGCACAATGGGAGAGATGAAGTATTATTATTAGGAAATTTCCGTTCTCACACCTATGAATGCTTTTGGTTGATGTTTTTTGATGTGTCATACTCAAATAATATTATATCTTTTTGGTATTGCATGCTTCCACTAAAAATGTTGAATTCTGTTTGGTGGGTTTTAATTAGTTTGTTACTTGAGAGAGCTGAGCGCAAGAGCTGGGACGGCCCCTACAATGGTTCCATCCTGTTAGGTTTAAGTGTGAGACTGATAATGGAGGAGGGTGGAGTGAGTACGTCAGATGAGATCACTAGTAGTGGTCCTCTCTGCTTATCACTCTACCTCTTGAGCTCCGATTAGTTTACAGTCAAATTATTGTCGGAGCTGATTGTATATATTCCGAATTAGTCATGTGATAGATGGCTGAATAATGGTGGTGGATCTAACTATATATGGTACTCTAAAAGTTGAGTAAAACTCGTAGCCACTACTCAGTATTCGAGAGTGTACATTGATAAATCCTACTCTAATCGGGTGTTTGGTTGGAAGGAAGGAATTAAGGGGGAAAGGAATTGTAATTCGGTGAGAAAGAATAAGGTGAGAATAAAGTAGGAATTCAAATTACGTTGTTTGGTAGGGAGAAATAGAATTATTAGAATTGAGAAGGAAATAAATAGTATAAAGATTAAAATACCCTTGCGTAATAATAATAGTAATAACAACTAAGGGTAGTAATGTCATTTCATATGTTTTTCCTTTTTTCAAATTCATTGAATTGCAACAATTCAACAAAAGGAGGGAATTGCAATTCCCTCCAACCAAATAATGTAATTGAGGCATCCACTGAACTGCAATTCAACTACAGCTAAATTACAGTGAACCAAACGCGCTGTAAGATCTTAGCTAGCAAAACGATCACAATGGGATAAACCAGCTTAGGTTGTTCATAACTTACCAACTCAAACCAAGAAGATCAATAGACCGCTTCTATTAAGAGTTGAACTTGGAACCTTGTGGTTACCAAACCAACTTTTTTTTTGAAATATGGCGTACCAATATATTAATTCAAAAATTGAATGATAGAGTCAGGAGGGATTAAATCCCAGTACATAGAATGATCCTGGTCATGGGCTAATCTAGCTAGAGTATGCGCATGTAAATTTAAAGTTCTTGGAATAAAACTAAGCGAACAATTAACGAAACTACTAATAGCTATCCTGCACTGCTCAACTAGAATTCCAACATAAGATAAGTTCGGTGTCGTTACTGCATGAACCGCATTCTTTAAGACAAGACAATCCGTAAGAATATCCACCTCGTTCTCGTTTCGGTCTTTAAGCCAGGACAAGGCTTCCTTGCATGCTAGTGTTTCTGCCATAAGAGGAGTTAAACACCCCGGGAGTTTTCCGCTTGCCGCTGCTTTGAACAAACCATTCGGATCGAGCAAGACCGCCCCATAGGTTGCATTTCCCGTTCCCGGATCGTATCCGGCGTCGACGTAGCACGCCGTCCGCCCGGCTGCCACTGTCCGCACCCCGCCGGCCGGTGCCGCCGCTGGGCGAGAATGAAGTGCCGTGTAGCTCGCCTCCCCCGCAGCTGCACGGCGCCACACCACCTCCGGTCTCCGTACCGCATGGTCCCAGACCGCCTCGTTTCTGGCCCTCCATAAAAAATAGAGGACCCCCACAACGCGTCTGACCTGTTCGCCTGTGAGCATATCCATAACAGTCATAAGCCAGTTCGGGAAAGATGTTGAAAAAATATTCATAATAGGCAATCCCGAAATATTCCATACGGCTCTAGAATATTCACATAAAACTAATGAGTGCATAACATTCTCATTTGTAAGACCACACAACATGCATGTTGGGTTCACATCTACCCTCTTTATAATCAAATTTGTTGTGGTTGGGAGTATATCACACACCGCTCTCCATAAAAAAGTTTTCCACTTGGGGGGGACTTTCAACTTCCACAATGTAATCCATTTATCAAATTCTCCCAAGGTGTGACTAAATTCTCCCATTAGACGCCTATAAGCATCCTTTACAGTGTAGCAACCATTCGCATCATTATGCCAATACCATGTGTCTTTATAGTCTGGGCTCACAGGTATTCTCAATATACGATCCACATCCTCTGGTTCAAATAAATCTGTTAAAATATGGGGGTCCCATGTTTTTGTTTGCTGATCTATTAAACCTGCAACAACTGCATCCCTTAATGGTTCAGGCATTACTATTTGAACCAATGGACTAGGATTATCCTGCAACCACGGATGACCCCATATCAAAGTCTCCTGGCCATTTCCAATTCTCCTGCGGACGTGGGCAATAACAAAATCATGAGCAGCCATAATACTTCGCCAACAAAAGCTGGGATTATTTCCCACCGTTGCATCAACAAAAGAAGTTTTTGGAAAA